>NC_092159.1:54885321-55020788 GCF_045791955.1 Oncorhynchus clarkii lewisi | reverse complement strand
TTGTATAAGAGCCCTAGACATATAGGTATTGAGCTCTTTTAGTCCTGTGACAAAAACATAGTGATTTATTTTTTGGTGTATTCTGTACCTCCAGTATTTGTACTCAGTGATTTTGATTGATTTGATACAAAATCATATTCAGTGTTACGCTATAGTTTATCAGTATATCTATTATACTTGGATCACTACTCCCAGTTCAACTCTCATCCGATGGGAGAAGTTACAGTAGTGGTGGGATGTAGCAATTTCATTTTACTCCAATAGATTCAGTGTGCGCCATAAACTGACAATAGCGGGTCTGGGAGTGGGAGGAACATCTCTGCTGCGATCCTTCTTGCTTTGTTACGTCTGGGAAGCCATTTTGGAATTCTGCTTGTAGTGCCTGATAATTACGTACACATACACACTGTCAACTTGCAAACTTTTGTGTATGTTCACGGATAAATATTATTTTGGTATCTGGGTTAGGATCATCGAACGCACCATACCTGGAATAGACGCCTCGACATGCGGTGTGAAGTTAACGCATCTTGCAAGACAGAAATGTGTGGATCTTTTTCAACTGGATTACGCTCATAAGAATAACAGATGGACTCTTATCTGACGGGCAAGTAGAAGTTACACGCGATATTATTGGAATTATGTTTTATCTTCCGTTTTTTTTAGTAGTCATAAAATGTCATTTAATATAAATTAACGGGCATTTATTTCCCAGTTTGTAGTGCTCTGGCTCCTTTCTCCGGAATTCTGTTTTGACAGCGAACAGAACCTCGGGCCTGTTTCATTATTTCAAATGTTAACTGCGACCTTAGGCTCAAACGTTTGCTTTAACCCTCAGTATCCTCGCAATGAGAGCCCACGTTTGATATGTATGTTATAAACGCAACGTTAATGTCAGTGCATGGACGGGTGTCTGCGTTGTTTAAATATTGCCTTCTAAAATTAGCATTAGGCAATACGAGACTCGCGGAGTTTGAGTCACTTGGACATGCATTCATATTTGTAATTTGGGCATTTGCTGCTCCAATTGCACACATTGAAATGGAAGTACAAATTTTGACATATCCAAAACCCGACGTGCAGAATCAACAATTCGATATCGTTTTTTGTTTTACCTAGCTCGTCACCTACTGTTTTGTGAAAAGAAGATCGTTTTACAAAAAAAAACATGCATGTTGTGAAAGTGGCAATTTTAGAAATGTTTCTATAGAGCTCCACAGTGGAGGTGTCATAATACCGATAAAACCTAGTGGTCAAACAGGGAAATGGTGCCAATCGTTTTTCCACCATTCATTTTTCCATTGGGGATTTTAGAATCACTTAAGGGCTGTAGCTGTGTTCGAATACCCATACTGTATACTTAATGAGTATATACTACGTACTATTAGTTAATTTTAGTATACTGTAAACAAACTGTCGTTTCAGTTGAGTGCTCCTGAACTTGATGTTGCGATGCAACCTCTTGCTAGCTTGTTAGCATAACCAATGACTAGCTAAACATTTTACGATTTCGGGTAAATATACCACTTAGCTAAGAATGATGTGAATAACCAAGTCAACGTTGGGTAGTTAGTTAATATACTGCCTGGCAAGTTTGATGTATTAGTAGCCAACTAACATCCGGTAACTAGCTTACATACTGCTCTAATGCTATGTGGTTCGTAAGGATAGCGTAGCTAACAAATTGTCAGCCAACATAACGTAACTTATGTGAAAAGTTATTACCTGATTACATTGCTTAACATTTTCTTAACATCTGTCATAATTAGTTCAAGCAATGAATTTGTATCCGCTCTCATCGGACTTTGGCTGCATGTTTTACACCATTTTCTTCTAATCTTAAAAATGATCAAGCCACAGCCATTTCCTGAAGAATGGCATTATGGGCTGTAAAAACACAGAAACAGTGTCCACTGCGTGTATACTTTGTATTTTGGCGAATTATTTTACGGGAACTTTTGGCATGTTAACTATATCCATACTATGACCAATAAGCATACAATATACTCAATTTGCTTCACAAATAGTGAGGTTAGTATGAGTATTCAAACACAGCTTGTGTTTCATGTAGGCATGACGTTTTGATAACCATGTAAATCTCTCCCGGACAAGGTGACTTTCTTAAATCTAAACTATTGGTACCATTTCCCTGTTTGACCGCTCGGTTTTATGGGTATTATGACTCATACTGTGGTTCTCTATAGCAGGGGTTCCCAAACTTGGTCCTGCCCCCCTCCGTGCACGTTTTGTTTTTTGCCCAAGCACTACACTGCTGATTCTAATAATCAAAGCTTGGTGATGAGTTGGTTATTTAAGTTTGGGAAACCCTGCTCTATTTTGTGTGTGTGTGTGTATGTGTGTGTGTGTGCGGGCTAGTGAGTGTGCCTGTGCTGTTTGTGTTCAGCCTGTCTCTCGAGTATAAGTTCATAGGTCGTGCCCTTTGCAAGATTTTACAAGCTAAGGCTGGGGAGGGTTTTGATGAGAAAGGATACAGGTTTTTTCAGATTTGACATTTCGTAGCAGGTTAGGAGAATTTACGCAGCAGATTAGGATAGTTAATCTAGCAGGTTAGGATAATTAAATTAAGGTTATAAATAGTCCGGTTTAGCTCAAATTAAAATAATAATAATAATAAACTTTTATGTGAATTTGACAAAAGCTGAATCCTTTCTAGCCATGACCCCTGGGAAGATGGCTTGTAAAAGCAAAAATGGAGGATGACCAATTGCTCTTTTATGGTGGTTGTGATACATTGGATGGCAGTTGAAACATGTTTCTAAAGTTGGTTTCCATCTCAGCTCTGCAATCTCAAAATAATTCAGTTTTGAACACACAGGAGAGCTTATATTGTTATTTTCCTGAACTTGGAATGTCCAGTAACTTCTGCATCCTGAAGGATTGCCAACAACAGGCCACCAATCCAACCGACTAATCCTGGCAGAATTAAAGACGCCACATGGGTTTTCATGATTATTAATCCCTGTTTCAGCTGGATTTACAAATAGATTTGACCTGTGGTTAAGATTACCAGGCAGTAGTCCCTCTGATTTGGCAGATTTGGGGGAATGCCATCTGTCCCCTCTATAGTGCTCGCTCTTATTTAGTACAACCTCTATAATAGTATATTGTAGGTAGCAGGGGTGCTTCCTTAGCTACTGTAGTATCAGCACACCTCAGGGTTTGTTGTAGGAAGATATGGCGTGGGTAGTATTGAAGGGCCATCCTACTGTAGTATCAGTTCAGGGTTTGTTGTAGGAAGATATGGCATGGGTAGTATTGAATGGCCATCCTACTGTAGTATCAGCACAGCTCAGGGTTTGTTGTAGGAAGATATGGCGTGGGTAGTATTGCAGGGCCATCCTACTGTAAGTTATCAGCGGAAGTGGAGTCATTGAAACCAAACCCGCTGCATTATGTAACCATTGAATTCTGTGCATATTTGAGAGGCAACCGTTCCATTGCTGTTTGAGTTTACTTCAAGGCTAGATGTTGTAGATCCATAGTTAAAATCAATACATTAGTGTTTCAGCTCCATTTATTGATTTCCCTCTGTTTTGAATAGACTAAACGAATCACCACATCCAAATTCATCCCTGTCATGTTCCCTATATAGTACCTGTTAGGTTACTATATATTTGACTGAGGGTTTGAACAGGTTTCATGTTAGCCCTCTCCTGACCCTTCACGGGGTCATGTTCAATTGAGTAGCTTATAGATTGCTGTGTCCCAAGCTTGCCATCTTCCTGGTGTTGCTTCTGGGAGTGTGCAGGGCTCACAATGTTGTAGACAGAAATGTAGGCTAATGTATAGAACTGGCAAAATTCCCACAATTATGTCTACTCCTCTCCTACACAAACATTCTGTAATGTTATTTGCACCGCACCCTCCTGAACAGGCCCCAGGCATCTACCTGGCTAGGTGTGTCCCGTCCATTACCAGGGTTGGGCCTATAGCTCCACCTCTGTATGTGCTACTCTCTGAAGGGAGAAAGCCTGTTTTCCCCAGTCGGTCTGGTATTGGGCTGGGTGCTGTGCCTGAGAGGGAGTCAGTCTGGTATTTTGGCTGGGTGCCTTGCCTGAGAGGGACTCTCATTGTCCCCTTCCCTGTCTCCACTGGTCCCCGTCAGCCCACAGCTGCTGAACTACAGAAAGAGAAGAAGAGTTCCATTCATTACCCAACCCTGCTGCCTGCCTTCCGAAGCGCTTGTCGTCAACAGGCCGCAGCCATAATGCAAGGGAAGGAGGTTGTCCAAGTCTATTCTACAGAACAGAACAGAGCAGGGCTGTAGTGTTGTGGGCTAGGGGAAATTATAATGTGTAACTGTTCTCATTACTCGCCTGTCCTCCTGCCTGTCTGCCTGCCTGGGCTCTGGGACTCTCCAGAGCAGCTACTGCTGCCTAGGTTTTCTTGGAGTGAAGCCAAGTAGATTGGGTCTAATGTGGGATTGGGCTGTGGAGGCACAGAGAGAGTGACTAATATTCACCAGAGAGGTGTAGTATGTGTGTGGAACAGTTTGTTTGTATGCTAACTAGTGAGTGTTTGTAGGACTATGCTATTGCTCTGTGGGAAAGTACATCAACCTTTTACTGGATCTAAACAGTACTAGTCCCGAGAGACAAGCTGAACGTGTGTGTGTGTGTGTGTGTAATGCATGCCTTTGCTGGTGTGTTAGAATGATAATCCCTCATCTATTGTGCCATGGCCTAAAGAGCCCTCTCCTTTCCACCCTGACTCTTGCAGTCTGATCGGAGAATGACCATGGATTTCTCTCGCCTACACACATACACTCCTCCACAGTGTGCTCCAGAGAACACAGGATATACCTACTCCCTCAGGTGAGAATGCTGGCTGAGCTACTGACCGTTACACTACTGACTGGCATCTACTGACCGTTTCATCAGGTTAATTTCATGTCCATTCTAGACTATTCAGAGTGTGTGTATGGAACAATTGCATGAGTATTTACTTGAATTGAAATGGTATAGTACATATCCTGTTCCTCTAGAACAGGCTAGAGGTTTCATACTGTCTTATCCAAGGTTCAGGGACCTATGTGTTCCTCTAGAACAGGCTAGAGGTTTCACACTGTGTCTTATCCAAGGTTCAGGGACCTATCTGTTCCTCTGTAGAACAGGCTAGAGGTTTCATACTGTCTTATCCAAGGCTCAGGGACCTATCTGTTCCTCTAGAACAGGCTAGAGGTTTCATACTGTCTTATCCAAGGTTCAGGGACCTATCTGTTGCTCTTCCCATATTCATATGGCCTCCAGATGTGTGGTGATGGTTATCATCAATCTTTCCTTTCTACACTAGTTATCTATTCCTCTGTGACTCAGATACAAATAGTATTTGTTATTGAATCCCGTCTCCCTAATGTGGTCTCCCACTGACTACAGTCAGAGCCTCTGTCAGATCAGTCATTACCACAGCCGTGGAGAATGAAAGGGTTCTGCTGCCTCAATCCTGAGGTTGTTTCTCATTCACCTCCCGTTTGACATCTCTTTCCAAGAGTAAAGCACCATTAGGAGTCCTGAATGAGTTTGTGTTGCATTCAGAAATCTTACTGACTTGATTGTCTTTGCTCTCACTTGAGTAAAAAGATCTTTTGAAGTACGTTTGAGAATACATTTTACAACAGTTGTAGTGAGGAGAGAATGTTGAAATTGTAAAGATGTATTTTAATGTCTTCTATTTCTAGCTAAATATTTTCAGTCTTGATACAAATATTCATCCTTGACAGTTGATGCATTCTTGCTGATGAGTTCCAGAGTTGCTCACACGAGCAACCGCTGTGGTTGTGGTTTCAATGATTCAGCCCGATGATTCTGTCAGTGTGTGCGCTTGTGGTTCAGCATTTCTGTGTGTTATGAGGGAACAACACAATGAAAATGGTAGCATAGCGCCTTTGTAGTTATCTTAGTTTGGACTAACTCTCCCTTAGCTTGGTGTTTCCTTTGCTTCCTGTGTTTCCTCTCATGGTATGTCTCATGTCAGTCACACACTGTTCTCTCCCTCTGAATTTTCAAGGAAGAAACTTTTCATGTTGTGCAGTTTATTTTTTATGGATAAAAAAAAAGTGGCTTAGGTGGTGGGTGTGGCAATGGAGGCGGCAAAGGTCGCAGTTAGACTTTGGCTCTGCTGAATTTTAGGGAAAATTTGACAGGCTCCTCATCTAAGTGGTGTAGCAAATTTTTGTGTATTTTCAAGCCAATTTCCTGCAATTCTTAAATTCTCCATGGAACTGAAATAGATTTTGCAAATTGTTAGTTCTCAAAGATTCTATTATTAAAATAATATCATTGAAAACGCATTTTATTTCCATGATTCCAACAGTTCACCCAAGGGTTTTGATCTGAATCACAATTAAATGTATTTGCCCATATCATGCTGCCCTAGTTTACAGTACATGCTGCTGGATCATCATTGTTCTGATCTCTCTCTCTCTTCAGCCCATCATCTCTGGGGCCTGGGCATGAAACTGCTTGCAGGTGTGATTGTCTCTGAATATGCAGGGGATTTGTGTGTGTGTGTGAAGTTGGAATGTTGTTTTTTTACACTGTCACTTTTGACACCTCGTGTAAAGAAATGGGGGGAAATGACAGTGCTGGAATTTGGGCCTTTAAGAGGAGAAATTCTGTAGTGGTTCTTGTTGAGAGAGAATAACAGTGTAACACACTCGTGTACGGGAGCATGTTCTAACACAACCACTCCCATTAGACTGACTACCATACTCTACCCTCGCTCTCCTTTGAAAAATGCTAAGGGCACACCTATAGAAAAGCCCTTCAGTCAGCTGACATGTTTAGTCCTCTCCTCTCCCTGAGTTGGACAAGGCCCAGACCACAGGCTGTCCTCCAAGGCCTGGCTGGCCTGACAACTAGATGACATTTACATACATCCCTTGTAATTGCCTTTAATATCTCACTGTTCTCACAGGCATGTAGAAGAGGTGGGAGTGCCAGGGTGTGTGGGTTTGCCATGAGTAGCCTTGTGTCGAGGGGAACGGGGGTGTCTGTGTGTGCGCGTGCGTTGCAGTAGAGAAATGTCTTCCTTACCGCAGTAGAATTTGCTGCAGGTGAGCTCTCTTACATGAGACAGGATTTAGTCTACGATCCAGTCCTTAAGGGCTTCTGCTGGTAATGTTTTTTTCTGTCTCATAATTGCTCAGTTTAACCTCTTGATAACCTGTGGAGCCACCTTGACTCCCCTCACTGTGAAGGTATAAGGCAATAAGATAATAACCAAGCAACACCTTCCCTGCATTGAAAGCTCTCCCACAGGCGTGTCCTACCCAATAGAATCACAATTCATAGTTCAAATTCTAACAGCCCTACTACTACTACCACTACATCTTCTGACCGTGGGAAAGCCTGTCTTGGCGCCGGACCGGTCCCAGGTCCTGTGTGGAGTGAGGTGGAGACCGATTAAAGGCTCTGGGTTCTCAGTCTCTCACTAGCATGGAAGACTGGAACAAGACCGTGTGTCTCCATGGTCCGGTGAGAGAGTTGATCAACCATATTAATGCCTGGTGGCACTGATCTGAGAATTAGGTAAAGAGTCTCTCTTTCTTGTACATGAAAGAGTAATGTAGGCTAATACTTCACTTATTGAATTAGTTGAACTAACAAAATGTTATTGGTTTTTCCTTGTTGGGCTGTTGTTTTTTAAATGGCAGAACAAACTGACAGAGAAGGCAGTTGACTCGTACTGTAGCTAGGCATCAGAAATATCAGCCTATCAGTTTGAGAGCTGTCACACTGTACTGTGTGTGTGTGTGTGTGTGTGTGTGTGTGGCTGGCTTGTGGAATGGGGAGAGGGTTGTGCTGAGAGGGACAGGGTCAGGTGACAGCAACCGTTGGGCCATCTGTTGTCAGAACTCAAAAGACTGGTAGACAAGTTGGAGAAAGGGAGGGAGGAATGAATGAATGAAAGCCCAACCAATCACATCCAACAATCTGAGAGGCCTTTTAGAAGCCCCACAGTGAGGGGAACAAACCTAGCCTGAGTGGACAGGAGCAGGAGGCCAGGGTCCCATTCATTAGGCAACACTGTAGCAAAACATATAGCTACGGGCAAAGGAAAATCAGTCTTTTTATTGGACAAGTTAAAGTAGTCCCTCCCTGTTTCAGTTCATTGTCTTCCGTTTGGGGCCTAATCAATACGACCCAGCAGAGACCACCATGCTACAGCCCACCAACCAGTGTATTCCCATTGGTACAAACACCATAGTCATTAGCTGTAAGGAGAATGGCCTCACTGATTGATGTTTAAGCCTGTACAATGTCTTCCCTTGTAAGGGGAGGTCTCCCTGCTCTCTCCCAGGCTCTCAGCTATTTCCTGGCTTTAAACTATTGATCTACTGTTGTCAGTGGAGGATTCTTGAGTATTACCCCTGTGAGGAAAATAAGTTGTACAGCTATAGAGAGACATTCAATTGTTATTTTTAATTATATAGTACCACCCAAGCTACTCTGTCCCCCTGTACTACACCGGGAAATGTTGTAAAGAGATACTAATCAGTCATAACTTTAATATTTTTTTTATTGAACTCCATATATTAGAGAATCCATATAAACCTCATGACAAAAAAAGTATGTGGACACCTGTTTGCCGAACATCTCATTCCAAAATCATGGGCTGCTATAACAGCCTCCACTCTTCTGGGAAGGCTTTCCACCAGATGTTGGAACATTGCTGCTGGAACCTGTTTCCATTCAGCCATGAACATTAGTGAGGTCGGGCACTGATGTAGGACGATTAGGCCTGGCTCGCAGTCAGCGTTCCAATTCATCCCAAAGGTGTTCGATGGGGTTGAGGTTAGGGCTCTGTGCATGTCAGTCCTTCCACACCGATCTCGAGAAAACATTTCTGTATGGACCTCGCTTTGTACATGGGGGCATTGTCATGATAAAACGGGAAAAGGGCTTTCCCCAAACTGTTGCCACAAAGTTGGAAGCGCAGAATTATCTAGAATATCATGGTATGCTGTAGCGTTAAGATTTCCCTTCACTGGAACTAAGGGGCCCGAACCATGAAAAACAGCCCTTGACCATTATTGCTTCTCCACCAAACTTTACAGTTGTCACTATGCATTGGGGAAGGTAGGGTTCTCCTGGCATCCGCCAAACCCAGATTCGTCCGTCGGACTGCAAGATGGTGAAGCATTCTCTGGAGTGATGAATCCACTGCTCCGGAGTCTAATGACGGCAAGCTTTACACCACTCCAGCCGACACTTTGTACATGGTGATCTTAGGCTTGTGTGCGACTGCTCGGCCATGGAAACCCATTTTTATGACGCTCCTGACGAGCAGTTATTGTGCTGACGTTGCTTCCAGAGGCAGTTTGGAACTCTGTAGTGAGTGTTGCAACCGAGGATAGACGATTTTTCCGCACTACGTGCTTCAGCACTCGGCGATCCCATTCTGTGAGCGTGTGTGGCCTACCACTTTGCGGCCGAGCCGCTGTTGCTCCTAGATGTTTCCACTTCACAATAACAGCACTTACAGTTGACCGGGGGGCACCTCTAGCAGGGTAGAAATTTGACGAATTGAGTTGTTGGCAAGGTGGCATCCTGACAGTGCCACGTTGAAAGTCACTGAGCTCTTCAGTAAGGCCATTCTACTGCCAATGTTTTTCTATGGAGATTGCATGACTGTGTGCTCAATTTTATACACCTGTTAGCAACAGGTGTGGCTGAAATAGCCAATCCACTCATTTGAAGGGTTGTCCATATATTTGTGTAGGTGTGTATATCAGCTCAATGATAGTGTTGTAAAAACACACAAATGGAGTATACTTTGAGGTTAGGTTAGTTACTTCTCAGAGAAGGAGAAATTCTGCCATCAGGGATATGTTTTGATTTGAATAGAAGAGAAACCTCATTTTCTGCCCAGTGCCTGATTTTTCTCTCCTATGCCATATTTCTAACATGTGAATGTGTGTGTGCATGAGAGAGGTAGGGAGTGTGTTAGATGGAAAAAGGAAAGAGCAAATTCAGCTCTTGGGTTAGACATTACCACACATGAGTCAATCACAGCAGAGTACACACACCTACCTACCTGACACCCAGCAGTGTAGTAGAGTTCTGGCTGCCCCTTTCAAATAAACAGCACCTGATGGATGGGGTTCTAGACACACTGACCCTAGCCTGAGAGTGCAATAGTGTGTCTCTCAATGGTCATAAAATATGAAGGGGCCCAATCTGTGTTACTGGGTGAGTAGGTCCCCTGGTTGGCGTTTAGTATTGTATCTCTCATAGTCACTCAAACTGATCAAGGGTATTATTAGGACCAGTGGTAATAGTGATATGATCAGCCTGGGGCTGGGTGGAAGGTGATCTAGGGTAATATTAGGATCAGTTGTTATAGTGATATGATCAGGCTGGGTGGAAGGTGATCTAGGGTAATATTAGGACCAGTGGTTATAGTGATATGATCAGCCTGGTGGTAAGGCTGGGTGGAAGATGAGAAAGAAGGGATGAAGTGGAGGTAATATAGACTGTGAATCAAGGAAGGAATGTGTGGAGAAGGACTGCCAGTTTCTGTTGGTTGGCCGTGCTGCACTCAGTTGTTTAGGACATCTGGTGTGTGTTGTGGGCTTGTGTCCATGCCTGTTTGTGTGTGTGTGGCAGCATGGTTGCCTCCCTCAGAAAGTGCTTCACCGGTCAAGGGCATGGTTGAATGGCAGCAGCTGGATGATGGTGTGTCTGTGTCAGAGGTGGTGTTGTTGACACCATTCAGGCTGAACTTATAACATGTGAAGGGGAATTTCAACTACTGTTTTTTTCCCTCTTCTCTACTTGCTAGTGCTCCTCTGACAGGATTTGCTCTGTAGTGGGAGGGGCACAAACTCAGGCGGCCACAGATCACACACACACCCTCTCAGGCCCCGGAGAGCTGTTTGGAGAAGTTTCCATAGCAACAAGGGCAATATGAAAGAGCGAGAAAGAGGAAGAGATGGCACACTGTTAGAGAGAGAAGAGAAGGAAGAGAAGTGCTTCTGTTCTGTTCGAGGGAAAAGAGGAGGATGGGCGGTGGCCGTAATCTCAGTGCCAATTGAAACCCACCCAGCGTTAGACAGATGGAAATCTGAGATCCCCTCTACCCAGCCTGTCCCTGCCCTGCCTGTGGTAAATATAGGCCTGTGTTCTTCCTCAGGGGAATGGCAGCTCTCTACTCTATAATGGTTTAGGAAACCGTAGGGTGGGACGTGTGTGTGTTTTGTGTTTCCCCCCATACCTGCACTGACCCTCCAGAGCCCAGTTTAAACAACTGTGTGGAAACATCTTCAGTAAAACCTAATTTTGTAAGCAGAATGTAGTGAGTCCCAGAAGGGTTTAAAGGAGTTATGAACCCTGCTGGGAGTGATATCTCCCTCAGTAATACACTCCAGAAGACAGCCTGCTGGTGGTTAGTCTCAACGCCACATTTGTTTTGAAACTGTTCTGCTAATGAAGTTTTCGGTGTGTTTAGTATTTGGCCTAACATCCCAGGCTTGTTAAGGGTGTGTTGATAGTGCATCAGTTTTTCAACAACAAAGTGTGTGTGTAGAATCGTTCAACCTGTGGTTTCACCGTTTAGATTTCTAGAACATGTGGTTTGTAATCTGTGTCTGAGCTCCCTGACTGTGGTGTGTGTGACTGTATCACTGCCCCCTGACTGGTGTGTGACTGTATCACTGCTCCCTGACTGGTGTGTGTGACTGTATCACTGCTCCCTGACTGGTGTGTGACTGTATCACTGCTCCCTGACTGGTGTGTGTGACTGTATCACTGCTCCCTGACTGGTGTGTGTGTGACTGTATCACTGCTCCCCGACTGTGGTGTGTGTGTGACTGTATCACTGCCCCCTGACTGGTGTGTGACTGTATCACTGCCCCCTGACTGGTGTGTGACTGTATCACTGCTCCCTGACTGGTGTGTGTGACTGTATCACTGCTCCCTGACTGGTGTGTGTGACTGTATCACTGCTCCCTGACTGGTGTGTGTGTGACTGTATCACTGCTCCCCGACTGGTGTGTGTGACTGTATCACTGCTCCCTGACTGGTGTGTGTGACTGTATCACTGCTCCCTGACTGGTGTGTGTGACTGTATCACTGCTCCCCGACTGTGGTGTGTGTGTGTGTGACTGTATCACTGGTGTGTGACTGTATCACTGCTCCCTGACTGTGGTGTGTGTGTGACTGTATCACTGCTCCCTGACTGTGGTGTGTGTGTGACTGTATCACTGCTCCCTGACTGTGGTGTGTGACTGTATCACTGCTCCCTGACTGGTGTGTGACTGTATCACTGCTCCCTGACTGTGGTGTGTGACTGTATCACTGCTCCCTGACTGTGGTGTGTGTGACTGTATCACTGCTCCCCGACTGTGGTGTGTGACTGTATCACTGCTCCCTGACTGTGGTGTGTGACTGTATCACTGCTCCCTGACTGTGGTGTGTGACTGTTTCACTGCTCCCCGACTGTGGTGTGTGTGTGACTGTATCACTGCTCCCTGACTGGTGTGTGACTGTATCACTGCTCCCTGACTGGTGTGTGTGACTGTATCACTGCTCCCTGACTGGTGTGTGACTGTATCACTGCTCCCTGACTGTGGTGTGTGACTGTATCACTGCTCCCTGACTGTGGTGTGTGTGACTGTATCACTGCTCCCTGACTGTGGTGTGTGTGACTGTATCACTGCTCCCTGACTGTGGTGTGTGACTGTATCACTGCTCCCCGACTGTGGTGTGTGACTGTATCACTGCTCCCTGACTGGTGTGTGACTGTATCACTGCTCCCTGACTGTGGTGTGTGTGACTGTATCACTGCTCCCTGACTGTGATGTCAACTGTCTTTGATCTGTCAGGGGAGGTTAGATTATTATGATGAGGGTAATGAGGATCTGTAGGGGAGGTTAGATTAATATGATGAGGGTAATGAGGATCTGTCAGGGGAGGTTAGATTAATATGATGAGGGTAATGAGGATCTGTCAGGGGAGGTTAGATTAATATGATGAGAGTAATGAGGATCTGTCAGGGGAGGTTAGATTAATATGATGAGGGTAATGAGGATCTGTCAGGGGAGGTTAGATTAATATGAGGGTAATGAGGATCTGTCAGGGGAGGTTAGATTAATATGATGGTAATGAGGATCTGTCAGGGGAGGTTAGATTAATATGAGGATCTGTCAGGGGAGGTTAGATTAATATGATGAGAGTAATGAGGATCTGTCAGGGGAGGTTAGATTAATATGATGAGGGTAATGAGGATCTGTCAGGGGAGGTTAGATTAATATGAGGGTAATGAGGATCTGTCAGGGGAGGTTAGATTAATATGATGAGGGTAATGAGGGTCTGTCAGGGGAGGTTAGATTAATATGAGGGTAATGAGGATCTGTCAGGGGAGGTTAGATTAATATGATGAGGGTAATGAGGGTCTGTCAGGGGAGGTTAGATTAATATGATGAGGGTAATGAGGGTCTGTCAGGGGAGGTTAGATTAATATGAGGTTAATGGGGATCTGACAGGGGAGGTTAGATTAATATGAGGGTAATGAGGATCTGTCAGGGGAGGTTAGATTAATATGATGAGGGTAATGAGGATCTGTCAGGGGAGGTTAGATTAATATGATGAGAGTAATGAGGATCTGTCAGGGGAGGTTAGATTAATATGATGAGGGTAATGAGGATCTGTCAGAGGAGGTTAGATTAATATGAGGGTGATGAGGATCTGTCAGGGGAGGTTAGATTAATATGATGAGGGTAATGAGGATCTGGCAGGGGAGGTTAGATTAATATGAGGGTAATGATGATCTGGCAGGGGAGGTTAGATTAATATGAGGGTAATGAGGATCTGGCAGGGGAGGTTATATAAATATGAGGGTAATAAGGATCTATCAGGGGAGGTTAGATTAATATGAGGGTAATGAGGATCTGGCAGGGGAGGTTAGATTAATATGAGGATCTGTCAGGGGAGGTTATATAAATATGAGGGTAATAAGGATCTATCAGGGGAGGGGAGGTTAGATTAATATGAGGGTAATAAGGATCTATCAGGGGAGGTTATATTAATATGATGGTAATGAGGATCTGACAGGGGAGGTTAGATTAATATGAGGGTAATGAGGATCTGACAGGGGAGGTTAGATTAATATGAGGGTAATGAGGATCTGACAGGGGAGGTTAGATTAATATGAGGGTAATGAGGATCTGGCAGGGGAGGTTAGATTAATATGAGGGTAATGAGGATCTGGCAGGGGAGGTTAGATTAATATGAGGGTAATGAGGATCTGGCAGGGGAGGTTAGATTAATATGAGGATCTGTCAGGGGAGGTTATATAAATATGAGGGTAATAAGGATCTATCAGGGGAGGTTAGATTAATATGAGGATCTGTCAGGGGAGGTTATATAAATATGAGGGTAATAAGGATCTATCAGGGGAGGTTAGATTAATATGAGGGTAATAAGGATCTATCAGGGGAGGTTATATTAATATGATGGTAATGAGGATCTGACAGGGGAGGTTAGATTAATATGAGGGTAATGAGGATCTGACAGGGGAGGTTAGATTAATATGAGGGTAATGAGGATCTGGCAGGGGAAGTTAGATTAAGATGAGGATCTGACAGGGGAGGTTAGATTAAGATGAGGTTAATGAGGATCTGACAGGGGAGGTTAGATTAAGATGAGGGTAATGAGGATCTGGCAGGGGAAGTTAGATTAAGATGAGGATCTGACAGGGGAGGTTAGATTAATATGAGGGTAATGAGGATCTGGCAGTTGCTCCCAGGAAATGATGTGATTATATTCAGCAAACATTTATTCAATTTGACCACAGGGATTTCAGTGAACTTTCCCTGCAGGTCGATGATTATTATAAAGTCCTCATCTATAATATAATACATGAAAGGAAAGCTAGTAGGTTACCCCTGAGACACCTCAGTGGTTGTACAATGTAGACGAAATCTCTGGGTGATCTGATCTCTCTCTGGTTCGTTAGTACACCATCGGAGAACTGGCAGTACCCACTGAGTGTGGGAGGACTGGGCATCAAAGCTCCCGTTGTTGTGTAAGAGAACAGTGAAGGAGGAGGAGAAGTGTTTTCTCTCTCTGCTTTTGGTCAGTGTCCAGTCTACTTTGATATCTGGTGTGGGGGCAGTTTAGTGGAGGGAAACTCGTATGGATCAATACAGAGCCCTATGGGGAATTGACGTAGGGCTTTGCAAGCAAGACAATGTGATGTGCTGACGTCTTAATAAGCTCTATCAATAGCGGAGGTGTGTGTGTGTGTGTGTGTGTGTGTGTGTGTGTGTGTGTGTGTGTGTGTGTGTGTGTGTGTGATTTGTTAAACAAGTGTTTAGAGTGATATTTGTGTGTGCGTGCTTTATTTCCACAAGTTGTGTGAGATTTGTCTGTGTGTGGATTTACAGAGTATCTGTCTGTGTATCAATCCAGGTGTTTCACCACTGCAGTGTTTGTAAAAAGAGCCCTCTGCCAAGCCGGAGCCCAGGATGTGCTGCGCCAAGCAGAGCTCTGTGTTAATATCCCTGGCCAGTGGCTATAGACGGGCTGTTAATTCTGTTTCCTCCTAGGCGATCACAGGGAGATCCATATCTGGCTCTGGAAGTCAACTGTACTGCTGGTTAATGGATTGATAATGTCATTGATTGGCTGTCCATTAACCTATTGTACCAGGTCTGAGTCTGTCCCTGGCCTAATTAGAAAGGAAAGATTAAAACAGAAATGCTGGAGACTGCAGACCATTAGGGTCGACACACACACACACACAATGAGGCCTGGTATAGGAAACTGCTCTGCTGTCTGTGATTGTTCTGGAGGGTAGTATAGTGGAGGGTCTGGTGTGTTGTTCTGGAGGGTAGTATAGTGGAGGGTCTGGTGTGTTGTTCTGGAGGGTAGTATAGTGGAGGGTCTGGTGTGTTGTTCTGGAGGGTAGTATAGTGGAGGGTCTGGTGTGATTGTTCTGGGGGGTAGTATAGTTCAGGGTCTGGTGTGAATGTTCTGGAGGGTAGTATAGTTCAGGGTCTGGTGTGATTGTTCTGGAGGGTAGTATAGTGGAGGGTCTGGTGTGATTGTTCTGGGGGGTAGTATAGTTCAGGGTCTGGTGTGATTGTTCTGGGGGGTAGTATAGTTCAGGGTCTGGTGTGATTGTTCTGGAGGGTAGTGTAGTGGAGGGTCTGGTGTGATTGTTCTGGGGGGTAGTATAGTTCAGGGTCTGGTGTGATTGTTCTGGAGGGGAGTATAGTGCAGGGTCTGGTGTGATTGTTCTGGAGGGTAGTATAGTGGAGGGTCTGGTGTGATTGGTCTGGAGGGTAGTATAGTGCAGGGTCTGTGATTGGTCTGGAGGGTAGTATAGTGGAGGGTCTGGTGTGATTGTTCTGGAGGGTAGTATAGTGGAGGGTCTGGTGTGATTGGTCTGGAGGGTAGTATAGTGCAGGGTCTGTGATTGGTCTGGAGGGTAGTATAGTGGAGGGTCTGGTGTGATTGTTCTGGAGGGTACTATAGTGGAGGGTCTGGTGTGATTGTTCTGGAGGGTACTATAGTGGAGGGTCTGTGATTGGTCTGGAGGGTAGTATAGTGCAGGGTCTGTGATTGGTCTGGAGGGTAGTATAGTGGAGGGTCTGGCGTGATTGTTCTGGAGGGTACTATAGTGGAGGGTCTGGTGTGATTGTTCTGGAGGGTACTATAGTGGAGGGTCTGTGATTGGTCTGGAGGGTAGTATAGTGCAGGGTCTGGAGGGTAGTATAGTGGAGGGTCTGGTGTGTTGTTCTGGAGGGTAGTATAGTGGAGGGTCTGTTATTGGTCTGGAGGGTAGTATAGTGCAGGGTCTGGTGAAAGCTGCCTTATTGACTCTGCACTAGCCTAACTCCTACTGCAGCAGCCTCCACATACACATGGAGGACAGTGTGAGAGAGAGAAGCATGTAGTGCTCTACATGTTGATTGAATCAGCCCTTTGCAGGAAATGTCAAATTTGTTGTGTATTTGAAGTTTAAAATGCCTTCTGAAGTTTGTATTTTCCACTTAGAAATGTCAGACTAGATTTTCCCTTACGAAACCTTTTATCAACCCCTACAAAAATATAAATGTAATTATAATCCACATAATTATAATCTTCTTATTTTCCTGTCGTAGCAAACTGGCTCTAATTAAGATCCTACATCTGTAGACGGTGCTGTGTTATTCTCTGCTGAGCTCTGTGCCACGCAATCATGGGTTCTTCTGGTTGCCTTCTGACGTTTACAGCCAGTGAAGATATAAGTATGGTCCCAGGTAGTAAATTCAGTCTGACTGCATTGATGATTGATCCCACCACAACACACTCAGCCCACTGTGAAGTACAGTACCTTTCCCTGCCCTGAGACCTGTGATATGCTGAACCTAAACAGTCAGTTTGTACTCCCCAGTCCCCCCTGACTTCTCAGTGCTCTCTCTCACCATAGCAGTGCCCTCCAGGGAGCATGTGTTCCCTACAGGAAGGCAGAGTGACCTTGGCACTGCAGACGGTCACAGTGTGCCCCGTGTGGGTAAAGCTGCCCTCTACAGTCCTGACACAGACCCTAGCCAGGATATTAGGATGTTGGGGGTAGACGGGAGACACCGCCCCTAGCAAGGATATTAGGATGTTGGGGGTAGACAGGAGTCACCGCCCTAACCTGGGTATTAGGATGTTTGGGGTTAGACAGGAGACATAACACATCACATGGAGTGGGGAACAGGGGCACACAGGGGAACAGGGGCACACAGGGTAACTGGGGAACAGAGACACTGGGGAACAGGGACACTGGGTAACAGGGTATTAGGATGTTGGGGTTAGGGGGAACAGGGGAACAGGGTATTCTTAAAGGTCCAATACAGCCGTTTTCATCTCAATAATAACTCATTTCTGGGGAACAAATAAGTATCGTACTGTGATTGTTTTCAATTAGAATGGCCAGAAATAAACACATGTTGCTTCTTAGCAACTAGCTGTTATTGGCAGAGAGGTTTGGAACTCTCTTTTCTTATTGGTCTATTAACAAATTTACTGCCAGGCATTCCAAAACTCCATCCCACCAAAACAGGCTGAAATTTCAGGCAGTCTTTTCAGACAGCTCCTATACTAAAAGGGCATTATTATAATTTCACAGGTTTATTCCAACCTCCTATACAGTATATAAAACATAAGTAAATCTCATTTTTGACTGCACTAGGCCTTTAACATTGTGTGTGAGGTAACAACATAGACAACTCTGCTAATATCCCATCCAACCTGGTGTGGCCTCTAGCTTGATCTGTAGTGGGCACACACACAGTCACATTGAGAGGTGTAGGAGAGCCAGGTGGAGCAGCAGGCAGGAGGAGGAAAGCAAAGCCCATAATTGGCTCTGGATGGGATGGTGTAATCCTGAGGTTTTAGGGCCAGGAGGACACAACACACACAGGCCTGGGGATTGACTGATAGAGGAGGCCTCTACAGCCAGAGCCCCTGTTTATATGTTGGGGACCTTTAGAGAAGGAGAGGCATCTGAGAACAGCCTGGCTGTGTGTGGGACCCACCCCCTGTTCTTCCTTCTGTGTTGCATTGTTTTAAATGGCTGCCACATGTTGTTGTTGTTCAGAATGTAGTCTTATGGACTCTCACTGTTAAAACCACTACAGTGAATGAAACCATGTGTTAGTGCTTACATTTTGTTCCCGCCTCCCATCTCCATTACAGGAAGGGAAGATCTTGAACACAGTCAGTCAGCTAAGGTGCTTTTCTCCTCTTCAACTGACCTGGGGGATTTAGATGACTGACATACAAAGGATAGGAGACCCAACCTACAGTAGGAGAATATTACCCTACTGCTGTGTGTTTAACATCAAATCATGATTGTTAGTACCTTTGTGCGTGTGTGTACACAAGCAATAGACAAGACTCTGAAATGATCTGTTTCTTAGAGCCAATGTGGCAATAATGATTTAGATGTTCTATGATGGAATGTTGGCGCTGGTCTTGGCCCTGCCTGCATCCTCAGCCAGGGGGTGTGGTCTGGTATGTGTGAGTCAGAGAGAGAGAGAGAGTTTCTAGCTTCCGCTGCAGAAGTGTCCAATTCTATATTCACAATATTTACATTCTGTCTCCACTCCACACCTTACTGGCTCAAACTGGTATATTTTTTTAATTTACAGTTGAAGTCGGAAGTTTACATACACCTTAGCCAAATATATTTAAACTCAGTTTTTCACAATTCCTTAATCCAAGTAAAAATTCCCTGTCTTAGGTCAGTCAGTTAGGATCACCACTTTATTTTAAGAATGTGAAATGTCAGAATAATAGAAGAGTGATTTATTTCAATTTATTTATTTCATAACACCACGTGTTTCAGAAGTTTACATACACTCAATTGTTTAACTTGGGTCAAACGTTTCAGGTAGCCTTCCACAAGCTTTCCACAATAGGCTGGGTGAATTTTGGCCCATTCCTCCTGACAGAGCTGGTGTAACTGAGTCAGGTTTGTAGGCCTCCTTGCTCACACGCCTTTTTCAGTTCTGCCCACAAATTCTCTATAGGATTGAGGTCAGGGCTTTGTGATGGCCACTCCAATACCTTGACTTTGTTGCCCATAAGCCATATTGCCACAACTTTGGAAGTATTTTTGGGGTTTAATTGTCAATTTGGAAGACCCATTTGCGACAAAGCTTTAACTTCCTGACTGATGTCTTGAGATGTTGCTTCAATATATCCACATAATTTTCCGTCCTCATGATGCCATCTATTTTGTGAAGTGCACCAGTCCCTCCTGCAGCAAAGCACCACAACATTTTATATTTTTTATTTTACCTTTTATTTAACTATTCAATGACGGTCTAGGAACAGTGGGTTAACTGGTCTAGGAACAGTGGGTTAACTGGTCTAGGAACAGTGGGTTAACTGGTCTAGGAACAGTGGGTTAACTGGTCTAGGAACAGTGGGTTAACTGGTCCAGGAACAGTGGGTTAACTGGTCTAGGAACAGTGGGTTAACTGGTCTAGGAACAGTGGGTTAACTGGTCTAGGAACAGTGGGTTAACTGGTCTAGGAACAGTGGGTTAACTGGTCTAGGAACAGTGGGTTAACTGGTCTAGGAACAGTGGGTTAACTGGTCTAGGAACAGTGGGTTAACTGGTCTAGGAACAGTGGGTTAACTGGTCTAGGAACAGTGGGTTAACTGGTCTAGGAACAGTGGGTTAACTGGTCTAGGAACAGTGGGTTAACTGGCCTAGGAACAGTGGGTTAACTGGCCTAGGAACAGTGGGTTAACTGGTCTAGGAACAGTGGGTTAACTGGTCTAGGAACAGTGGGTTAACTGGTCTAGGAACAGTGGGTTAACTGGTCTAGGAACAGTGGGTTAACTGGTCTAGGAACAGTGGGTTAACTGGTCTAGGAACAGTGGGTTAACTGGTCTAGGAACAGTGGGTTAACTGGTCTAGGAACAGTGGGTTAACTGGTCTAGGAACAGTGGGTTAACTGGTCTAGGAACAGTGGGTTAACTGGTCTAGGAACAGTGGGTTAACTGGTCTAGGAACAGTGGGTTAACTGGTCTAGGAACAGTGGGTTAACTGGTCTAGGAACAGTGGGTTAACTGGTCTAGGAACAGTGGGTTAACTGGTCTAGGAACAGTGGGTTAACTGGTCTAGGAACAGTGGGTTAACTGGTCTAGGAACAGTGGGTTAACTGGTCTAGGAACAGTGGGTTAACTGGTCTAGGAACAGTGGGTTAACTGGTCTAGGAACAGTGGGTTAACTGGTCTAGGAACAGTGGGTTAACTGGTCTAGGAACAGTGGGTTAACTGGTCTAGGAACAGTGGGTTAACTGGTCTAGGAACAGTGGGTTAACTGGCCTAGGAACAGTGGGTTAACTGGCCTAGGAACAGTGGGTTAACTGGTCTAGGAACAGTGGGTTAACTGGTCTAGGAACAGTGGGTTAACTGGTCTAGGAACAGTGGGTTAACTGGTCTAGGAACAGTGGGTTAACTGGTCTAGGAACAGTGGGTTAACTGGTCTAGGAACAGTGGGTTAACTGGTCTAGGAACAGTGGGTTAACTGGTCTAGGAACAGTGGGTTAACTGGTCTAGGAACAGTGGGTTAACTGGTCCAGGAACAGTGGGTTAACTGGTCCAGGAACAGTGGGTTAACTGGTCCAGGAACAGTGGGTTAACTGGTCCAGGAACAGTGGGTTAACTGGTCCAGGAACAGTGGGTTAACTGGTCCAGGAACAGTGGGTTAACTGGTCCAGGAACAGTGGGTTAACTGGTCCAGGAACAGTGGGTTAACTGGTCCAGGAACAGTGGGTTAACTGGTCCAGGAACAGTGGGTTAACTGGTCTAGGAACAGTGGGTTAACTGGTCTAGGAACAGTGGGTTAACTGGTCTAGGAACAGTGGGTTAACTGGTCTAGGAACAGGGTTAACTGGTCTAGGAACAGTGGGTTAACTGGTCTAGGAACAGTGGGTTAACTGGTCTAGGAACAGTGGGTTAACTGGTCTAGGAACAGTGGGTTAACTGGTCTAGGAACAGTGGGTTAACTGGTCTAGGAACAGTGGGTTAACTGCCTTGTTCAGGGGCAGAACGACAGATTTTTACCTTGACAGCTCGGGGATTCGATCTTGCAACCTTTCGGTTACTATACTCACATACATCATTCAAACACTTTCAAAAACTCCAGAGTGTTTTCTATCCAATACTAATAATAATATGCATATATTAGCAACTGGGACTGAGGAGCAGGCCGTTTACTCTGGGCACCTCTGGGCACCTTTCATCCAAGCTACTCAATACTGCCCCTGCAGCCATAAGAAGTTAACAAGAAATTTGTGGAGTGGTTGAAAAACTACTTTTAATGACTCCAAGTGTATGTAAACTTCTGACTTCAACTGTACATGATCTTATCCAAAATGTTAATACACTGCTCAAAAAAATAAAGGGAACACTAAAATAACACATCCTAGATCTGAATGAATGAAATATTCTTATTAAATAATTTTTTCTTTACATAGTTGAATGTGCTGACAACAAAATCACACAAAAATTATCAATGGAAATCAAATTTATCAACCCATGGAGGTCTGGATTTGGAGTCACACTCAAAATTAAAGTGGAAAACCACACTACAGGCTGATCCAACTTTGATGTAATGTCCTTAAAACAAGTCAAAATTAGGCTCAGTAGTGTGTATGACCTCCCTACAACGCCTGGGCATGCTCCTGATGAGGTGGCGGATGGGATCCTGAGGGATCTCCTCCCAGACCTGGACTAAAGCATCCGCCAACTCCTGGACAGTGTGTGGTGCAACGTGGTGGCGTTGGTGGATGGAGCGAGACATGTTGTCCAAGATGTGCTCAATTGGATACAGGTCTGTTGAACGGGCGGGCCAGTCCATAGCATCAATGCCTTCCTCTTGCAAGAACTGCTGACACACTCCAGCCGCATTAGGAGGAACCCAGGGCCAACCGCACCAGCATATGGTCTCACAAGGGGTCTGAGGATCTCATCTCGGTACCTAGTGGCAGTCGGGCTACCTCTGGCGAGCACATGGAGGGCTGTGCCCCCACCTGTGGACGTCGGGCCCTCATACCACCCTCATGGAGTCTGTTTTCTGACCGTTTGAGCAGACACATGCACATTTGTGGCCTGCTGGAGGTCATTTTGCAGGGCTCTGGCAGTGCTCCTCCTGCTCCTCCTTGCACAAAGGCGGAGGTAGCGGTCCTACTGCTTGGTTATTGCCCTCCTACGGCCTCCTCCACGTCTCCTGATGTACTGGCCTGTCTCCTGGTAGCTCCTCCATGCTCTGGACACTACGCTGACAGACACAGCAAACCTTCTTGCCACATCTCGCATTGATGTGCCATCCTGGATGAGCTGCACTACCTGAGCCACTTGTGTAGGTTTTAGACTCCGTTTCATGCTACCACTAGAGTGAAAGCACCGCCAGCATTCAAAAGTGACCAAAACATCAGCCAGGAAGCATAGGAACTGAGAAGTGGTCTTTGGTCGCCACCTGCAGAACCACTCCTTTATTGGGGGTGTCTTGCTAAATGCCTATAATTTCCACCTGTTGTCTATTCCATTTGGACAACAGCATGTGAAATTTATTGTCAATCAGTGTTGCTTCCTAAGTGGACAGTTTGATTTCACAGAACTGTGATTGACTTGGAGTTACATTGTGTTTAAGTGTTCCATTTATTTTTTTGAGCAGTGTATATTTTCATACTGGTCCTCTGTGGGATATGAACCCACAACCCTGGTGTTGCAAGCACCATGTTCTACCAACTAAGCCACACAGGACTGGTATATGGTGTCCCTATTCATTCTATTATATACTGTATCTGTCTGGGCCTCTCTCCTCTTTCACACGCAGTCCTCGTTCTTCCTCCATTTGTATTCTTTCCTTGTGTTTATTGGGTGAGTCATTTCCTGAGAGCCCAGTGTTCAGCTCCAGGAACAGTTCCTGTGGTAACATTCTCTCCCTACTGAGCTGTTACAGCTGTCCCAATGCTGTGTTGCTGTTGTTTACAAAACAACGTGTCTCTCTCTAGTTTATATGTGTGACTAAGATACAGACAATGGATGGGAGGAAGTTGGGAATGTCCGTATTAATCATGTTAACTAATCCCTGGGCCTGCATTAATAAAACTCTTAGAGTAGGAGTGCTGATCTGGGATCAGTTTACCCTTTTAGGTGATAATGAATAAGTTAACTGTTATGAATACTGGCCCTGACTGACTCAGTGGGAGAGGGTTGTTGATTTCATGTTCAGGTAAGCTGAAACCACAGAAGTGCTGGTCTGATTCAGACCAAGGCCTCTGATAGGCCTACAGCAAGTGATAAGAAGCCCAGGCACTGTGACTGAGTCATACAGTACCTAAATTCACCACACTTCTCTCCTTTCCTCCCTCCCCCTCTGTTTCTGTCCATCCCTCTGTTTCTGTCCATCCCTCTGTTTCTGTCCATCCCTCTGTTTCTGTCCATCCCTCTGTTTCTGTCCATCCCTCTGTTTCTGTCCATCCCTCTCTTTCTGTCCATCCCTCTCTTTCTATCCATCCCTCTCTTTCTATCCATCCCTCTCTTTCTATCCATCCCTCTCTTTCTGTCCATCCCTCTCTTTCTGTCCATCCCTCTCTTTCTGTCCATCCCTCTCTTTCTATCATCCCTCTCTTTCTATCCATCCCTCTCTTTCTATCCATCCCTCTCTTTCTATCCATCCCTCTCTTTCTGTCCATCCCTCTCTTTCTGTCCATCCCTCTCTTTCTGTCCATCCCTCTCTTTCTGTCCATCCCTCTCTTTCTATCCATCCCTCTCTTTCTGTCCATCCCTCTGTTTCTGTCCATCCCTCTCTTTCTATCCATCCCTCTCTTTCTATCCATCCCTCTCTTTCTATCCATCCCTCTCGTTCTATCCATCTTATTTTTTCTCCCTTGCCATATCACACTGTATCATCTCTTCCCCTGTCCTCTCTTTCCTCTTTTTCTTTGCCATCTCACTATCCCACTCTCTTGCCATCTCTCTTCCTCTCATCTCTTTCTCCTGCTCTCTCTTTCTTCTCTCTTTCCTTCTCTTCTGTCCTTAGCTCCAGCTACTCGACTGTGGCCCTAGAGTTTGAGAAGGTGCATCAGATCGCTCCCGTCTTCAACTCGCCCAGGATGTCGCGGCGGAGCCTGCGTCTGCAGACCACTGGCGGTCTCTATGGCAACGACAGCCTGGCTGACTTCTCCTCCCAGAACCACAGCAGCGGAGGGTCCAGTCAGAGAGAGTCATGGTAAGACTACACAGGGTCCAGTCAGAGAGAGTCACGGTCAGACTACACAGGGCCCAGTCAGAGAGAGTCACGGTCAGACTACACAGGGTCTAGTCAGAGAGAATCACGGTCAGACTACACAGGGTCCAGTCAGAGAGAGTCACGGTCAGACTACACAGGGTCCAGTCAGAGAGAGTCACGGTCAGACTACACAGGGTCCAGTCAGAGAGTGTCACGGTCAGACTACACAGGGCCCAGTCAGAGAGATTTACGGTCAGACTGCACAGGGTCCAGTCAGAGAGAGTCATGGTAAGACTACACAGGGTCCAGTCAGAGAGAGTCACGGTCAGACTACACAGGGTCCAGTCAGAGAGAGTCACGGTCAGACTACACAGGGTCCAGTCAGAGAGATTTACGGTCAGTCTACACAGGGTCCAGTCAGAGAGAGTCATGGTAAGACTACACAGGGTCCAGTCAGAGAGAGTCATGGTAAGACTACACAGGGTCCAGTCAGAGAGATTCACGGTCAGTCTACACAGGGTTCAGTCAGAGAGAATCACGGTCAGACTACACAGGGTCTAGTCAGAGAGAATCACGGTCAGACTGCACAGGGTCCAGTCAGAGAGAGTCACGGTCAGACTACACCATGTCCAGTCAGAGAGAGTCACGGTCAGACTACACAGGGTCCAGTCAGAGAGTGTCACGGTCAGACTACACAGGGCCCAGTCAGAGAGATTCACGGTCAGTCTACACAGGGTCCAGTCAGAGAGAGTCACGGTCAGACTACACAGGGTCCAGTCAGAGAGAGTCACGGTCAGACTACACAGGGTCCAGTCAGAGAGAGTCACGGTCAGACTACACAGGGTCCAGTCAGAGAGAGTCACGGTCAGACTACACAGGGTCCAGTCAGAGAGAGTCACGGTCAGACTGCACAGGGTCCAGTCAGAGAGAGTCACGGTCAGACTACACAGGGGAAGGGAGTCAATGGACACACACAAACGCACTCATGCAGACACAAAAGTTAGAAACATTAGCCTTATATTAACATTAAATATGTACACACAGAGGCAGCTGGAGTCAGATACACACAGGGGCAGCTGGAGTCAGATACACACAGGGGCAGCTGGAGTCAGATACACACAGGGGCAGCTGGAGGCAGATACACACAGGGGCAGCTGGAGGCAGATACACACAGAGGCAGCTGGAGGCAGATACACACAGGGGCAGCTGGAGATACACACAGGGGCAGCTGGAGTCAGATACACACAGGGGCAGCTGGAGGCAGATACACACAGAGGCAGCTGGAGGCAGATACACACAGAGGCAGCTGGAGATACACACAGGGGCAGGCACACACTGACTTCTATAATCTTTATCAATCTCTCTCCTGTCTCTCAGGATGGTGAGGAGCAGAAAGCATCAGCAGCAGTCTGCCTCCAGCTCCCTGTCCCTGAACCAGTCCCTGTCCCTGAACCAGTCCCTGTCCCTGAACCAGTCCCTGTCCCTGAACCAGACGCCACGCAAGACCCTCTCCTTCTCCACTACCAACACTCCCTCTACGGGCTGCACCACTGCCAGCGATGCCTCCCTGCTATCCTCCATCCTGGACCAGTCCAGCCTCCGTCAGCGATCCAACACCACTACTACCACAGACGGCTACTGGGGTCAGTCCAAGAGGAAAGGGCAGGGCATAGGTCATACGATCAGAGGAAGGGTTACGTTTGATAGAGAGGAGACATCAGCTCTATTCTGGTCCCAGACCTGTACGGTATGTGCATTAGCCAACTCCTCCGACTATCGTTGGCATGACATGACAGGTATGGTCAGACAGTCTGTCATACAATGCCTAAAGCACAGGTCTAGAACCAGTCAACCACATTAGAATATAAGAGTTAAAACTAGGACGGTAGCAGTTTAAGCTAACTAGCTAGCATGCTAATTTGAATTAGTTTGGTGTTTGCGTGTCTATCCGATATGTAAGGCAGGACTGATGAATGGTTGGTGGGATTAGCAGGGGAGAGACGGGGCAGGCTGACTGTATAATCTCTCCATTGAATCCCTTTGATGTGGTTTTCCAGAGATTAGCTGTGTTATTACCCGTGTGACCCAATACAATGAATTAATAACTATTCAATGATCTCCCGCTGGCTTGGATGATTTGATAATGCTTTATTTCCTCTAGGTTCAGATCAGGATACCAGTCTGAAAGGTGAGACTTCACCATTCATTCTAATGATATTTCTGAGCATTCACCCTGGTAGTGATCTTTTATTACGCATCATCACAACACTTTTCCAGGAAGTAAACACAGGCTTGCTTTAAGGCTAGAG
Organism: Oncorhynchus clarkii lewisi; assembly: GCF_045791955.1. Lineage (NCBI taxonomy): Eukaryota > Metazoa > Chordata > Actinopteri > Salmoniformes > Salmonidae > Oncorhynchus > Oncorhynchus clarkii. Next base: position 54,993,726 of record NC_092159.1, on the reverse strand, counting down.
CTCTGATGTGCAAAATAATGATATTTTGAAACCATATAAATGGACTGATGAGAAATATCTGAAGAAAGGGTTTTCTAGTCAGAGTTGTACTTAAAAATGTTCATCTTGTGTGTGTTTCCCACAGGGAGGAGTTCAAGGACGGACCACAGCTCAACGGGTGCGAACGGCGGCGTCAACACTGTGTCGCACAGCCACGCCATGGTCGCCAACGGTTACATCTGTAAAGACTGTTTCATACACTCTGAGAGGAAAGAATCTCTCACCACATACTCCTCCTCTTCCTCGTCTCAGGCTGCCTCTGCAGCAGCAGCTGCCGCCACCTTCTCCTCTTCCTCGTCTCAGGCTGCCTCTGCAGCAGCAGCTGCCGCCTCCCTTTCATCCTCTTCCTCGTCTCAGGCTGCCTCTGCTGCAGTAGCTGCTGCCGCCATCTCATCATCATCATCATCAGCCTCATCCTCCAGTTTATACAGCACGGTCAAGAGTCAGAGGAGCAAGACAGGTGAGAACCGTACCTAGTGTGCACACAACTGACTGGGGAGTGAAATGGTTGTGTTCATTAGGCACCAATGGAAGAAAACAGACTGAAACATGGAGGGACAACCTGGACGCTCATTTCATTTTCTATTGCAAAACACTTTCTGTTGCATTCCCTAATGAACATGACCCACTGTTCCTCTCCTAGGAACAAGGTAAACAGGAGGTTCTTTCTGTTTGATGGTTTACAAACCTGTGCATATCACACTGTTTCCTTAATTTATAAAATCTCTAAGTCCCGTTAGAAGACCACTTTAAAAGCCCAGAATGCCCAAAAATAAGTTAAAATTATCAGTCATCCAGCCAGTTGTTGTGTGTTTCTCTGTTTCTGTTTGCTTGTTAGTGCTGATGCTACGTGGGCTTCCACTTACGGGAAGGACCCATTTCTCCACCTTTTTATATGTCTGGCTAAGTTAACTAACCTGCCGTCCTTTCTCTGTCTAGGTCTCCTGGTGTCAGTCTCTAACACGTGTGTCCACTACAGCAGACGAGCCCTGACCCCCATAGTGTCCCTGATGACACTGCTCTTCCAGAACATTCTGTGGCTGGGCACAAGAGCCAGGAGCCACTCAGGCAAAGGTATACGAGATGCTTACTACTGGGGTCTGTTCAGAGGAGCGCAACTTTACAAAATGTTCACGTAGAAATGCATTATGTAGAACAGATATGGTGCAGAATTGGGCATCATATCAGCTCTATTCATTGTATTTCTATCTGCAAATTTCACCTCACTGAATTCCCCCTTATACTACTTCCCTTCACACCCATCTCTCTCTCCTTTTTTTTTTTACTGTCTTTCGTGGTTTGATTTATTCAAAGCTGTTCAACCTGATAGTCTCAAGGGACTGGACTCCAGTTAATCGTAATGGTACTATCAAAATATATATTTTTAAGATTCAAAAGGATCTCCACTCCTGTCTCTTCCCAGCCTCAAAACTGTGACAGGTGGAAATGGAATAGCCTGGTCCCAGATCTGTATGGGCCTTAACATTAGTCAGATGAGTTGTTTAAATGAATCAAAAACACAAAATTATAGTCTGAGTTGTCGGCTAAATAAAGCAAAATACTGATCTGGTCCCGGGCTGGAATGGGTACGGGGGTTTAACAGACAGATTATCTGATCTGACCTTTGATGTGTGGTATGGTTGTGTCACTAGGTGTCCTGGCGTCCCTATTAGACAGGGCCAGACGGGCTGTCTCCTCCAGCGCGTCCCGTGTCTCTTGGCTCTTTAAGCAGACCACTCTCCACAGGATGATGGGCTACAGGGCCAACGGCTACGAAGGCAAAGGTACCTGACCCACCGCCGAGCTGAGGTCAGGAGGCATGGGTCAAAGGTCATCGGTCATCAACACTGACCTTGGTGACCTCTTTTTTTTCAGCCCTCTATTTCCGCTGTCCGCCGACACGACTTCTTTCTCAAGCTCTTGGTCTTTGCATTTCTGTGTCTGTGAAAACATAACCTTATGCCCAGCCTTCACATATAACTGTGCATGTATAGTAATGGTTTGGTGGATTATAATGTAGAGGAAAGCTTCTCTCCACGGTATGTACAGATGCTGTTTTCTACTGTGTAGTTTCACCACAGATAACTCTATTTCAGTCTTCAGAGTCTCTCTCCAGCTCTGTCCATCTACCTCTGTTCAGTCATGGCCAAAAGTTTTGAGAATGACACACATATTAATTTTCACAAGGTCTGCTGCCTCAGTTTGTATGATGGCAATTTGCATATCCTCCAGAATGTTATGAAGAGTGATCAGAGGAATTGCAATTAATTGCAAAGTCCCTCTTTGCCATGCAAATGAACTAAATCCCCCAAAAACATTTCCACTGCATTTCAGCACTGCCACAAAAGGACCAGCTGACATGTTAGTGATTCTCTTGTTAACACAGGTGTGAGTGTTGACGATGTCAAGGCTGGAGATCACTCTGTCATGCTGATTGAGTTCGAGTAACAGACTGGAAGCTTCAAAAGCTGGTGCTTGGAATCATTCTTCATCCTCTGTCAACCATGGTTACCTGCAAGGAAACACGTGCTGTCATCATTGCTTTGTATAAAAAGGGCTTCACAGGCAAGAATATTGCTTCCAGTTACATTGCACCTAAATCAACCATTTATCGGCTCATAAAGAACTTCAAGGAGAGCGGTTCAATTGTTGTGAAGAAGGCTTTAGGGCGCCCAAGAAAGTCCAGCAAGCGCCAGGACCGTCTCCTAAAGTTGTCAGCTGCGGGATCGGGGCACCACCAGTACAGAGCTTGCTCAGGTATGGCAACAGGCAGGTGTGAGTGCATCTGCACGCACAGTGAGGCTAAGACTTTTGGAGGATGGCCTGTTTTCAAGAAGGGCAGCAAAGAAGCCACTTCTCTCCAGGAAAAACATCAGGGACAGACTGATATTCTGCAAAAGGTACAGGGATTGGACTGCTGAGGACTGGGGTAAAGTCATTTTCTCTGAATTCCCTTTCCGATTGTTTGGGGCATCCGGAAAAAAGCTTGTCCGGAGAAGACAAGGTGAGCGCTACCATCAATCCTGTGTCATGCCAACAGTAAAGCATCCTGAGACCATTCATGTGTGGGGTTGCTTGTCAGCCAAGGGAGTGGGCTCACTCACAATTTTGCCTAAGAACACAGTCATGAATAAAGAATGGTACCAACACATCCTCCGAGAGCAACTTCTCCAAACCGTCCAGGAACAGTTTGGTGACGACCAATGCCTTTTCCAGCATGATTGAGCACCTTGCCATAAGGCAAACGTGATAGTTAAGTGGCTCGGGGAACAAAACATTGATATTTTGGGTCCTTGGCCAGGAAACTCCCCAGACCTTAATCCCATTGAGAACTTGTGGTCAATCCTCAAGAGGCGGGTGGACAAACAAAAACCCACAAATTCTGACAAACTCCAAGCATTGATTATGCAAGAATGGGCTGCCATCAGTCAGGATGTGGCCCAGACGTTAATTGACAGCATGCCAGGGCGGATTGCAGAGGTCTTGAAAAAGAAGGGTCAACACTGCAAATATTGACTCTTTGCATCAACTTCATGTAATTGTCAATAAAAGCCGTTGACACTTATGAAATGCTTGTAATTATACTTCAGTATTCCATAGTAACATCTGATAGAAATATCTAAAGACACTGAAGCAGCAAACTTTGTGGAAATTAATATTTTTGTCATTCTCAAAACTTTTGGCCACGGCTGTATGCTCATCACTGAAACGGTCCTCCATACCTCTTAAAGAGACAGAGACAGAACTCCTGTACTACCTCACTGCCTGTCAGTCATCTTTGTTTTCCCCCTACACTCTCTCCCTCTGTCTGTCTCTCATCTTTGTTTTCCCCCTACACTCTCTCCCTCTGTCTGTCTCTCATCTTTGTTTTCCCCCTACACTCTCTCCCTCTCTGTCTGTCTCTCATCTTTGTTTTCCCCCTACACTCTCTCCCTCTCTGTCTGTCTCTCTCTTCATCCATCTCTGGTTTAATACAGGTCCACTTGATTACGTTAACAAATGGTCTTCTTTCCACTTTGGTTGGTTCCCTTGGTGACAAATTTCCCTCTTACCCTCTCTTTCTTGTGTGTCCAAATATACAATACGTCACACGCTCTTGGTCACCACTCGCCTGCAGAATGAAATTTTTTGTTATGTAAATATGATTATTAATAGTTTGTTGTGTTGCAGCTCACTCCAGTTACTGTGGGAGCATGAATGTAAAAGACCACGTGATGGGAGACGGACACCACCACTTTTTAAATGGCTCGTTGTGTAAGTAGTCAACACGCTCACACACACACAGACTCACACCCATGTGCATGCGCACACACACACACAAATTCCCTCTCAAGTGCTCTATTCGTGCCAGTGGGCCACTTTGTCACCCTGATTGACCCAGAGTTAATTCTATGCGTGACCTATTTCCAGATCAGTGCATAGGGGTTATATGAACCACTAGGGCCAGTGGCCAGCCGGTCACACCTCTTTCCCCAGTCAGTGACTGTACTCTGGCTACTGGTCTCCCTAGTCAGACACAGCAGGTGTTTGTGTGTTTCCATATAAGCTCTGAGAGTTTTTTTTTTAAAGATTGTTTTGAAAAGGCCGAAACCCATAAAGATCAATCAGATGTATCTCTGTGAATGTTTCACTTCACTTTGAAGATTGTTTCAAGGAAACTGGGAGAGGAAATAGCTAGTCCTGTAGGGTTACATTCCATGATGTCTTATCTAACATCTTCCTAAACTACACTGCTGTCAGACAGAATGACAAACGATCCTGACAGTGCAGTTGAACAAACGTCAAACAGAGAACAAAGCCTGTTTGACACAGAAGCTGCTAATCCAAACATCTGGAGGGAGGAAGGGATGGGCTGTGTTACCAAAGAGAGAACAGAGGCCTGTTTGACACAGAAGCTGCTAACCCTAACATCTGGAGGGAGGAAGGGATGGGCTGTGTTACCAAAGAGAGAACAGAGGCCTGTTTGACACAGAAGCTGCTAACCCTAACATCTGGAGGGAGGATGGGCTGTGTTACCAAAGAGAGAACAGAGGCCTGTTTGACACAGAAGCTGCTAACCCTAACATCTGGAGGGAGGAAGGGATGGGCTGTGTTACCAAAGAGAGAACAGAGGCCTGTTTGACACAGAAGCTGCTAACCCTAACATCTGGAGGGAGGATGGGCTGTGTTACCAAAGAGAGAACAGAGGCCTGTTTGACACAGAAGCTGCTAATCCAAACATCTGGAGGGAGGAAGGGATGGGCTGTGTTACCAAAGAGAGAACAGAGGCCTGTTTGACACAGAAGCTGCTAACCCTAACATCTGGAGGGAGGATGGGCTGTGTTACCAAATAGAGAACAGAGGCCTGTTTGACACAGAAGCTGCTAATCCAAACATCTGGAGGGAGGAAGGGATGGGCTGTGTTACCAAAGAGAGAACAGAGGCCTGTTTGACACAGAAGCTGCTAACCCTAACATCTGGAGGGAGGAAGGGATGGGCTGTGTTACCAAAGAGAGAACAGAGGCCTGTTTGACACAGAAGCTGCTAATCCAAACATCTGGAGGGAGGAAGGGATGGGCTGTGTTACCAAAGAGAGAACAAAGCCTGTTTGACACAGAAGCTGCTAACCCTAACATCTGGAGGGAGGAAGGGATGGGCTGTGTTACCAAAGAGAGAACCTGGAACGTTGCCTTTCTTGGTTGAATATGCGCACATCTCAGAATATTGCTTTTTCATATTAACGTGGTTCCTGTGTTCTAAGATTTGATCATCTACGCATTTTGAATAAAGACAACCTGGAACGCAACCAGAGATTGACAGAAAGACAGTTCTCTGTCAACTGTGTTGCAGCTGTTACACTGTGGACATTTCACTCATTCAGAAGCATTTCTATGGTTGGTAGTTTTATAATACTGGATTTTCCTTCATTTTTTTACATTCCAAAAAAAACGAATACATATAAACAAAATTGTGCCGACATACAAACAATGACTACATCTCATCTGCCCAGACCTGCATGCTCACACTCCCATCCCTAGTGCCTGAAATATTGTTTGCAACTTGGTGTTAAATTGTACCAATTTGTTTTTCTCAGTTACACATTCTATTTCAATAATACATCATTAGATTTTTCCATTGTGTCAAAGATGGCGGATTGATCGACTTCCAAGTTTTTAGTATCTGTTTTTTCAAAATGATTGATGAGAAGAGAATCGTCCAGCCCATTGGGTATCTCACTACACCCCCACATGACATGTTTTGATTAAAACTACGTTTACGTTGTAATTCTTCTGATAGACAACTTTCTAGCTCCACCCATAACGTCCAAACTTTGTAGCGTTCTCAGAAAGCATGGATTAGGGAGTCGTTAGTAGTTTTACACTTGAGACATGACTTTGCTGTTGTGCTGTAGAATTTCAGAATTTTTCTCTTGTATAATAAATTCTAAACATGACTTTATACTTTAGCATACATTTTTGTTAACTGTAATTTCGTTAGTTATGCTCCAACTGTCCTTGCCTTTAGTTTTCCAAGTGGGCTAGTTTATGGATGAATTCTGAAAAGCTGTCCAAGGATTCCTCCATAAGGTCGTGTTTCTAGGGAGTGATATTGGTTGTTTTGGTCAAATACATTTCCTTTTCTTCCATATTGTTTTAGTGTTCTTAGCTATGAAGTTGTTAATGTTCCTAGCTTCATCCTTTGAAAATAGACACATTAAAATATTCTGGGGATGAGCATGTGCATCTTCAGTATGTACCCATTGTTCCTCTTTAGTGTATTTAACTATATGTCACAAGTAAAAGCCTTGGGTGGCGACTGGAAGGTTAAACCACCTCTGACTGAGGAAGATGGAAAACTGTCCTCTTTATTCTGTTCATTTAATTTGAATGCTTTTACATTTCATACATTTTTTAGAACTTTTATTTGACTTCTGATTTGTTACGTTATAGACATTTTTTGCTTCTGAGTTGCGTTGATGTTTATTGCATTTAATTTGACATAATTTTTCATTAATTTGTTTTTTGTTTTGTTTGTTTTCTTTTCCTTGTCTGCCATCCATCCGTCATGTGGTCTGGCTCAGGTGACGACTGTAAAGGGAAGCAGCACCTGGAGACCAACACACTGGTCCACAGTCACATACAGACCTCCAGAACTCTCCGTCTACTGGGGGGTCTGTGGACCCTTATAGTTTACACAGGTTATAATCCCCTTCCTCCTCCTCCTGGCTTCCTTACTGATCTAATACACATACAGGTTAACCCCCTTCCTCCTCCTCCTGGCTTCCTTACTAATCTAATACACATACAGGTTAACCCCCTTCCTCCTCTCCCTGACTTCCTTACTGATCTAATACACATACAGGTTAACCCCCTTCCTCCTCTCCCTGACTTCCTTACTGATCTAATACACATACAGGTTAACCCCCTTCCTCCTCCTCCTGGCTTCCTTACTGATCTAATACACATACAGGTTAACCCCCTTCCTCCTCTCCCTGACGTCCTTACTGATCTAATACACATACAGGTTAACCCCCTTCCTCCTCCTCCTGGCTTCCTTACTAATCTAATACACATACAGGTTAATCCCCTTCCTCCTCCTCCTGGCTTCCTTACTGACCTAATACACATACTGGTTAACCCCCTTCCTCCTCTCCCTGGCCTCCTTCCTTACTGACCTAATACACATACAGGTTAACCCCTTCCTCCTCTCCCTGGCCTCCTTCCTTACTGACCTAATACACATTCAGGTTAACCCCTTCCTCCTCTCCCTGGCCTCCTTCCTTACTGACCTAATAGACATACATCAGAGTTGTATTGATCGGTCCAAACCGTAGCAAACGTTCTGCAACAGAAACCAAAAACAAGCATTTCTTATTGGACAAGTTCTGGTAGTCCTTCCCTGACTCAGTCAGTTTGATTCTGTTTGGTGCCTAATGAATACGACCCTTGCTTTATGAACCTTGCGCACATAGACTTTTCATAGGAATCTCTCATTGACATCAATGCAAATTATATACAAACTGTGGGTGTGGGGAAATACATTTCCCTACCTTCCACTACGGGTCTAGGCCCTGTTTTGTTGCACTGCTGATAGTGGCTGAGGTCAGGACTAGGCCCAAGAGAGCTGATCTGAAATCAGTTGTGAACTGAAGCCTCAGTATTTTGAATTGTCCTAATGCCCAGCATTTGTTATTACCATGTCATTAGCACTCTATTTACTGAATTGAATCACTATGATTTCTTAGGTTTTTACCTTTATTGTAACAGGTTAGTCTCATTGACATTGAGATAAAAAATCCTATCTTTTTAAGAGAGACCTGGCCAAAATAGCAGCACATAAAGTCTCATAAAAAGACAATTTTCTAATGAAAGCTTCAACGTTGTGTGTTTGTTCTGACCTTCCAGGCTACTGTCTGCTCCAGCCAGGTTACTATGTAGTGAGGGCAGGCCTGGCGCTGGGGTCAGCAGTGGGGTCAGCAGTACGGTCAGTGGCTCAGAGACTGCTGTCAGTGCTGTGTCTAGTCCTGGGAGCTCCAGGTTAGTTACCCTGTGTTGCATCCACCCTCTCTTCATCAGTATTTAGTTGTTATATCAGTTGCTCTTTCTTATATCATACGAAACCACTCCCCCCCCCAGGTAAAGCAGCCAGGCGGTTGTTGTGGTGTCTGGGGACAGGCTGGTACCAGCTGGTGTCTTTCATGTCTCTGTTCAACGTCTTCTTCCTGACCCGGTGAGAGCCTCCGTTACTGTATCCAACTCATGTGACTTTTGCCCGTGTAGTTCTCAGAAAGATCCATGTGTAGATGATTTTAATTGACCTACTATTGTCCTTTGTTATCGGAGGTTGGAGACTTAACTGTGGCTGTAACTTTTGATTGATGTGATTGACAGCTGAGACATTTCAGATATCTGGGGCAAACCGTAGTAAAACAGCCAAATGTTTAGCAATGGAAAATGACAGGTTTTTGTCATTGGACAAGTTTGCATTGTACCTTCCTGTGTGTGTTTGAGACCCAGTTATCATTGTGCATGTTTGATAAATATTTGACTGTTCTTATGCAGGCTCTGTCTTACACGTTAAATCTTAATTAGATTGAATTATATTTTGGTTTTATTTAGGCATTTGTCATTTCTTCAGATGAAATTAAATAATGAAAGCAAAGGGTCAGGATAGATGGGTTATGTCAATTATAGATGCACATGACAGATATGAGGATTGAATTATTTAGTCAAGACTTTTAAATATTACGATTTTAATTCAATTATTTCTCTCATCTGAGGAAGGAAAGGTTACAGTGTCTTATCAGATTATGTTTGACGGTGTGTGTGCGTATCACAGGTGTGTTTTGCTCACTGCTCTGTGTGTGTGTGTGTGTGTGTGTGTCTTTCAGGTGCCTGCCCAGAATGTGGAAGCTCCTCCTCTTCCTCCTTCCCTTCCTGATATTCCTGTGTGAGTAACAGTGTGCTCACCTGACCTACTTCACACACAAACACGCTGATCTGTCAGCTGTGTAGCACCAGAGCTGTTAACCAGCCCCCCAGAGCTTGCTCCAAATCCAGCCCCAGATCTAGGTCACTCTTACTGGGCACACAGCTACAGAACCAGCCCTTCTGTGGAACAACTGTGGAACAACACTTTTACACACTGTACTTTCTACACTAACAGTCTACTCAGAAAAGCACGGACTTGCATTCATAAACCCACAAGCTACTATCAAATCCCCAAATTCATGCATAAACACAAAAAAAACATATACGACAGGCAGGTTGTTGCATAATGTAGTTCCTGTTGATTCATTTCCCTGTTTCTCTCTCCTCTCAGGGTTGTGGTTCTGGGGTCCGTCCAGTTTCCTCTCCTACCTTCCAGCCATAAACCTGACAGAGTGGCGCTCCAGAGTGGTGTCCCCCTTCACCCTCTCATCGTTTATCCTGACCCCTGCCCTTGTTCCCACCCCCGCCACACCACTGGAGCAGACCCCCACAGCAACCCCCGGCCCACAGGCACAGGTAAGAGAGGAGCTCGCCTGAGAAGTTTGAGGGCGTCTCTCAATTTGTGTCTGTATTGTGCGAATATGGTGCTTCATGATTGTTGGACTAAAACAAGCTTTCTTGTTCTCTCTCTAACCTCTCACTATACTTCTGTGTCCCTCCTTTATTTCTGTCTATCCCGTATCTCCCTCTACAGCCAGTCCTTCCCCCCATAGTCACCGTGGACACAGAGGGCCTGGAGCGTCTGGAGCGGGTAGAGCATGGTCTGACCCTGCTGTGGGAGCGGTTGAAGCAGGGGGACCAGAGGCAGGAGCAGCATCACGGGGACACCCTGGCCCAGTACACCCTCCTGAGGGAGCAGCTGGACAGCCAGACAGACAGAGACAGCCTGGGTCTCTGGGTCTCTGGTTTGCTGGAGCACAGGATCACCCTGCTGAGAGGAGAGCTGGAGCAGCAGGAGGCCTCACACAGGGCACAGGTAGGGATGGCTGTCAGGGGAGGGGTAAGGGACTGGGGCCGGACACAAAGATGTTGATAGGACTGGGACTTGGGGTTGGGACTTGGGGTTGGGACTTGGGGTTGGGACTTGGGGTTGGGACTTTGGGGTTGGGACTTTGGGGTTGGGACTTTGGGGTTGGGACTTTGGGTTGGGACTTTGGGTTGGGACTTTGGGTTGGGACTTTGGGTTGGGACTTTGGGTTGGGACTTGGGGTTGGGACTTGGGGTTGGGGTTTGGTGGCGGGAATGAGGTTGGGGTTTGGTGGCGGGAATGAGGTTGGGGTTTGGTGGCAGGAATGAGGTTGGGGTTTGGTGGCAGGAATGGGGTTGGGGCTTGGTGGCAGGAATGGGGTTGGGGCTTGGTGGCAGGAATGGGGTTGGGGCTTGGTGGCAGGAATGGGGTTGGGGCTTGGTGGCACCAATGGGGTTGGGGCTTGGTGGCAGGAATGGGGTTGGGGCTTGGTGGCAGGAATGGGGTTGGGGCTTGGTGGCAGGAATGGGGTTGGGGCTTGGTGGCAGGAATGGGGTTGGGGCTTGGTGGCAGGAATGGGGTTGGGGCTTGGTGGCACCAATGGGGTTGGGGCTTGGTGGCAGGAATGGGGTTGGAGCTTGGTTGCAGGAATGGGGTTGGAGCTTGGTTGCAGGGCTGATCGGAGGGTTGAGCTTCAACATTTTAATTGATAACTGTACAGATTTGTGCTTTTTATGTAGGGTCAGATTTCAGTCCGTTTTGCTTCGTAAGCATTCCATACTGACCCCCTATTCCTTATTACCGAGTTCCTTACTCTTTACTTCTGGGTGACCTTTTCTCCTCTCTCCCTCTCTCCTGTGCAGACTGAAGAGCAGAGGGTTCAGCAGCAGCAGAGTCAGGAGACACGGCTAGCTGAGCTGGAGGGGCTGCTGCAGGTCCTCGCTACTAAAACTGAGGTAACGTCTATTCATGAGAAATACACACAATACCCCATTACCTACATATCCCAATACATACAGGAACATACAGGTCCTGGCAGTTGAGACTGAGGAAATAGTCTATGGGAAATGCACACCAGACTATGAATTAAACTCTGTGAGATCAAATGCATCCATCCAGAAGCATACGTTACCTCCACAGCTCATCTGAACACACACCACTAGATTTTAGCAGGCTAACAGCTAAGCTTGAGGTGCAGTCTCACAAGCTTATTACTGATTGACACATACAAGACCCACGCATCACATTACCCACCCATAGGAACACAAACAGGAACATACCGGTTCTGGCACCAGTCAGTACATACATCATCTCAGGTAGTTCATTTGAATACATACAGTATGACACACACTCATACAAGTCTAGTCATCTGGTCAGCATGTCCCTGTCCTTTTAGGTTAATTGTGATGACATATAATGCCCGTGCTGAAAGTGTTCATGTCAACACATGCTGTATTGAAGCTTATTGGCCATTCATTTATATTACAGTACTGTACATTTTAATGTATATTACAGTACTGTACATTTTAATGTATATTACAGTACTGTACATTTTAATGTATATTACAGTACTGTACATTTTAATGTATTACTGTACTGTACATTTTCATTTATATTACAGTACTGTACATTTTCATTTATTACTGTACTGTACATTTTAATGTATATTACAGTACTGTACATTTTAATGTATATTACAGTACTGTACATTTTAATTTATTACTGTACTGTACATTTTCATTTATATTACAGTACTGTACATTTTCATTTATTACTGTACTGTACATTTTAATGTATATTACAGTACTGTACATTTTAATGTATATTACAGTACTGTACATTTTAATGTATATTACAGTACTGTACATTTTAATGTATATTACAGTACTGTACATTTTCATGTATTACTGTACTGTACATTTTAATGTATATTACAGTACTGTACATTTTAATGTATATTACAGTACTGTACATTTTAATGTATTACTGTACTGTACATTTTCATTTATATTACAGTACTGTACATTTTCATTTATTACTGTACTGTACATTTTAATGTATATTACAGTACTGTACATTTTAATGTATATTACAGTACTGTGCATTTTAATTTATTACTGTACTGTACATTTTCATTTATATTACAGTACTGTACATTTTCATTTATTACTGTACTGTACATTTTAAAGTATATTACAGTACTGTACATTTTAATGTATATTACAGTACTGTACATTTTAATGTATATTACAGTACTGTACATTTTAATGTATATTACAGTACTGTACATTTTCATGTATATTACAGTACTGTACATTTTCATGTATATTACAGTACTGTACATTTTCATTTATTACTGTACTGTACATTTTCATTTATATTACAGTACTGTACATTTTCATTTATATTACAGTACTGTACATTTTCATTTATATTACAGTACTGTACTGTATTTTAATGAGGTTGTATTTCAGGCGGTGCAACAGAAACAGAAACAGCGGAAGGAGGAGACAGAGGAGACAGCCACACCAGCCCCTGCCTCTGTCCCTGTCAGGTAGGTTCACGGTCGGTGGCTTAACGTCCATAGATGATATAGTGCAGAACTTCTCTACGGTTTCCACCTGCACTCCATTTCAAGGGGAAAGAAACTCTTGCACACTGATTTTCTTCATGTTCCCCACAATGTTTTAATGTCTTAACATTGGTCTAAGTGGTCCATTATTAAATCAAACAATAGAGCCAGTGTATTGGAGTTCGTTTTTTTTTACAGCATGCAAACATTTGTATTCTTTGAAGTGTGGAGCCATGTCCAGGGTTGCAAAATTTGTGTCAGTTTCTCAAAACTTGTTTACCAGAAATGTTGGTTAGAAGCTTCCTGGAATCAGGAGGTAATAAGCCAGACATCAGGGAATCTTCCAAACTGGATTTCTGGAAAATGGGGGATTTTGGGGAAATGTTTCAAACCTAAGCAATTGTAACAGACACTTCTCTCTCTTTCCCCCTTTATCTCTCTGGCTTTCTCTTTTCTCCGCCTCAGTGTGGGTGTGGGCCCGGAGGCCCCTGCTGCTTTGCTGGCGGAGGTGCAGAGGCTGGAGGGGGAGTTGGGTCGGATCAGGGGCGACCTGCAGGGGGTGATGGGATGTCAGGGGAAATGTGAGCAGCTGAACACAATCCAGGAAACGGTGAGTATGGGAGACAACTGTCTGTTTACTGCTTTTAGTTTTTACTGTACCTTGCGCTGATATAGCTCAGTCTTTATTATAGTAGTTGTACATTACCTTTGCAATATAATGGCATTCTTCCAAATGACAGCCTGTACTGTGCTGTTACTGATCTGAACTTCTACATGATGGTGTATGTATTCTGCAGTTACAGCCCCTCACACATGATGTGTCTCACCTCTCCCTCTCTCTCACCTCTCCCTCCCAGGTGTCCGCCCAGGTGTCCGCCCAGGTGAGGCGGGAGCTGCAGGCCCTGTTCTACGGCTCTGACGACCAGACCCACCAGGGAGAACCCGACATCCCCGAAGGACTCCTCCAGTGGCTGTCGTCGCGCTACGTGAGCGGGGCCGACCTGCAGACCCTCCTGACCAACCTGGAGCTCAGCATTCTGAGGAACGTGTCGCTGCAGCTGGAGCAGAGCAGGGCCGAGGCCCGGACGGAGGCTGAGGCCAGGGCTGCAGTCATCACCACCCAGACCCAGGCTATTACACAGAGTGTCCAACACACCGCCGTGGGCGAGGGACTGTCTGAGGAGGTAGACTACACACTCCACTATAGGGACTCTTTGTTGTCATTAACCCAGTGCTACTCACTGTCATCAGAGGAACGGCTTCATTATCATGATTTATTTCATGATGGACCGGTGTCCTGGACCCAGATTCTCCATAGAGCATGCTTTTGACTTCACGGCCCGCATCCACAAAGTTTCTCAGGGTAGGAGTGCTGATCTAGGATCTGACCATATAACCTTATGCATTATGATCTAAAAGGCTAAACTGATCTTGGATCATTCAGCACTACTACTCTGAGATGCTTTGTGAACAGTGGATCAGGAGTAGGTTTAATTTGGGTCTTGGAAACCACCTTTCTATATGATGTACTTTCACTATATGATGACTGTTACTTTAAGGGGTCATGATTGTCAATGAGACTAGGAGTCACTGTGTGTGGAGGTGCATGGCAGAGTCTCTGCAAAAGGTATCCAACCATACAGACATCCTAACCCCCCGTCCCTGCCTCTGCCTCTCTCTCCCCTAGCAAGTGCAGCTGATCGTCCAGAATGCCCTGAAACTCTACTCCCAGGATAGGACGGGCCTAGTGGACTACGCCCTGGAGTCTGGAGGTAAAGAGAGACCTCTCACTCTGTTTACATGAACAGAACCACTCTGTGGGTTAGAGCCAGCCTGTTGACATGTCCATGAACAGAACCACTCTGTGGGTTAGAGCCAGCTTGTTGACATGTCCATGAACAGAACCACTCTGTGGGTTAGAGCCAGCCTGTTGACATGTCCATGAACAGAACCACTCTGTGGGTTAGAGCCAGCCTGTTGACATGTCCATGAACAGAACCACTCTGTGG
Organism: Oncorhynchus clarkii lewisi; assembly: GCF_045791955.1. Lineage (NCBI taxonomy): Eukaryota > Metazoa > Chordata > Actinopteri > Salmoniformes > Salmonidae > Oncorhynchus > Oncorhynchus clarkii. The sequence goes on along the minus strand of NC_092159.1, from coordinate 54,978,669 downwards.
GTTAGAGCCAGCCTGTTGACATGTCCATGAACAGAACCACTCTGTGGGTTAGAGCCAGCCTGTTGACATGTCCATGAACAGAACCACTCTGTGGGTTAGAGCCAGCCTGTTGACATGTCCATGAACAGAACCACTCTGTGGGTTAGAGCCAGCCTGTTGACATGTCCATGAACAGAACCACTCTGTGGGTTAGAGCCAGCTTGTTGACATGTCCATGAACAGAACCACTCTGTGGGTTAGAGCCAGCCTGTTGACATGTCCATGAACAGAACCACTCTGTGGGTTAGAGCCAGCCTGTTGACATGTCCATGAACAGAACCACTCTGTGGGTTAGAGCCAACCTGTTGACATGTCCATGAACAGAACCACTCTGTGGGTTAGAGCCAGCCTGTTGACATGTCCATGAACAGAACCACTCTGTGGGTTAGAGCCAGCTTGTTGACATGTCCATGAACAGAACCACTCTGTGGGTTAGAGCCAGCCTGTTGACATGTCCATGAACAGAACCACTCTGTGGGTTAGAGCCAGCCTGTTGACATGTCCATGAACAGAACCACTCTGTGGGTTAGAGCCAACCTGTTGACATGTCCATGAACAGAACCACTCTGTGGGTTAGAGCCAGCCTGTTGACATGTCCATGAACAGAACCACTCTGTGGGTTAGAGCCAGCCTGTTGACATGTCCATGAACAGAACCACTCTGTGGGTTAGAGCCAACCTGTTGACATGTCCATGAACAGAACCACTCTGTGGGTTAGAGCCAGCCTGTTGACATGTCCATGAACAGAACCACTCTGTGGGTTAGAGCCAACCTGTTGACATGTCCATGAACAGAACCACTCTGTGGCTTAGAGCCAGCCTGTTGACATGTCCATGAACAGAACCACTCTGTGGGTTAGAGCCAGCCTGTTGACATGTCCATGAACAGAACCACTCTGTGGGTTAGAGCCATCCTGTTGACATGTCCATGAACAGAACCACTCTGTGGGTTAGAGCCAGCCTGTTGACATGTCCATGAACAGAACCACTCTGTGGGTTAGAGCCAACCTGTTGACATGTCCATGAACAGAACCACTCTGTGGGTTAGAGCCAGCCTGTTGACATGTCCATGAACAGAACCACTCTGTGGGTTAGAGCCAGCCTGTTGACATGTCCATAAACAGAACCACCCTGTGGTTCAGAACCATCCTGTTGACATGTCCATAAACAGAACCACTCTGTGGTTCAGAACCATCCTGTGGGTTACAGCCAGCTCCATGATGGTGGTTTATAATGGAAGGATTATCCTAGCCTAGTGTTACATAACTATACAGCAGCCAGCACTGAGTGTTTGTCCCAAATGGCACCCTATTCCCTATATAGTGCTCTACTATGAAGGGAATAGGGTGCCTATGGTGTCCTACTTTTGACCAGGACAAAAGTAGTGCACTATAAAGGGAATAGGGTGCCAGGTCAAAAGTAGTGTACTAAGGGAATAGTGTGCCATTTCAGTATGAATGGTACTGGTATAACAGTAGTGAAGAGGGTAGTAGGGCATTAGAGACCAAAGCTCAGGTAGTCTGGCTCCGTGGACAATAAGCCTGTTTGTCATACTAATAATGGCCTGTGTGGATTGGACAGGCACAAAGGGCTCCATTAGAGACATCAGATTAGTGGCCAGATGAACTGAGTGGTCTGACGTTTGTCTTGTGTGGATTCTATTTTGATGTGTGTGTTAGTATGGAATCATGTTATTGTATGTTGTGTGTTTCATTGCATTATCCCTGTGTATGGTCAGATGGCTTTTCTATACAGTTTCCTCACCACAGAGTTGTGGTTCAGGCATTAGGATTTCTGACTCGTATACATTTTGACCTAAGATTGAATAAGAATGTCTTTCTTGCTCCCATTCTTTCATTCATTGATTGGTTGATTAAATAAAGATCCACTTATTCCCAGCAGATAACACTCATAAACCTTAAGACATGTATTTCCAATGTGGTCTTCCTGCGTAGAAATATAAAGGAATCTATTGTGGTTGAACTGTGGTAATGATGTAACGTGGTCATGTGTCTGTGCGGTCAGGCGGTAGCATCCTAAGCACGCGCTGCTCGGAGACGTACGAGACAAAGACGGCCCTCATGAGTCTGTTCAGCGTGCCCCTCTGGTACTTCTCCCAGTCGCCTCGCGTCGCCATCCAGGTGAGCTCTCCAATTCAAACCTTCAGAAGCTTTATTGTTCCAGGTCACAAACACAGTGTACAAATAAAAACACATTCCAACAATAGCTGCAATCCAGGAATAGCTGCTGAGCTGCTTAGAAGACACTGATTCAATAGTTATTCCAGAAAGAAGCTGTCGTTTTCAACACCACCAGGCGTCGTTGTTTCCTCTTTATCAGTGTTTTTATTTGTAGATAATGGTAAATGTTGAAAGTTATTAGTCTTTATCAGTGACTCTAACATGTCTTACCATCTCTTCCTCCCTCCGCCCATCGCCCTTTCCCCTTCCCTCAGCCTGATGTGTATCCAGGGAACTGCTGGGCGTTTAAAGGTTCTCATGGTTACCTGGTCATCCGGTTGTCCCTGAGGATCCTCCCCACAGCCTTCTGTCTGGAGCACATCCCCAAGGCCCTGTCCCCTACCGGCAACATCGCCAGCGCCCCGCGCAACTTCACTGTCTATGTAAGACACACACACACACACACGTACTGGCAATATCAGCAACTACACTGTCTACTTAAGACACACACACATGTACTGGCAAAATCAGCAACTACACTGTCTATGTAAGACACACACATACTGGCAATATTAGCAACTACACTGTCTACTTAAGACACACACATACTGACAATATCAGCAACTACATGGAGTGCCTTCTGTTGGTCATGGGCTATCTATGGTCTCAGTCTCCTGCCTGACATCACTGACTGGTTTCTGTGTGTTTTCAGGGTCTGGATGATGAGTATCAGGAGGAGGGAAAGCTGTTGGGTCAATACACCTACCAGGAGGACGGAGACTCAATGCAGAACTTCCCTGTCATGGTAAACACAAGAAATTACATCAATTTATACACACTCATGTGCATACGCCAACAAACACACACAAAAAACCTCTCACCATCTTGCATACTACAGTGCCTTGCTAAAGTATTCGGCCCCCTTGAACTTTGCGACCTTTTGCCACATTTCAGGCTTGAAACATAAAGATATAAAACTGTATTTTTTTGTGAAGACATTTATTGGATATTTCAAACTTTTTTAACAAATCAAAAACTTAAAAATTAGGCGTGCAAAATTATTCAGCCCCTTTACTTTCAGTGCAGCAAACTCTCTCCAGAAGTTCAGTGAGGATCTCTGAATGATCCAATGTTGACCTAAATGACTAATGATGATAAATACAATCCACCTGTGTGTAATCAAGTCTCCATATAAATGCACCTGCACTGTCTCAGAGGTCCGTTAAAAGCGCAGAGAGCATCATGAAGAACAAGGAACACACCAGGCAGGTCCGAGATACTGTTGTGAAGAAGTTTAAAGCCGGATTTGGCTACAAAAAGATTTCCCAAGCTTTAAACATCCCAAGGAGCACTGTGCAAGCGATAATATTGAAATGGAAGGAGTATCAGACCACTGCAAATCTACCAAGACCTGGCCGTCCCTCTAAACTTTCAGCTCATACAAGGAGAAGACTGATCAGAGATGCAGCCAAGAGGCCCATGATCACTCTGGATGAACTGCAGAGATCTACAGCTGAGGTGGGAGACTCTGTCCATAGGACAACAATCAGTCGTATATTGCACAAATCTGGCCTTTATGGAAGAGTGGCAAGAAGAAAGCCATTTCTTAAAGATATCCATAAAAAGTGTTGTTTAAAGTTTGCCACAAGCCACCTGGGAGACACACCAAACATGTGGAAGAAGGAGCTCTGGTCAGATGAAACCAAAATGGAACTTTTTGGCAACAATGCAAAACGTTATGTTTGGCGTAAAAGCAACACAGCTGAACACACCATCCCCACTGTCAAACATGGTGGTGGCAGCATCATGGTTTGGGCCTGCTTTTCTTCAGCAGGGACAGGGAAGATGGTTAAAATGGTTGGGAAGATGGATGGAGCCAAATACAGGACCATTCTGGAAGAAAACCTGATGGAGTCTGCAAAAGACCTGAGACTGGGACGGAGATTTGTCTTCCAACAAGACAATGATCCAAAACATAAAGCAAAATCTACAATGGAATGGTTCAAAAATAAACATATCCAGGTGTTAGAATGGCCAAGTCAAAGTCCAGACCTGAATCCAATCGAGAATCTGTGGAAAGAACTGAAAACTGCTGTTCACAAATGCTCTCCATCCAACCTCACTGAGCTCGAGCTGTTTTGCAAGGAGGAATGGGAAAAAAATTCAGTCTCTCGATGTGCAAAACTGATAGAGACATACCCCAAGCGACTTACAGCTGTAATCGCAGCAAAAGGTGGCGCTACAAAGTATTAACTTAAGGGGGCTGAATAATTTTGCACGCCCAATTTTGCAGTTTTTGATTTGTTAAAAAAGTTTGAAATATCCAATAAATGTCGTTCCACTTCATGATTGTGTCCCACTTGTTGTTGATTCTTCACAAAAAAATACAGTTTTATATCTTTATGTTTGAAGCCTGAAATGTGGCAAAAGGTCGCAAAGTTCAAGGGGGCCGAATACTTTCGCAAGGCACTGTACATACTCTCTCTGGCTCTTTTTTACTTTGTCAAAAATGTTATTTTTTTTTAATCTGATACTTTGAGATTCAATACTTATCACTCCTCACTATGTCCCTTCCATCCAGGAGAAGAACGAAAGGGCCTTCCAGATCATCGAGGTGCGGGTGCTGACCAACTGGGGTCACCCCGAGTACACCTGCCTCTACCGCTTCAGAGTCCACGGAGAACCACGCATCCAGTGAGGGAGGATGGCGGCCATTTGAACTGCCAGTCAGGATGATATGCATTTCTCTGATATCTGTATATAATACTGGACATATTTTTCTAAATGGAGGGGGCCGGGAAACCGAGACTGATATAAACGAGTGACTTCAGAAGTATGGGGATGGGTGTTTGATTTATGCTAGAATGTGTCCAAGGGGGTTTTTGTTTTAGTACTGAAATGGTAAAAGAATGAAAGAATGGACTGTAATGAAATGTCAGGGAATGTAGAAGAGAAGCGTGAAGGTAGGAGAAGCTCGGTCCCAGTCCCTCCTCCTTAAACCTGCTCTTGCACTGAATTAGCCCTCCAGGTCATAACCCTTTGGTTTTTGGAGGAGCGTTTTCCTCTGCCGCTCTCACTCAACCACAGGAGCCTGTGACCTCGAGATGAAACGGACTACACACATCTTTTTATTTCCTTACACATCCTGTCTGATTTGGTTGGTGTTTTAATCAGGTTTTATTTTGAATTGGATGTTTCTTTGAAAACCCCTTGTGGATTCTGATGGAATTTCAGGGTCAAAGCCACAGAACTGGATCAAAGCCACAGAACTGGGCCTAAATGACGTTTTATATAGGCCTCACACACACTGGGCCTACATGACACTGTATAGGCCTCTCTTCTCTTGATACAAAGCTACTTCTCTCTGCTGCTGTTGGTTGGTCAGTCTGCAGGGCCAGCTAACATGGTCAGTGGACACTCGCAAGACACAGACAGGACTACTACCGTTCTTTGGACTCTACAACACTCCTGTTCGCCATGACTTTATGCATCCACACAGCCATCAAAACTAAGCTCTATCTCTCCTATAGAAAATGTTACACACATGGACAGACTTTTAATGAGTTGATACATGTGTATCTCAAGTTAAGATTTGGTCTTGAAGCTCTGTGGAGTCCAGACTGGAGTGTTAATGAGAGTGAGACTGACAGCCAATGGTTTGGCTTCTTCTAGTGCAGCGAGCCAATGGTTTGGCTGCTCCTTGCACAGTCATTATAACATCCTCTACTAGAGCTTCTACTCCGGAAAAGGGGATCCTTGGGATGTCCCAACTCTGACATCATCCCATTTGAAGTTGAGGTTAGGGTTAGGAGTTTAGGGTAGGGCCATCCCAAGGATCCCGGATAGCGCATAATCCCTTCTACTCCCTGCAGGAATGTCATCTGTATATTTCATTGTTAATAGTTGGTCCTTTTTTAAGAATGAGATTTTATCAGTGTTGCTTTATGAAAAAAGGGTACACCTTGTCAATATTTCTATTATTTGTATTACCCATTGTAAGTGTAATTATGTTTGACTTTTACAATTTGTAGTTGAGAATAATGACAAATGATGCCTGTAAATGAAATGTGTGTTGCACAAGTCCTCACAATTTGTGGAAAAAACTAGATGGGGTAGCTATAAATTAGTTTTGTGTGGACCAGAAAGTCTAAATGTACAAAAAATTATTTCATGATCCTATTTATTTTTAAGATAATTAGTTACTGCAAGATAGGACTGCAATGTATTTTTATCAAAAAGCTTTTCAGTGCATTTTGGAAACATCTTGGGACAGTACAGATTTGTTTTTCATTTGTTTTTAATGTTTTTTCGTTTATTTTGTTGCTGCTCTCATCCTGAGGTAGCTAAACCGCATTTAGAATATATTCCTAAAGAATTACATTTTGAGAGCTTTTGATGCATGTGATATTTTACCTAATAAAGACTATTGTTTTTTTATTTAAATGCTGCTTTGGGGTCACATCTGGGGGGGATTGTGGTTTTGGAATGGCAGCAGGGAGAGGATGAGCGCAAATGTACCATTAGATTACAGGTGTCAAACTCATCCCATGGAGGGCTGACTGTCTGCAGGTTTTCGCTCCTCCCTTGTACTTGATTGATGAGTTAAGCTTACTAATTACTAAATAACTGCCCTCCCCTGGTTGTCTAGGGCTTAATTGAAAGGAATAAACAAAAACCTGCAGACAATAGGCCCTCCATGGAATGAGTTTGACACCCTTGCATTAGATGGTGAATGCTCTTAGAATAAGAGCTCACTATAGGGCAGGGGTACTTAACTCACCCTATGAGGTCCAGAGCCTGCTGGTTTTCTGTTCTACCTTATCATTAATTGCACACACCCAGTGACCCAGGTCTAAATCAGTCCCTGATGGGATAAAAACGCAGAGGAAGTGGCTTTGAAGTCCAGAGTTAAGTTTGAGGGCTTTTCTTCAAATCACAATTGTTGGGTGTATTATAAGCTTATAATAAATAATAATAAGCTTATAATACACCACATTAATCGTAATTCAAACTGTCTTTGATATAACCAAGTTATTATAAGCTTCATTGGTCAAAATACAGAGTAGTAGATCATACGTAGGAATGAAGGAGTTTTATTAATGCCACGGGCATGTCCCAATTCAATCTGTTTAGCGTTGGACTCTACTGCAAGTAGGGTAGGGCCATCCCAAGGATCCTACTGCCTCCCGGGCATGAGCCAGGTGCCCCGCTATGGTCGACAGCAAAGTCGGCTCATAACAAAAGTAATGTAACTAAGCACGTGGACTGATGAGTAGGATTTTGTTTTCACAAGCTTTCACAACATTGATTGCTTTTGATTTTTTTTAAAAAAATGCTTTATCTGCCTTCTCAATGAAAACTAGTTAAATTCAAACATGTATTTCATGAAAAATACAATTTTATGGACGATGCACCGTGCTGCCTTGTTGACAACATGACTGAGCGGCTCAGATTACTGTTTGATTTGAGATGGCGCGCCTCCCTCCCCGCTTTCGCCCGATTATGATTCAACCTGAGCCAGCGTAATAAAACTCCCTCTTTGGTTCCGTCTGAGTCAGCTGGAGCTGCTGCCCTCCAGTGGCTGACGTGGAATATTTTTTTTTAGGAAAAGCCCCTGCGTGTTTGCCATTGGTTTCTTTTAAAGACTTGTTGTGCCGTTATACGTATTTTCTAATGGTGTTTAAAATTCGTTTTTTTGTGGCTAATCAAAAATATTATTCGTATATATTTTTAAACCGGAAGTACGAAGATACGTTTTTCCATGACAACCAGCGACGCGTTCTTAGCAACTGCTTCAGAATGGCAAAAATGATTGGTGCTAAGAAATCATTGTGGCAACAAGTCTGTGAAGGTAAGGTATGCTTCGCTTGAGAGTTAATTGTAAATACCGGTATGCATGTTGTCGACTAAAATATAAATAAAAATGGCGTTTTCATTGTTGTGTGCAACCAGAATATGAGTCGGAGCAGCCCAGTCCACCCAGCGCTGCTTGGACAGACAGTGGTTCAGTGAGCACTCATGTCTCCCAGTACAGCGCCAGCAAGCACTCTCCTGTCTTCTATGGTCTCATGGCAGCTAAGGTAAGGCAGCCAACAATAATTGCACTTCAGTAAATACATTCAAATTCAACAATTCATTTGTAAAAAGAAAACGATATGTTTGTCTACATGGTGCTGTATGGCTTTCTAGGTTACTGTGGATGATGATCCTGTGAAGCATGTTGACCCTCTTCTGAGCCACCCTGCCCTTGCTGGATACTCTGTCTTGGACAAACCTCCATCCTCCTGTCACAGACAGCCTCTGACCACACACCCTGCATCCACTCCCCAGCTCCATCAACGTGAGTTTCAAACCACTTAAAACTGTAGCTTCTTTGTATGTGCTAAACATAGTATTGCCTCTGCCAAGAGGTCTTGACGTTTATGGCACAGGAAGTAGACTAGTGTCCTGTAGCCTCAGTGTTTCTGGTGCAAGACCCGATACTGCTTTCCCCCCTCAATCGCTATACATAATCTATGCTTTTATCAGGAACAATACTTTCCTGTTTAATTAGCTCTCTAAGCATAGTAGATGATAATAATGTTTCAAGTCTGTCTTGATTTTACTCCCCAATAATAGTACCAAAACAATGTTTTAGGCTACAGTTGGAGTGAAATGTCCCTTTGCATGGCAGAAAGGCCACTCTTACCCCACTTGTGTTGATCCATTCCCATGTCTGCCCCAGGCCCAATCACCCAGTTCCTGGAGGGGTCCGTGTTCCCAGTGCTACTGCCTGGACTGGAGGCCATGCTGAGAGAGGCCCAGAGACAACACTGCCTGGAGGTACTGGCACTAGGCCTATATCACACGATAACACTAACATGATATAATGGCAATTTACTAGATATCAATGTGGCCCTGCAGAACACTACAGACCACCAAACTAGAATACATTACAGTATTTTAATAGTTTGCTTCTCCTGACTGTACTACATAAACGACTTTGAATTATAGAGTGACAGGATGTATGATCACCTCTTCTGAAATATTGTCTCTAACATGAATCCCGACACCCAAAACTAGTACTAGGACTTCTTTAATACGACTTCAAGCACTGATTATACTATGATAATGATGATTATACTGTAGCCTACTTCTGTAGAGCTCTGCAGATTATTACAGTACAGTAACACTGTCATCCTTTTACCTGTTTAAGAGGAAAAGAACAGCATTCAACGCTTGTGACTTCCTAACTGAGTGGCTGTACAAGTAAGACTGCCTGCATGCCCCCTTTGCTCTCTTCCATTCTCAGTTGATTTAGTAAAAATCTTTGACAATGTCTCTGAACTTTCTGCCACCTCTTTATCTTCTGAGTGCTAAGCCATTGCTTTTACCATAAAAAAAAAAGTCTGTCTCTAAAAATGGATTGGTGTTACGCAACTATGACTGGAGTTTGTCTTTGTGTGAAACTAAGCTTAATATTCTGTCTGCTACGGTCTGTTCCAAAGCCTTTTCTTCTCTCTCACTGCAGTCGGAACCCCCGCCGGCAGGGACAGGCCCCTGTGGACTTCCATGAGATCCCATTTGTCAAGGACTGGCTCAGGATACAGTGAGATGCAGGAGACTTAATAAAGTGTATACGCAAACATAACACAGAGCAAGAAAGTCATCTCAGAAATCACATGAAATATGTATGCATGTACACACACACACACACACACACACACACACACACACACACACACACACACACACACACACACACACACACACACAGTGACACAAACTTGCACCTTAGGCTGATGCTGCCCTTATGAACAGAGGTGACTCACACGCGGCCCTCTCCTCTCTCCATCCCCTCCTCTCTTCTCCCTCCCTCTCCCAGTCCCAGGCCTCCCATCCCTCTCTCCCTACTGCTGTCAGACCAGCATGCTGCTGTTCTCATCCAGTCCTTCTGGCGGGGCTATACTGTGAGTGTTGTTGACAGTAAATTAAAGGTCACTGTTATTTTAGATGAGAAATATTCTTGTACCATTTTAAAGGGTGTCATTGCACGGTGTGTAAAGGGTTAAATGCTCCACTGTCCCCTATTTTGCTGTGTGTTTGTTAGTGTGTAAGCGTGCATGCTTATGTGTTTTTTTATTTATTTTTATTAATTTATTTAACCTTTATTTAACCAGGTAGGCTAGTGTTACGGGTGGGTGTTGCCATCGTGACCAGTGAACTGAGATAAGGCGGAGCTTTACCTAGCATGGACTTGTAGACGACCTGGTGCCAGTGGGTCTGGCGACAAATATGTAGCGAGGGCCAGCCGACTAGAGCATACAGGTCGCAGTGATGGGTGGTATAAGGTGCTTTTGTAACAAAACGGATGGCACTGTGATAAACTGCATCCAGTTTGCTGAGTAGAGTATTGGAAGCTATTTTGTAGATGACATCGCCGAAGTCGAGGATCGGTAGGATAGTCAGTTTTACTAGGGTCAGTTTGGCGGCGTGAGTGAAGTAGGCTTTGTTGCGGAATAGAAAGCCGACTCTAGATTTGATTTTAGATTGGAGATGTTTGATATGAGTCTGGAAGGAGAGTTTACAGTCTAGCCAGACACCTAGGTACTTATAGATGTCCACATATTCTAGGTCGGAATCATCCAGGGTGGTGATGCTAGTAGGGCGTGCGGGTGCAGGCAGCGAACGGTTGAAAAGCATGCATTTGGTTTTACTAGCGTTTAAGAGCAGTTGGATGCCACGGAAGGAGTGTTGTATGTTCTTTTACGTGCATGCATGTGTGTGTATTATTGTGTTCAGGCGTGTGCATTTTCAGGAGCTGGCCAGTGACCCCATATGAAACAAATATATTGTGTAATCCCATTATTTTCTGGCTACAGCGTGATTATGTCATCAGTGATGCACTGCCTAATTCCTTCCTGTGTGGGTGTTCTTGAGTGCTCTGTTCTGGATAAATATAGACACTAATAGCTGTAAGTCGCTCTGGTTAAGAGCGTCTCATAAATTACAAAAAATGTAAACTCACACACACCCATAGAGACACTTCTAATCAGACAAGTCTCTGTCTCGTCTATCTACTAGACACTGTTGTTGTCTGTTTATGATGTAACCACAAATGACCCCTTTTTTACACACAAACACCAAAACAAAACTCATCCCTGCGACTCCAGCCAAAAATCTCCTCATTGTCAGTGTAAATGATTAAGGATCGACGATGCCAGCTGTGGTTTAGATCTGTCATGTCCAAACAGGCTCTGCTCGAGTGGGCTTGAAGAAGCACTGGGGTGGGCAGAGTAGAGCATGAGAATGTGTCCACGTGTCCCTGTGTCCTGTTCTGCCAGTGTGGCCAGAGGTAGGCAGTATTGGATCTCTTGTGTTATCTCGCACTGTAATTGGTTGTAATTCCTCTCCTCAACAGGAGGTGGCGGTAGTGAGCCTGTCCTCATTGACTCCCTGTGTTTATCCTGCTCTAACTGAGGTGAGGTTCAATAGGGCGAGGGATAGAACAGCAGACTCTCCCCACTAGAAGTTTAGGGAGGGAGTGGAGAGAGACGGCTTGGAAGGCTCTGCTAAAATGCTTTTTCAGGGATGATTAGAGAGGAAGTGAAGGAGAGGAACACTGTTAGTGCTGTTTTATGGGCTTGGGCCAGCCCAGAACTGGGTCCGAGGGGCCAGCCCAGAACTGGGTCCGAGGGGCCAGCCCAGAACTGGGTCCGAGGGGCCAGCCCAGAACTGGGTTCAAGGGGCCAGCCCAGAACTGGGTCCGAGGGGCTGGCTGTTTGATGTACAGCCATGTTTGTGTCTGTGGATAATGGGGATCTGGGACTAGATCTTAACTAGGGCGTAGTGGTTAACCCTCCCAACTCACATACAGGGCCTTCGGAAAGTATTCAAACCCCTTGACTTTTTCCACATTTAGTTACGTAAACAGCCTTTTTCTAAAATCTACACACAATACCCCATAATGACAAAGCGAAAACAGGTTTTTAGTAAACATAAATACCTTATTTATATAGGTATTCAGACTCTTTGCTATGAGACTCGAAATATTCCATTGATCATCCTTGAGATGTTTCTACAACTTGATTGGAGTCCACTTGTAGTAAATTAAATTGATTGTACATAATTTGGAAAGACACACACCTGTCTATATAAGGTCCCACAGTTGACCGTGCATGTCAGAGCAAAAACCAAGCCGTGAGGTTGAAGGAATTGTCCGTAGAGCTTCGAGACAGGATTGTGTCAAGGCAGCATTGAAGGTCCCCAAGAACACAGTGGCCTCCATCATTCTTAAATGGAAGAAGTTTGAAACCCCCAAGACTCTTCCTAGAGCTGGTCACCCGGCCAAACTGAGCAATCGGGGGAGAAGGGCCTTGGTCAAGGAGGTGACCAAGAACTTGATGGTCAATGACAGAGCTCTAGAGTTCCTCTGTGGAGATGGGAGAACCTTCCAGAAGGACAACCATTTCTACAGGACTCCACCAATCAGGCCTTTATGCTAGAGTGGCCAGATGGAAGCCACTCCTCAGTAAAAGGCACATGACAGCCAGCTTGGAGTTTGTCAAAAGGCACCTAAAGACTCTCAGAACATGAGAAACAAGATTCTCTGGTCTGATGAAACCAAGATTGAACTCTTTGGCCTTAATGCCAAGCAGCATCACATATATATATATATATACAGGTATATACAGTGCCATCATGCTTCAGAGGAGTGTGTGTGTGTGGGTGGCTCAGCGGGGTGGAAACAGTGTATGTGAAGCTTTTCAGCAGACGTCAATACTATTTTCCTCTCGTTCTCACCTCTAGCCCTTTATCCATCATACTCATCCTAATCCTTCCTCTCTCATTCAGTCTCCCTTACACCATACTCTCCTGTTCCTCCCCCCTTCCCCTGACTATCTCTCTCTTCCTCTCTCATTCAATCCCCCTTACACCATACTCTCCTGTTCCTCCCCCTTCCTCTGACTATCTCTCTCTTCCTCTCTCATTCAATCCACCTTACACCATACTCTCCTGTTCCTCACTCCCTTCCTCTGACTCTCTCTTCTTCTTTCATTCAATCCACCTTACACCATACTTTCCTGTTCCTCCCCCCTTCCTCCGACTATCTCTCTCTTCTTCTTTCATTCAATCCACCTTACACCATACTCTCCTGTTCCTCCCTCCCTTCCTCTGACTATCTCTCTCTTCCTCTCTCATTCAATCCCCCTTACACCATACTCTCCTGTTCCCCCCTTCCTCTGACTTTCTCTCTCATTCATTCCCCCTTACACCATACTCTCCTGTTCCTCCCTCCCTTCCTCTGACTATCTCTTTCATTCAATCCCTCTTACACCATACTCTCCTCTTCCTCCGACTATCTCTCTCTTCCTCTCTCATTCAGTCCACCTTACACCATACTGTCCTGTTCCTCACTCCCTTCCTCTGACTATCTATCTTCCTCTCTCATTCAGTCCCCCTTACACCATACTCTCCTGTTCCCCCTTCCTCTGACTCTCTCTCTTCATCTCTCATTCAATCCCCCTTACACCATACTCTCCTGTTCCCCCTTCCTCTGACTCTCTCTCTTCATCTCTCATTCAATCCCCCTTACACCATACTTTCCTGTTCCTCCCCCCTTCCTCCGACTATCTCTCTTCTTTTTTCATTCAATCCACCTTACACCATACTCTCCTGTTCCTCCCCCCCTTCCTCCGACTATCTCTCTCTTCCTCTCTCATTCAATCCCCCTTACACCATACTCTCCTGTTCCTCCCCCCCTTCCTCCGACTATCTCTCTCTTCCTCTCTCATTCAATCCCCCTTACACCATACTCTCCTGTTCCTCCCTCCCTTCCTCTGACTATCTCTCTCATTCAATCCCCCTTACACCATACTCTCCTGTTCCCCCCTTCCTCTGACTTTCTCTCTCATTCAGTCCCCCTTACACCATACTCTCCTGTTCCTCCCTCCCTTCCTCTGACTATCTCTCTCATTCAATCCCCCTTACACCATACTCTCCTGTTCCTCCCTCCCTTCCTCTGACTATCTCTCTCATTCAATCCCCCTTACACCATACTCTCCTGTTCATCCGCTTCCTCTGACTATCTCTCTCTTCCTCTCTCATTCAATCCCCCTTACATCATACTCTCCTGTTCCCCCTTCCTCCGACTGTCTCTCTCATTCAGTCCCCCTTACACCATACTCTCCTGTTCCCCCCTTCCTCCGACTGTCTCTCTCATTCAATCCCCCTTACATCATACTCTCCTGTTCCCCCCTTCCTCCGACTGTCTCTCTCATTCAGTCCCCCTTACACCATACTCTCCTGTTCCTCCCTCCCTTCCTCCGACTGTCTCTCTCATTCAATCCCCCTTACACCATACTCTCCTGTTCCCCCTTCCTCTGACTATCTCTCTCTTTCTCTATCATTCAATCCCCCTTACACCATACTCTCCTGTTCATCCGCTTCCTCTGACTAGCTCTCTCTTCCTCTCTCATTCAATCCCTCTTACACCATACTCTCCTGTTCCTCCCCCTTCCTCCGACTATCTCTCTCTTCCTCTCTCATTCAGTCCCCCTTACACCATACTCTCCTGATCCTCACTCCCTTTCTCTATCTCTCTCTTCCTCTCTCATTCAATCCCCCTTACACCATACTCTCCTGTTGCTCCCCATCCTTCCTCCGTCTATATCTCTCTTTCTCTGCCTCACCCCTTTCTCTTACTATCTCCCTCTTTCTCTCTCACTCACTTGGCTGAGTTATGTAACCTGCTTGACGCAGCGTTGACTGCAGAGGAGGGGTGTGCGGGTGCGTGTGTACGTGCATTTGTGTGTACCCCTCCCTCCCTCACCTCTTTCATTGACAATATGTGTAGTTGTTACCAAGGATGAATGGTCGGCATCAGAAACACACATTGATGCCACATAGCAGCCAGTATATCACACAGCAGCCAGTATATCACACAGCAGCCAGATGTCACACAGCAGCCAGTATGTCACACAGCAGCCAGTATGTCACACAGCAGCCAGTATATCACACAGCAGCCAGTATATCACTCAGCAGCCAGTATATCACACAGCAGCCAGTATATCACACAGCAGCCAGTATGTCACACAGCAGCCAGTATGTCACACAGCAGCCAGTATATCACACAGCAGCCAGTATATCACACAGCAGCCAGTATATCACACAGCAGGCAGTATGTCACACAGCAGCCAGTATATCACACAGCAGCCAGTATATCACACAGCACCCAGTCAGACAATGTTATTGTCTCTCTGAGCAGCACAGGGAGATGCTAGGCTGAACACTAGAAAGAGAGATGCTACGACACAACATGTTATGTAATATACTTAGCTAACACACCGTAGCCATAGCCCAGCTAGCCATAATCCTCCATCCTTTAACTCCTGCTAGGCACAGTGCAGTACAGTACTGGAGGTACACTTCAAAGTGTAAACTCCTCTTTTCACAGTCCCCAAATCCAGAACAAATTAAAGACAGTGTACAGTATTATATAGAGCCATTATTGCATGGAAATCCGTTCCATCTCATATTGCTCAGATAAACAGCAAACCTGGTTTCAAAAAACAGATAAAGCAACACCTCACGGCACAAGGCTCTCCCCTATTTGACCTAGATAGTTTGTGTGTATGTATTGACATGTAGGCTACGTGTGACTTTAAAACATGTTTGATGTAGTTCTGTCCTTGAGCTGTATTATGTCATGTTTCCTGTTTAGTGTGGACCCCAGGAAGAATAGTTGCTGCTTTCGCAACAGCTAATGGGGATGTTAATTAGGCACCAAACAGAAGAAAAGGGACTGAAACAGCGAAGGACTACCTGCACTCACCCAATAAGAAAAGCTTCCCTTTCAAAACGTTTTGCTATGGTTTGCCCTAATGAATATGACCCTGCTCTAACCATCCGGAAGCCTTAGCCAGCAGATGCACTACATAAGCCCACTACAATGATCAGTGGAGGCTGCTGAGGGGAGGATGGCTCATGATAATGTCTGGAATGGAGTCATTGGAATGGTATCAACCATATGGAAGCCATGTCCTCCCTTCAGCAGCCTCCACTGACAGAGATACACTACATAAGCCCACCACAGAGATATATTACATAAACCCACCACAGAGATATATTACATAAACCCACCACAGAGATATACTACATAAACCCACCACAGGGATATATTACATAAACCCACCACAGAGATATACTACATAAACCCATCACAGAGATATATTACATAAACCCACCACAGAGATATATTACATAAGCCCACCACAGAGATATATTACATAAACCCACCACAGAGATATATTACATAAACCCACCACAGAGATATATTACATAAACCCACCACAGAGATATACTACATAAACCCACCACAGAGATATATTACATAAACCCATCACAGAGATATACTACATAAACCCATCACAGAGATATACTACATAAACCCACCACAGAGATATATTACATAAACCCACCACAGAGATATATTACATAAACCCATCACAGAGATATACTACATAAACCCACCACAGAGATATATTACATAAACCCACCACAGAGATATACTACATAAACCCACCACAGACCACTCAAGGCATTGCAATGGTGAGTTAAACAGTATTGTGGTCAAAGGAGACCAGTAATAAATAGCTTTCCAATTAAACAGTCAATGGGGCTCAGTAGTGTGGCCATGCAGAGAAAGAGAGGGCTTTTATGGTCATAGATAGATGCCTCTAGGGTTCTGCTCCGTAGAGCCTACCCCCACTCTCAGAGATTTACAGGCACGGACTCAGTACCTAGCCCAGTCCAGCCCAGGACATCTCATAGCCCAGCACAGCAGAGCTTAGTCCTAGCCTACCCCATTCCAGTCCATAGTCAGTTCTAGCTTAATGCCTAGCCTACCCCAGTCCATAGTCAGTCTAGCCTATAGCCTAGCATAGTAGTTTAGCTTGTTCTAGCCTATAGCCTAGCCAAACCCAGTCCATAGTCAGTCTAGCCTATAGCCTAGCCTAGTAGTTTAGCTTTTTCTAGCCTATAGCCTAACCTACCCCAATCCATAGTCAGTCTAGCCTATAGCTTAGCCTACCCCAGTCCAGTCCATAGTCAGTCTAGCCTATAGCCTAGCCTAGTTGCTTAGCTTTGTCTAGCCTATAGCCTAGCCTACCCCAACCCAGTCCATAGTCATCTACCTCTCTCTGTACTTAGATTGTGAGTAGCTAGGTACTGCTGTGCCCTATACTTACTTTGTTAGGGCTCTACATTGCGACCATTTTACTGGCATATGCGCCTAAATATTTTGCTGTGCGACCTGGAATTTTAATTTAGGAGCACCAGTGTGCCTAGAAAAACATCACCCAGATAATTGTTGTAATGATCTGTACGGCAGCACCTGAGTGCCATGGAGAACACACTGAGCGCAGAATCATGACAAAGAAAACGTCTTGTTACCTCAAATATTTTGTTGTGTGCTCCTAACATTTTTTACTCACACATGCTCCTTGTAAAAAGAGGCAGCATAGAGCCCTGTGTATGACTGTGGGGTGTAGGCTTGGGTGACCCCCAGTATTATCCCTGCATGCCCTGGCATGGCCTGGTAGTGGTGCCACCACTATCAGTGATGAATTCACAGAACTGTGGGGACATAGAAATAAAATCTGTAGAACAGACATCCCCATTCAAGTCAAGACTCCACACCTGTTCTAGCAAATAAATGTCTATGTGAGGCAAAGCTGTTGAAGAGAGATTTTGCCCATAGAGAACTAGGTCTGTGATTCCAGATTAGTGATTGGAGGGATGTTAGTTGACTTGCATTAGACCAGTGAGCTAGTGAAAAGCTAATGGTAGACAAGCCATTATGAGGGGCGGACAATAAGAACACAAGGGCTGAGTTTGCCTTATAACCACAATGAACACTTCTCTAATCTGTGTCTAGCCATCCCTCCCTATAGGCTTATAGTACACACTACATAGGGAATAGGGTGCTGTTTGAGACACAGCCAGTGATGCAGTGAGGAACCACAAGGCACTTAGATGAACCCTGTGTGGCTCACAGGAAGTGCAGTACCCTGAGGCAGAGCGTGGTTCTTCCTCCTCGCCATCCACCCCTACATTCCTCCATGGCCCGGCTCTGCTGTAGATGAATCAAATCAAATCACATTTTATTTGTCACATGCACCGAATACAACAAGTGTAGACTTTACCGTGAAATGCTTACTTACAAGCCCTTAACCAACAATGCAGTTCAAGAAATATGGCTCAGAAAATATTTGCTAAATAAACGAAAGTAAAACATTTGATAAAAAGTAACACAATAAGATGACATAACAATAAGGAGGCTATGTACAGGTGGTACCTGTACCGAGTCAATGTGGGGGGTACAGGTTAGTCGAGGTAATATGTACATGTATGTAGGGGTAAAGTGACAATGCATAGCTAACTGACTATGCATAGTAGCAATGTAAAAACATATGTAACTAGTCTGGGTGGCCATTTGATTAATTGTTCAGCAGTCTTATGGCTTGGGGGTAGAAGCTGATCCGGAGCCTTTTGGACTTAGACTTGGCGCTCTGGTACCACTTGCCATGCAGTAGCAGAGGAAACAGTCTATGACTTGGGTGACTGGAGTCTTTGACAATTTTTTGGGCTTTCCTCTGACACTGCCTATTATATAGGTCCTGGCTGGCAGGAAGCTTGGCCCCAGTGATGTATTGGGCCGTACGCACTACCCTCTGTAGATGCCGAGCAGTTGTCATACCAGGCAGTGATGCAACCGGTCAGGACACTCGATGGTGCAGCTGTAAGGGACACATGCTAAATCTTTTCAGTCTCCTGAGGGGGAAAAGGTGTTATCGTGCCCTCTTCACGACTGTCATGTTGTGTTTGGACCATGATAGTTTGTTGGTGATGTGGACACCAAGGAACTTGAAACTCTCAACCCGTTGATGTTAATGGGGGCCTGTTCGGCCCGCCTTTTCCTGTAGTCCGGGATCAGATCCTTTGTTTTGCTCATGTTGAGGGAGAGGTTGTTGTCCTTGCACCACACTGCCAGTTATCTGACCTCCTCCTCATAGGCTGTCTCATCGTTGTCGGTGATCAGGCCTACCACTGTCGTCGTCAGCAAACTTAATGATGGTGTTGGAGTCGTGCTTGGCCACATATTCGTGGGTCAACAGGGAGTACAGGAGGGGACTAAGCACGCAACCCTGAGGGGCCCCAGTGTTGAGGATCAGCGTGGCAGATGTGATGTTACCTACCCTTAACACGGGGGCAGCCCGTCAGGAAGTCCAAGATCCAGTTGCAGAGGGAGGTGTTTAGTCCTAGGGTCCTTAGCTTAGTGATGAACTTTGTGGGCATTATGACCAGCCTTTCAAAGCACTTCATGACTACTAATGTGTGTGCTACGGGGCGGTAGTCATTTAGGCAGGTTACCTTGGCATTCTTGGGCACAGGAACTATGGTGGTCTGCTTGAAACATGTTGGTAGTACAGTCAGGGAGAAGTTGAACATGTCAGTGAGGACACTTGCCAGTTGGTCTGGGCATGCTGTGAGTACACGCCCTGGTAATCCGTCTGCCCTGTGGCCTTGCAAATGTTGACCTGTTTAAAGGTCGGCTACGGCAAGCATGATCACACAGTCGTCCAGAACAGCTGGTGTTCTCATGCATGCTTCAGTGTTCAGGATGAAGTAAAGTCTCTGATCTCAGACTCTAATCCCCTTTCCTCTCCGCTTTATTCTTCTCCTCTCTTCTCCTCCCTTTTCTCCCACAGACTTGGTCAAGAGCTCTGCCTCAGCTAGACCACCTGACAGAGAGAATGACACTTGGAAGGTGTGTGTGTGTGTGTGTGCATCTGCGTATCTTTGTGTCAGGTATTTATGTGGGTGTTTGTGGTTTTGCATGTGTTTTATGCTGTGTGTGTGTGCGTGTGTGTGTGTGTGTGTGCGTGTGAACAGGTTTTCTTGGGAAGACTTTGACTTGTAGCGAGGATGCCAGTGGGGATTAAGTTGGATGGGGTCTCACTGTGCGTTTGGTGCTTATGCTGTGTGTGTGTGCGCGCTGTCTCGCTCATTTATATAATCACGTTTGAAATGCCCATCCTTCACACATACCCAGGGGAGGGACAACTCACTCACGTGTTCAACTAAAATACACACAGACACACACATTCATCCTGACATGCACACCAAAGTACACAATACACACATACTCAAAAGATTATTAGGAAAGGCGCACTAATGGTTTGACACACAAAAACACTCATCCGTATGTAATGAAACAGACACGTGTACAGACAGACATGATGCAGTGCTAAACTGAATCCATGATGCACTTCAGCCATAACAAACCTCATCCTGGTTAACTAGCTATCTGCACTGATTTACACAGACACTCCCATCACCCATCCCCTTTCTTCCTCAAGTGCCATACCGACACACACACATGCATGCGCACACAAACAAGACAGACTGCCCCCCTCCTGACCCTCACCCCTCATTTCCATCTCTATGGTATCTCCCGTCAGCAGAGGGGGTTGTGCTGCGTTCTGACACCCACTGAATAAACCATGGATCCCCTACCCCCCTTCACCCCAATGCCATGGTACGGCCTTACGTAACAGGCCCACTTTCACAGCCACACACTCACATTTAGACTGCAGCTAGCTACGGCTAACCACTAACTAAGGCTATTCTGGGGAGAGAGATGGAGGAGGGGAGAGACCGGGGGAGGGGAGGCTGAGGAACAGGAGAGAGATGGAGGAGGGGATAGACCGGGGGAGGGGAGGCTGAGGAACAGGAGAGAGATGGAGGAGGGGAGAGACCGGGGGAGGGGAGGCTGAGGAACAGGGGAGAGATGAAGGAATGGGAGCAAGGGGTGGGAGGGTGAGAGGAGGCAAAGGAGTAGAGAGAGGGGAGGGTAGAGAGAGTGAAAGGAGGGATCATGGGAGGAGGGGAGAGATATGTAAAAGGGACACACTGGGGAGAGGGAGATAGAAATGGGAGCAGGGGGGAAGGGTGAAATGCAGGAGGGAGAGGCAAGAAGTGAGGTGGAGAAGAGAGAGGAGGAGAGGATGGAGAATGGTATAAAAGAAAAGGGCAGATGGGAACAAGGAGAGGAGGTAAGAGAGTGGCAAACAGGAGTATGTCTGGGATAGAAAGAAGATATGAAGAAAAGAGTGATCAGATAGACAAACACACTGATGATCAGCCAGACAGACAGACAGAGTGATAGGATGAGATAGTAGAGCGAGAGATATTTAACTTTCCACTCTGGAACAACATCAGTAGGAGGGGTGAGAGGAGAATGGAGAGCAGGAGAAAACGGGTGAAGAGGGACTCTGAGACATAAAGATCTAGTCAGAGTGTAGGAAAGAGGGGGGCTGGGAGAGAGGAGGATTCAGGGACATGTTCTATTCAGCTACCCTGCAGCAGCTATTTGGAACCTCCATTGAAAGCGTTGAGGCCACACAGAAACACAGGGAAAGACCTCGGAAAGGCTCCAGGAACAAACATGCTCTCTCAGTATTCTGGATTTAGTCCCACCATCCACATTATCATCTGCATTATTATCCACATGATCATCAACATACAATAGCTGAAAGACCTGGCACTGCCTTCAGTTTACTGCCAAACACGTTGTTTTATCAACACGGGAATCCGCATGAATGTTAGTACTGCTAAACTACCCATCCTATTGCCTGCAGCGAACAGTACACACACACACTGCTGTATGGTATTCTGGAGGAAGGAATCTTTATTCAGGTGTGCCAGCCAGTGTGTTTCTCCTCCAGCTGCTCCAGATTAAAACACAGTAGGATTCTACCAGAGAGGATCTGGACCATCTAGAGGATACTGCCTGTTTTAGTTTGATTGACAATGTGGATTCAATCAAGGTCAAACACAAGAATAGTCATTACAACTGTTTCCGACCGTGTGTGTATGTGTGTATAGGTGCGGGCCCGTGCAGATGTGCAGGAGCTGCGCCAGTGGCAGAGGGAGCTTAGAGAGGATAACCGTGACATCACCAAAACAGTCCAAGAATTCTGGGCTCAGCAGGAGAGCCGGGGTGAGTGAACACACACACACACACACACACACACACACACACACACACACACACACACACACACACACACACACACACACACACACCTGAGGTAACTGACAAAATAATGGAAACAGTTGAGTAAATCAGGTAGGGATGGGCACGCTTATTCAGATATTCAAATGTCCGAATGTGCATTTTTAGTGTATTTTAACAATGAAAAGGCTTTGTCGAAATGTAATTGTCTATGAGACAATGCTACACACAAGGATATGCCATGACATTTGACATTTTTAATTCAATAAAACTATCTTTTGAATGTAGTTTTATGACATAAAGTACATACCATAGTAGCCTACACGGGTTTCACGTGTGTGTTATTGTCGGCCAATCAATGTGGCACCATCTACACTCAGTGGCTCCGTGTGTAGTAAGCAACGTGGGAGATCTCTAATCAATGCAAAATGGAATTAAAATGACAGAATTTAGTTAGTTAAATGAGAAGGAGTAGGCTACAACTACCAGAAACCATCAGGTAAGCTGTTGTTTAATCTGAATGGAGTTGCTGCTGAGGACAGAGCGAGAGCGAGGGAAGGAGAGGGAGAGAATGAGTGCAGGAGAAGGAGGGGGAAGAAATATGGGAAGTGAAGGAGACAGAAGAGAAAATGTCTGCAGGGTTCAGGATGTCTTTGTGACACAGAGGGAGGGGAGGGGGACTGCACACATCTTCAGAAGGAGATGGAGGCAGGAAAGAAGGAGAGAGAGAGAGAGTGAGGGAGATGAAAATGTCAGCGCGGGTGTGTGTGTGTGTGTTGGGGGGCGCGGGGTAACATCAAATGACACTGTCTTCTGTAAGGATTATCCTACTGCAGTGTGTGTGTGTGTGTGTGTGTGTGTGTGTGTGTGTGTGTGTGTGTGTGTGTGTGTGTGTGTGTGTGTGTGTGTGTGTGTGTGTGTGTGTGTGTGTGTGTGTGTGTGTGTGTGTGTGTGTGTGTGTGTGTGTGTGTGTGTGTGTGTGTGTGTGTGTGTGTGTGTGTATATAAATATATATAGTGTAGAGCAGCTGGGAATTTAGGCCCTATTCCAGAGAGAAAACCCTGAGCCCTTAATGGCTGACTGGCTGGCATTCCTGGGAGAACGACACAGCTCTGTCCTTGACAACACACACACACTTTACAAATATGCACACACACACACATAACCACATGCTCAATACATACAGAAGCACAGATTACAATGCACATACATGCACAGAATATCTCCGTCACATACATACAAACAGATATGCTTAAACATACATACACACAGGCAGATGTTTTAACAGCCCTGCACATAGCACGTCTACATTTTGTTTTAGACACACACACACTCCACTCACACACACACACACTGACACATCGGTCTTTTCCACATGACCACCACATTGAGGCACGCATTCCAAAACGACAAAGGCACACACACCACACACATCCAAATAGCTGTGGAGCAGCGAACATTCTTACACTTCCTGGTACACGACACTCCTGCTGCGTGAAGCGAGTGCTGACCTGACATTCCAGCAGGGGGCCTGGGGAGGCTGCGGGAGCACAGAAACACACCTGACCTTATGTTCTCAATGGAGATGGAGAGGGACCTCTCTATCGCTCAGCATCAGCACCTGTTGTCAATGGAGACCTCTCTCTACCTCTCAACAGCAGCACCTGTATACAGTATTCTCAATGGGGAGGTACTTCTCTCTATACCTGACTACTGTGTTGTCAATGCAGACCTCTCTACCTCTTCAACATAAGCACCTGACTACTGCATTCTCAATGGAGAGCCCTCTCTCAACATCACCACCACAGCATTGTACAGTACTTGTGTGTGAGAGAGACAGAGAGATGCATATAGAAAGATGGGAGGAAGGGGTAGATGGTAGAGACAGAGAGAGACTTTGCTGGGCTGTTTTTGCTGAAGTTGCAGTTTGTTTGTTGTTGTTGGGCGAAATGAACCGAGAGCAGAGCAGCATACAGTGCAGAGTGACGAATGACACAAACCACAGGACCGAGAGAGAAGAGGGGGAGTGTGAGAGAGATGGAGCAGAGAGAGAGAAAGACCTGAAAGAGAGGCAGAGGAAAAGAGAGAACTTGAGATGGGAGAGAGAGAGGAAGAGCGAGACATGAAAGGAGAAAATAAATGGCAACTGTGTGATGCAGCTGCTGCTGCCAGGCTGATCTCATCTGACCCAGTACCATACCATACCCATTCACCATTACACACTTCACAGGCTGATCTCATCTGACCCAGTACCATACCATACCCATTCACCATTACACATTTCACAGGCTGATCTCATCTGACCCAGTACCATACCATACCCATTCACCATTACACACTTCACAGGCTGATCTCATCTGACCCAGTACCATACCATACCCATTCACCATTACACACTTCACAGGCTGATCTCATCTGACCCAGTACCATACCATACCCATTTACCATTACACACATCACAGGCTGATCTCATCTGACCCAGTACCATACCATACCCATTCACCATTACACACTTCACAGGCTGATCTCATCTGACCCAGTACCATACCATACCCATTCACCATTACACACTTCACAGGCTGATCTCATCTGACCCAGTACCATACCATACCCATTCACCATTACACACTTCACAGGCTGAAACACAAGCACTGGAAATGGCCTAAAAACCTCACCGGCTGAAACATTTCATGACCTCGCCATTAAGGCGGGGACGGTCATGGAATTTTGGATGAGGGTTATTGGTCAGCCAAATGGCCGTGGTCACGTTCTAATCATTAGAATAGCACATTTTCTCCTCTACTCCGCTCCTGACTGCATGGGCTGCTGCTGCAGTGAGGGCGACTCGTTTGCTACAACACCTTGCTTGTTTCAGCAAGGAGCAACACAGTTTCATCACGTTGTAAAGAGTCCGACCAGTCAGCTGTTCGTTCCACACAAACACTTGGTTATGGTGGTTATGGAAATGACTTTAAAAACTTCACCGTCTGAAACATAAGCCCTAGAAATGACTTGGATTGAAACATTATCACTGGAAATTGACTTAAAGACATTCTGAAACATAAGCACTGGAAACAAGCAGGAAAAACCTTCATACTGAGGCGGTCTCGACAGGGTTCTCAGACATGGCCGCCACAGGTCAGGTCAGGCCTGGAGGTCAAGTGTCAGCTGACAGGTGCAGAGCTCAGCACCACATTTATCTATCTCCTCGTGTCCTTGACCTCGTGTACCATGTGAGGAATGTATCTCTGATGACGGTTCAGTGAGCACGACAACATAACAAAGCTAGCTATCCCACAGCTCGATAACTCCACAACAGGGTTGGGGTCAATTCCATTTAAATTCAGGATGTAAACTGATATTCCAATTCGAAATAAAACATTTTTCCATACTTTTTGGGGTAAAATTTTCATTTGCTTCCTGTTTACTTGATTGAATTGAAATGTAACCCAAACGCCATCATTAACCAGTGTAAACATAGCAAACCATCATACACAACATTGTGTCTGTGACGTCTACAACACAAATTCATTTCTCTCTCTCTCTTTGTTTGAGTATTGTAACTGGCCAAATATAAAGAACTCAATTCTATTCAAGAAAGCTTTGCATCTATGATGTCACGTCTATTGTCTATTACTGAGGCTAACAATAGAACAGGCCTGGCAGCTGTCAAACCTCTGAATCGTGTGTGTTTGTGGATAAACTGTATGTTTGGTTTATTTTGTTTTATTCTTCCCTAGTGAGCTCGGCCCTCAATGACCTCAGGGGGGACTCCACCACCCCTCAGACCCCTCAGCTCGGTGGTGGGTACTCCAACTCAGACGTGTCCATCCAGGTGGTCTCCCCCACCCCCCAGAGCACCGTGTTCCACACCCCCACCTCCCAGATGAGTCCTGAGAGCACCGAGTCGCTGACCCCCAGCCTGCAGGGAGTAGAGGACCTGACCAGGGAGGAGAGGACACTAACTGACTCACTGACCCTGCCCGAGGCTGCTGCCGTCACTGCTTTAGCCACCGCTATGGATACCTTTTCCCCATCCTTAGGTAGCCACTGAAAGGCCATAGAGGCTGAGGCAATGTGTGTCCCAAATGGCACCCTATTCCCTATACCAGAGCTGCCCAATCCTGGTCCTGGAGGGCTGAAATACAGTGGCTTGCAAAAGTATTCACCCCCTTGGCATTTTTCCTATTTTGTTGCCTTACAACCTGGAATTGAAATATATTTTTTTGGGGGGGGGGGGGGGTTGTATCATTTGATTTACACAACATGCCTACCAATTTGAAGATGGAAAATATGTTTTTATTCTGAAACAAACAAGAAAAGACAAAAAAAACTTGAGCGTGCATAACTATTCACCACCCCCAAAGTCAATACTTTGTTGACCCGCCTTTTGCAGCAATTACAGCAGCAAGCCTCTTGGGTTATGTCTCTATAAGCTTGGCACATCTAGCCACTGGCATTTTTTCAAGTTGGATGGGTTCCGCTGGTGCAATCATTAAGTCATACCACAGATTCTCAATTGGATTGAGGTCTGGGCTTTGACTAGGCCATTCCAAGACATTTAAATGTTTCCCCTTAAACCACTCGAGTGTTTCTTTAGCAGTATGCTTAGGGTCATTGTCCTGCTGGAAGGTGAACCTCTGTCCCAGTCTCAAATCTCTGGAAGACAAACAGGTTTCCCTCAAGAAATACTTTCTATTTGGCACCATCCATCATTCCTTCAATTCTGACCAGTTTCCCTGCCGATGACTAACATCCCCACAGCATGATGCTGCCACCACCGTACTTCACTGGATGGTGTACTCGGTGTGATGAGAGGTGTTGGGTTTGCACCAGACATAGCGGTTTCCTTGATGGCCAAAAAGCTCAATTTTAGTCTCACCTGACCAGAGTATCTTCTTCCATATGTTTGGAGAGTCTTCCACATGCCTTTTGGCGAACGCCAAACCTGTTTGCTTATTTTTTTCTTTAAGCAATGGCTTTTTTCTTGACACTCTTCTATAAAGCCCAGCTCTGTGGAGTGCAGGCTTAAAGTGGTCCTATGGACAGATACTGCAATCTCCGCTGTGGAGCTTTGCAGCTTCTTTAGGGTTATCTTTGGTCTCTTTGTTGCCTCTCTGATTAATGCCCTCCTTGCCTGGTCCGTGAGTTTTGGTGGGCGGCCCTCTCTTGGCAGGTTTGTTGTGGTGCCATATTCTTTCTTTTTTTATATATAAGGGATCCATGGGATGTTCAACGTTTTGGATAGTTTTTATATCCCAACCCTGATCTGTACATCTCCACAACTTTGTCCCTGGCCTGTTTTGGAGAGCTCCTTGGTCTTCATGGTGTCTCTTGCTTGTTGGTGCCCCTTGCTTAGTGGTGTTGCAGACTCTGGGGTCTTTCAGAACAGAACATATACTGAGATCATGTGACAGATCATGTGACACTTAGATTGCACACAGGTGGACTTTATTTACCTAAATATGTGACTTCTAAAGGTAATTGGTTGCACCAGATCATATTTAGGGGCTTCATAGCGAAGGGGGTGAATACAGATGCACACACCACTTTTCCGTTTTTGATTTTTTGAAACAATTTTTTTTTTTAATTTCACTTCACCAATTTGGACTATTTTGTCTATATCCATTACATGAAATACAAATAAAAATACATTCAAATTACAGGTTGTAATGCAACAAAATAGGAAAAACGCCAAGGGGGATGAATACTTTTGCAAGGCACTGTACTTCTGGTTTTCATCCCCTCTTTCTAATCAGGGACTAATTCAGACCTGGGACACCAGGTGTGTGCAACAAACTACCAGGTAGAAACTAAAACCAGAAATGTTTTGTGTTCCAGGATTGGCCCTGCCCTATATAGTTGACCAACTACCTGTCCCTCCATATTGTTTGTGTGGCTAGGTACCTTGCCGACTACGCCAACTGGTCAAAAGTAATACACCTTACAGGGAATAGGGTGCTACGGCAGAACATGACATGTACATCATCAATGTTATATCAACATCACCACTTTTACACACTATTACTGACACACTACTGATGAAGAGCATAGGTTACACACTAATATTAGAAACCGTATCGATACGTACTGTAAAGATGACTAGACACTGGTAGTCACTAGCACAATGGCTTTGCTTCTAATCACCTCTCCTCCACAGCGCATAGAAAGGTACATATATTTCCTGTATTTGTCACTTCCTTTTTCCACGAACAAGGTGATAATAATGCTTCAGCTCATGAAACAGACAAATGTTCCCACTCAAAACAGGAATTTAGGGCAGAGAAAAGGATAAGAGCAGATGAACAGAATAGCACATTCTTTTTCCACCTTAGCCTTGTGTCCTGCAAGTCAGGAAGCTGAATGACCCTGTTGATGGAAAGAGGAAGCGAAAGTGAGATCTGAGAAGAGTGATCTCTCGGTGACTGAGAGCAAGCGGATAAACAGGACAGCAATAAAACACTGAAAATGACAAGATAGAGTGTGCTGTACTTTACTCCCTCATGGACCTTTTAGAGACCATTGACATTCCATTGGTTTTGAGAGTGCAATTCAGTGTATTGGCATTATATCCACTGTTATATGTCTGAGTGACTTACCTGCAGAGACCCTGCTCATGAAGACCTCACAGTTTTCAATTGGACCAAATCACAGAGCAGAACAGCAGGTTGGCCCTGTGATGGACAGCTGCGGGTCCAATCATGACGCAGCAGCCCCCAGAAGGCCCAGGCCAGGGAAGGGAGAGAGATGTATCTCAGTCAGTAGGTAATTGGATGCCCGGGGCACAGCTGCCACTGGGTTAGGGTGAGGCGATAAAACAGCTCATTTCATTTCGAGGACATTTGATAGGCCTGAGCAACCAGCACTCCACAGTAGAGCTTGGCTGGCTGGCCGGAAACAGTGGGTTCTGTTGCATGGTGAAACTGGATCACATAGCAGTGGGAAGGTAGCATTAGCCCAGCAGGTAGCAGGACTGCTCTACTAGTTTCAATGTTGCTGCATGCACTGGCATGAAAGCTTTAGCCTGGCCTCACATCTGTATGTGATTTTGTCAACTCTGACTGGCTGAGGAGTAATCTGGGGAGAAGGTAACTCTTGCTGGGGAGTAGTCTGGGGAGATGGTAACTCTGCCTGGGGAGTAGTCTGGGGAGAAGGTAACTCTTGCTGGGGAGAAGCTAACTCTGGCTGGGTAGTAGTCTGGGGAGATGGTAACTCTGGCTGGGGAGTAGTCTGGGGAGAAGGTAACTCTGGCTGGGGAGTAGTCTGGGGAGAAGGTAACTCTGGCTGGGCAGTAGTCTGGGGAGAAGGTAACTCTGGCTGGGGAGTAATCTGGGGAGTAGTCTGGGGAGAAGGTAACTCTGGCTGGGGAGTAATCTGGGGTGAAGGTAACTCTTGCTGGGGAGAAGCTAACTCTGGCTGGGTAGTAGTCTGGGGAGATGGTAACTCTGGCTGGGGAGTAGTCTGGGGAGAAGGTAACTCTGGCTGGGGAGTAGTCTGGGGAGAAGGTAACTCTGGCTGGGGAGTAGTCTGGGGAGAAGGTAACTCTGGCTGGGGAGTAGTCTGGGGAGAAGGTAACTCTGCCTGGGGAGTAGTCTGGGGAGAAGGTAACTCTGGCTGGGGAGTAGTCTGGGGAGAAGGTAACTCTGGCTGGGCAGTAGTCTGGGGAGAAGGTAACTCTGGCTGGGGAGTAATCTGGGGTGAAGGTAACTCTTGCTGGGGAGAAGCTAACTCTGGCTGGGTAGTAGTCTGGGGAGATGGTAACTCTGGCTGGGGAGTAGTCTGGGGAGAAGGTAACTCTGGCTGGGGAGTAGTCTGGGGAGAAGGTAACTCTGGCTGGGGAGTAGTCTGGGGAGAAGGTAACTCTGGCTGGGGAGTAGTCTGGGGAGAAGGTAACTCTGGCTGGGGAGTAGTCTGGGGAGAAGGTAACTCTGCCTGGGGAGTAGTCTGGGGAGAAGGTAACTCTGGCTGGGGAGTAGTCTGGGGAGAAGGTAACTCTGGCTGGGCAGTAGTCTGGGGAGAAGGTAACTCTGGCTGGGGAGTAATCTGGGGTGAAGGTAACTCTTGCTGGGGAGAAGCTAACTCTGGCTGGGTAGTAGTCTGGGGAGATGGTAACTCTGGCTGGGGAGTAGTCTGGGGAGAAGGTAACTCTGGCTGGGGAGTAGTCTGGGGAGAAGGTAACTCTGGCTGGGGAGTAGTCTGGGGAGAAGGTAACTCTGCCTGGGGAGTAGTCTGGGGAGAAGGTAACTCTGGCTGGGGAGTAATCTGGGGAGAAGGTAACTCTGTCTGGGGAGTAGTCTGGGGAGAAGGTAACTCTGGCTGGGGAGAAGGTAACTCTGGCTGGGGAGTAGTCTGTGGAGAAGGCGGAAGCATATACAGACCAGGCTATGACATCTTGGGGATCGGTCACAAACTATGAAACTTTTTTCTTCTAATCAGGGCCTCAACTATTATGGATATTAGTCCTTCTATACTGGGGATGTGAAGGGTGGAGGGTACTACTGCACTACTCTGAAGATCTGTATTTCAATTTGGCCTATATATCTGTCAATGTCACCTCCCAGTGACGTCTGTATATGCGACCAACTGAACCAACTGAACAGCTTTAACCCTTCCATGTTCAATGTCTGGAACAGAGAGTAAGGAGCAATGAACGAATCAGTCTCGATACCTGTCACTTTAGGGTCCCAGTAATTCACTATGGATTCTATAGTGGTCGTAAATCACCACGGTTGTGTCCCAAATGGCTATTCTATATATAGTGCACTACTTTTGACCAGACCTCTATGTAGGGAATAGGGTGCCATTTGGGACTACTTGGGACAGAGTTCCAGTGGGCCTGTTCTTGTTTAGAAATAAAAACATGATCCATGGAAAGGCGTTAACTACAAACATGACACTTTATTGAACGTTTGCCTGAATCGGTTACAGAATCTGAGAGTTAACTGTTTGTTCTTCTAATCAGGGGAAACATAGTTCTATACATAGGCATGCTGCGTCACTGCACAGTCACATCTGTGAAAACCAATACCACCCCCGTCGGATGACCCGAATGGAACAGTGTGAAGGCAAGCCAATTCAGGAGTGGACAAGTCAAGGACATGTCAAACCCAGACAGGAGGGGTGTTTACTAATGGGGCTGCCCAGGGGGGGGAAACGAACTTGACGGAACAGTAGTATGTGTAAAATCTCACCCTAATTTGTTCATAGCATCTTTATAAACACAGACATGAAGATCTAGATCTTTAGTAATTTCATAGAGATTTCCTTCCAAACTGGCAGGGGGTACAGTATTTGGGTAATCTGATGATGTCACAAGCAACTCCAACAGGTTATTTGTGGGCCCTTTGGCCTGTTTTGGACCCTATCCCCTGACACCCCCTACAGTTCTTTACCGTGTCTCTTATACAACCGTCCTTATCTCTCTCTCGTGTTCAAGAAAGCACAGACATAAAACTGTCATCTGATATACGCTAAAAAATATGATTTTTGTCACATGACCTTCACATAAATAGAATTAGTATTTAACAGTACGTCTGAGAGAAAGGTACTTACATGTATATAAATGGTGATGAGCATGCACAGATAGGTAGTCATCGACGAGTGCAAAAATCTACTAAGTAACAGTAACTTTGAACTTTTTTTTGTACTCCACATTGAGTGAAAACATCACAAGATTGAAGAATTGAAACCTGCCCCTCTTCGGTTCTGGGAGGGTGAATCTCCACAGTTGTTCCTTGCTTGTTGTCCACCCACAGCCCTGAGGACAGGACCCGTATTCACAAAGCATCTTAGGGTAGGAGTGCTGATCTAGGATCAGGTCTCTCCTGTCCATATAATCTTATTCAGTATTATCTAAAAGGCAGAACTGATCCTATGCCAGCACTCTGAGGCCTGTAGCCTGTCCCACTGGAGCCTGGCACAGTGCAGTCAGAACGGGCCTGGGTCTGCCCCAGAGAGGCCCGAACAAAGCCTGCCTTGGCATGCAGCGCTGTGGGTTAGGGCCATATACAGAATAACCAATCTAGTAATTATATTTCTATGGTTAGGCCTACATGTAGTGCCTGCCTACCTACCCACCAGTGGAGGCTGGTGGGAGGAGCTATAGGAGGACAGGCTCATTGTAATGGCTGGAATGCAATACATGGAATGGTATCAAACACATGGAAATGTTTGACTCCGTTCCATTAATTCCATTCCAGACATTACAATGAGCCTGTCCTCCTATAGCTCCTCCCACCAGCCTCCACTGCTACCCACCCCCCAGTGAAGAGACATCCTGTAGCCCAATGACCCAGGATTACACCAAAAGACCCTTCGGGTCATAGGTCATAGATCAGAGGTAATTCTACCATCACTGCTCTACTCTCTGCATCACTCTATTATATCACAGACACAGTAGTCATTATCTATGAAGTGCAAAACAACAAGTATTTTTGATTCGCATTATGCAACGAATGTCATATCTCTGAAAAATGTATTACGTTTCCCCATATAATAAAACTGTTACAGCAGACAGCGAAACATGTTTTGACAGAGGATACTGTATAGGAGATTTCCAAAGTTGTCGCAAGTAGGAAAAACCACACCCAAAGTTAGCTAGATGCCTCACAGACAGACCGTTGTGTTTTTCAACGTTAATAATCAAATCAAATGAAATTAAAAACATGGCTAGCATCTTGACATATGTTTTAAAATACTAGTTAAAAAGAACAAAGAAAGACACCAGCAAGAGAAAAATAAAAAATGAAATAATAACAATATAATCAATCCAGTCACAAATCCGATAAATTAAAATCTAATCATTATTACACTAGTCAGATGCCCAGTGGTTTATATAATATATTAGGCTGGTGTCTAAAAAAAATCATCCTCTACAGTCAAAAAGAAATCTAACCAAAACAAGCTATACAGCACTACTATATACAGTACACAGCGTGTCTCTCTCTCGTAAGGGGAGAGCTGGTAAGTATGTAAGGGAGAGGGAGACTGAAAACAGAGACCTTGCTGTAACACAAGAGTCTTTCTTGGCACAGAAAACGGTAGTTACCAGCACAGAGGGACGAGAGGAGGGAGAGAGGCTTCTCAGATAAGGAGGACAGCACAGAGCAGTGCTGCCTTCCCCACAGACAGACACACACACACACTGGGGAAAGAGCCATTTTGTCACACAGATACGTTTGCTGATTGGGGGGAAGTCAAAGCGATGTAGCCGTCACATAGACCATTGTAACCCCTCCCCTCTGGACTGGCTCCTCCCTTCCTCTCTCTAGCTACCCATCCCCCTTTTCTTCCCCAGTCCTCCCCACAGGCTTATAGCTGATCTCACAGTATACTATATCTGATCATTCACAGGGACCAGGACAGGCAGTTCCACACCCCAGTCAGGGCTTGTCTATATATAGGCTGACAGTATGGGGTTGTGTATCTGGAGCTGACCAAGACGTCTGGAACTCTGGATCAATTTCTCAGGCTCACTGGAAACCAGTCTGGAGGAAATGGGAGAGGCACAGCCAGGACTGGAACAGGACTGGAGCTGTGTATTGCACAGTTGTTTTATATCCTCCCAACACTGATCAAATCAATAACACACGCACACACGCACAAGTGTGCACACACACACACAAACAGATAGAACATGTTTTTTATCTCTATGCACACACACACACACGTTTGAAAAAACAAAACAGTAAAAGGGAAGTCCATCTCCTCCCCGCCGACCCATTTCTCTCTGATATAAAGGGACAGTTGGTTCAGTCCTGCTGGTTCAGAAAGTCTCTGTGGTCACAGGAGAACATGGTGGGAAAACACAGCCTGTCTGACCTATATACACAGTCCCTGTCTGACACCCTGTCTGTCCAATCAGGATCCCCTCCTCACTGACTGACATCCTGTCCATCCAATCAACATCCCCGGATTCCCCCGGTTCCTACTGTTCGTCCAGTAGAAGCTTAGCTCTGTCCGCCAGGTGCTAGGTGAGCTGGATAGGTGTATAGTAGTTTGCGGTCATATTGTCGTTATGGTTAGTTGGACCGCAGCCTGGGTGGGTTCACAGTTTGGGGTTAGACAAGTGGAAAGACGAGATGAGTAGAGGTGAGTCCAGGTTACTCAGTAGAGGTGAGTCCAGGTTACTCAGTAAAAGTGAGTCCAGGTTACTCAGTAGAGGTGAGTCCAGGTTACCCAGTAGAGGTGAGTCCAGGTTACTCAGTAAAAGTGAGTCCAGGTTACTCAGTAAAAGTGAGTCCAGGTTACTCAGTAAAATTGAGTCCAGGTTACTCAGTAGTAGTGATTCTTGGTGCAAGGAGTATTTTGTTTTTTGGGGTCCAGAGTCTTGGAGTAGAGCCAGTAAAGATGAGGTACACACACACATATATACACAGGTAACTGACAAAATAATGGAAACACTTGAGTAAATGAGGTAGGGATGGGCACGCTTATTCAGATATTCAAATATCCAAATGGACGTTAGTATTTGAATACTTGTGAGAGTTTTCATTTTTAGTCTAATTTAACAATGAAAAAGCTTTGTCTAAATGTAATTATTTAAGCTGTTGTTTAATCTGAATGGAGTTATTGTAGACAAGGACAGGAAGCACAGCAAAATAGCCTTAAGTACTTTTAGCCTTGGTAGCTAGCTGGCTGGCTAATATAGCTGGCTAACATAGCTAGCTTCTTTAGATTGATTTGATGCATACAAGACAGGCACTACCAGATGGGATGATGGATAACCTATGGAATCTACACATTTGTTTAATTCGTCTGTATGGCTACTCTCTCTCTCGAAAAACTCACTGGCACCTGCCAATCACACATGCAAGCAAGTGGGACGCAAGTAGCATAGGCTGCACAGCAATCTAATTCCCAAGTTTAAACAACTCGACTATCCAGATATCCCCCACAAAAATCATGATATTATTCGAATAGTGAAATTATTTCAAATGCCCATCCCTAAAATGAGATATTGAAAGCAGGTGCTTCTACACAGGTGTTGTTCCTGAATTAATTAAGCAATTAACATCCCATCATTCTTAGAGTCAGGTATAAAAATGCTGAGCAGGCAATTATTTTGGCTACCATAACTATCCCCCCTTAGGATGATAATTCCCCCATCCACAGGGCACGAGTGGTCACTGAATGGTTTGATGAGCATGAAAACGATGTAAACCAAATCTCAGTCACCAGATCTCAACCCAATTGAATACTTATGGGAGATTCTGGAGTGATGTCTGAGACAGTGTTTCCACCACCATCAACAAAACAACAAATGATGTAATTTCTCATGGAAGAATGGTGTCGCCTGCCTCCAACAGAGTTCCAGACACTTGTAGAATCTATGTCGAGGTGCATTGAAGCTGTTCTCATGGTGGCCCAACACCCTATTAAGACACTTTATGTTGGTGTTTCCTGTATTTTGACAGTTACCTGTAGGCACACACTGGCTAGAGAGGTTGGAGTTTAAGCCATACTTGTCCGTGTGTTATTCTATTCTGTGAGGGGCTGTGGTGAGGTACAGGGCTGTAAGGTACCGTACCTACAGGAGGATGGAGGACAGAACACTGGCTAGAGAGGTTGGAGTTTAAGCCATACTTGTCCGTGTGTTATTCTATTGTATGAGGGGCTGTGGTGAGGCACAGGGCTGTAAGGTACCGTACCTACAGGAGGATGGAGGACAGAACACTGGCTAGAGAGGTTGGAGTTTAAGCCATACTTGTCCGTGTGTTATTCTATTGTGTGAGGGGCTGTGGTGAGGCACAGGGCTGTAAGGTACCGTACCTACAGGAGGATGGAGGACAGAACACTGGCTAGAGAGGTTGGAGTTTAAGCCATACTTGTCCGTGTGTTATTCTATTGTGTGATGGGCTGTGGTGAGGTACAGGTCTGTAAGGTACCGTACCTACAGGAGGATGGAGGACAGAACACTGGCTAGAGAGGTTGGAGTTTAAGCCATACTTGTCCGTGTGTTATTCTATTGTGTGATGGGCTGTGGTGAGGTACAGGTCTGTAAGGTACCGTACCTACAGGAGGATGGAGGACAGAACACTGGCTAGAGAGGTTGGAGTTTAAGCCATACTTGTCCGTGTGTTATTCTATTGTGTGAGGGGCTGTGGTGAGGCACAGGGCTGTAAGGTACCGTACCTACAGGAGGATGGAGGACAGAACACTGGCTAGAGAGGTTGGAGTTTAAGCCATACTTGTCCGTGTGTTATTCTGTGGTGAGGTACAGGTCTGTAAGGTACCGTACCTACAGGAGGATGGAGGACAGAACACTGGCTAGAGAGGTTGGAGTTTAAGCCATACTTGTCCGTGTGTTATTCTGTGGTGAGGTACAGGTCTGTAAGGTACCGTACCTACAGGAGGATGGAGGACAGAGCAAAACATTCTGCTTTAGAAGAGTTTCTCCCAAAATAAACAACAAAAACAGAGCAAATATCTCAAAAGGGAGAGAGGTTTCACAGTTTTTCAGAAGTTATACAGTGGCTTAGTAGTCTCGTGGGAGTGAACGTGACTCATACAAAAGAAACCTGACAGTCAACATTTCAAACCTCACATCTCCCAGATGAAAATGGTCTCCACAGCATTTGCAACCAAAATAGGGTTGTTTTTAAGTTGAATATCTCCTACACTACCTGTAATGTTTTGATCTGTCCTCCATACCTGCTCTCCCCCTCAGTCACACTCATTCAGTGGTTGGTTGGTGTATTTGATTAACACAGGGTGGGTGGTGTGTGCAAGCCCTCAGTAAGTCATCTGTTGAACTGTCTGTCCCCATACGCACATAGAGATCTGGGGGGGGGGGTCCTGATGGTGTCCATGTTATAGTTATCCTCTCTGGGTTATTCCTCTGTCCAAGGACCCTTCATCCCTTCTTCATCACCCCATTCTTCCTTCCTCTTCTTCTTCATCTCTGTCCTTCACCACAGCTGCCGCCCCGTATAGGTCGGGGGTGCGGAGGGGACCTGTGAAAGGGAGGAGAGGGAGAAAGAAATGGGACATCAGTTTGGTCATATACAGTGTTTGAAGTTGAGAGACACCTATGTAAACACACACACACCGCACACACACCACACCACACCACACACACCACACGTTCCTGATAAGAGGTTATATTTTGATTGTTGCCTGTATTACATCTTCAAAACCCCTTATTTCCTCTTTATCTTCCTCCTCTCTCTTCCCCTCTCTCTTCCTCCTCTCTCTTCCTCTTCCCTCTTCCCCTTCTCTCTTCCCCTCTCTTCCCCTCTCTCTTCCTCCTCTCTCTTCCCCTCTCTCTTCCTCCTCTCTCTTCCCCTCTCTCTTCCCCTCTCTCTTCCCCTCTCTCTTCCCCTCTCTCTTCCTCCTCTCTCTTCCTCTTCCCTCT
Organism: Oncorhynchus clarkii lewisi; assembly: GCF_045791955.1. Taxonomy (NCBI): domain Eukaryota; kingdom Metazoa; phylum Chordata; class Actinopteri; order Salmoniformes; family Salmonidae; genus Oncorhynchus; species Oncorhynchus clarkii. The sequence continues at coordinate 54,941,037 of NC_092159.1, read as the reverse complement.
TCCCCTTCTCTCTTCCCCTCTCTTCCCCTCTCTCTTCCTCCTCTCTCTTCCCCTCTCTCTTCCTCCTCTCTCTTCCCCTCTCTCTTCCTCCTCTCTCTTCCCCTCTCTCTTTCTCCTCTCTCTTCCCCTCTCTCTTCCTCCTCTCTCTTCCCCTCTCTCTTCCTCCTCTCTCTTCCCCTCTCTCTTCCCCTCTCTCTTCCCCTTCTCTCTTCCCCTTCTCTCTTCCCCTCTCTCTTCCTCCTCTCTCTTCCCCTCTCTCTTTCTCCTCTCTCTTCTCCTCTCTCTTCTCCTCTCTCTTCCCCTCTCTCTTCCTCCTCTCTCTTCCCCTCTCTCTTCCTCCTCTCTCTTCCTACTCTCTCTTCCCCTCTCTCTTCCTCCTCTCTCTTCCCTTCTCTCTCTTCCCCCTCTCTCTTCCTCCTCTCTCTTCCCCTTCTCTCTTCCTACTCTCTCTTCCCCTCTCTCTTCCTCCTCTCTCTTCCCTTCTCTCTCTTCCCCCTCTCTCTTCCTCCTCTCTCTTCCTCCTCTCTTCCCCTCTCTCTTCCTCCTCTCTCTTCCCCTCTCTCTTCCTCCTCTCTCTTCCCCTTCTCTCTTCCCCTCTCTCTTCCTCCTCTCTGCCTTTTTTCTCTCGATTCAGCCTCAACAGCTAATCCTGCTCTTTTATGCAGGAGAGAGCATCATTTCCAGAACTCCCCTCCTTTCCTTTCCCTACTACCTACTAAAGTACATTAATACCACTCTGATGTAGGTGGCAGGTCTATGAGCATAATACTAGGAGGGAGACCATTTGGTTCACAGGTAAACGTTCCCAGAGCTTTAGCTGGGCGGTGGCTCAGTGATTTCTGGCTGTTTTCTAGTTCCAGATTCTGCCTCTAATGTAGTGGCAGGTGTCAGAGCAGAGACTGGGAGGGAGCCATTTTAAAACGTTCCCAGAACGTAAGCTGAAAGTTGGCTCAGCGATTTTCTGGACGCGTGGCTCCAGACTCTGCCAGGTCAGCAACGTTTATTTATAGCGAGGTGATTGGAGGTTAGTCACATGCGCTAGGGAGCTCACCCAACCATCCTGGGGCTATAAAGGGTGTGACTGGGCCAGGGGCACAGCTGCATCACTCACACTGGAGAGATGGCTCTAGTCTGCAGCCCAGGGAACCCACTCCCTCATTCACGCACGCACACACACACACACACACACACACACACACACACAATGTGTGTGCGCAATGTGTGCGCAGAATAATCATTTGAGTTTGTATACCTGTGAATGGTAGCGTGTGACAGGGGTGTAAACGTGGGTGTAAATGTGTGTGTGCTCACTGCCCAGGTGAGTGAGAGTATGTTTCTATATATGTGTAAGTGTCTACACTGCTTTCTTGCTCAGGATCATAATCCGAGTTTGAATAGAGGTTGTGAATGGATGTGCAGCGTGGTCGGATGTGTAAACGTACAATATGAGAACTCACCGCTCCCCCATTCAGGATCATGGTCATCTCAGTGGGCTGGTACACGTTGCTGCGGAAGGGGGCACTGGGTCTGGGCGCTGTGTTACCATTATGATGACCTGCACTCCTCAGACCTGGCACAGCAGAGGAACAACGATATTCTCTTATTCTCTTCTGCAAACACATTCATTCATCCATTCTACATTAAGATCGACACAGGAACAGATGCCTAATCTGTACTTTTACCACACATGCTGTACAGGTACTGTTTGTACCACAACAAGAACCACTGCTCTTTTTAACCCAGTATGGTAATATCACTATGTCCTACATCCAACCCCATACACAGAAACATGCATGTAAAACCTCAGTAGCGCTGTACTGAGCTTGTAAGCATGAATTTTAATATACATTTGAAAGTCAAAGTCTCTTGTTACCTGCAGTGTTTTCGTCAAAGCCGTAGCCCTGGTTCTCCGGAAACTGCCTGTGTGAGAGGGGGATGTCCTCGTCGAAGCTGGTCTCCCTCATGCGGGACGGGGCCTGGGACGTGTCAAAATAGTCAGGGGCGGAGGGTTGTGGCGGGGAGCAGAGACAGGAGTGTGCCTCGGGCACGGCGTGGAACAGGAGGAGGAGCCAACCCTGTGCCACCAGTGCTATCGCCAATGCTGGATCGTCCCAGTCCGGGGACCGCCCCAGCCAGGCGTTACCGTAGAGATAGAAGCCCACCCAGGCAACCCAGAGGAGGAGGGACAACAGACAGGCGGAGAGGAGCCAGACCGCGTTACAGCGCCACTGCCGGGTCTTCCCACAGAGAGCGAAGGAGGCCGCCCCTAGCGCGGCTAGCAGTAGCGCAAGCACATAGCTACAGGCTAAGGAGAAGTCCAGAGGCAGGTACTGGCAGGCCGCTCTGCCCTCCCTGAGCACCGTGAGCAGGAGCCACTCGGCGGCGATGATCCCCTGGACGGCGCTCAGCCCCAGGGCCAGGCCGGTCAGAGTGCAGCCCCCCGGGCTCCGGCGCTCGCTGCCCAACCTCCGGAGCCGCACACCCTGCACCAGCAGGCAGGAGAAGCACAGGGCGAAGAGCAGGCCCCAGAGGGCACGGCGCAGAAGACACAGCTGTTCGTCACGCTCGATGAGGTAGGCGAAACTGAGGCCGAACAGGCCCAGGATGCCCAGGAGCAGGAGGAGAATGGGTCCCACGCCGCTGCGCTTCTCCGCCTCGCTCACGTGGTGTAGTCGACAGAGGATGATCAGGCCCAGTAAAATGGCAGCCAGGGCGCCGCCGGCCGCTGCAGATTCAACCGCCACGCCCCAAACAGAGTCCAGGTCACAGAGGAGGGTGTAGGGGCGCACCAGGCCCCAGCCACACCCCCGGGGCACTGCCAACGTGTCCTCATCAGGGTCCTGGGAGGAACCACGCTGGACCACGGAGAGGAGGAGGAGGACAGGGAAGAACGCCATCTCTAAGAGGAGGAGGAAGGAGAGAGGGTAGAGAAACAGTCATTTCTGGATCAAAATGTGCAAAGTGAAACAAAGTGTGACAAGTAAATCGTCTACTGTAAATCTGGCTGTGTTTTTTTATGAAACAAGTGATCACTGTGTGAGTGACAGTGTATGTACATGGAAGTGTTATCCAACGGCACACACGCACCCACACTTCCTGTATCCGCAACAGGAGCACAGTGACTCTCTCCTTCCATCCTGTAAATGGCCAGAGGTCAACACACAGCCAAGAGGCTCCTTACCAACATTACACACTGATAGCTTCAACATACGTACACATACACTGACTACACCAATGCATGCATGCACACACACCCAGACAAATGCATATAGACACACACAAAATGATGAGCATTAACTAGATATTTCCAGAACAAGAGCATTCAAGTAAACAAACCACTCATATGGTTTTACCATGAAGCTGAGAGTCGGAGGTTGGAAATGTACTTGTTTTGAAAGGAGAACATTGAGTTACCGGTAGTCTTTATAACATCAGTGTCCACAGACAGAGTCATACTCAGAGAAAACACTGCTCACTGTCTGAGCGGACGCGGGAAGGCATGTAGAATCATATCAGTGGAGGCTGGTGGGAGGAGCTATAGAAGGACAGGCTCAATGTAATGGCTAGAATGGAATTAATGGAACAGAGTCAAACATCAATCAAATTTCAAATCAAATGTAGTTACATCAGCTGATATCTCAAAGTGCTGTACAGAAACCCAGCCTAAAACCCCAAACAGCAAGCAATGCAGGTGTAGAAGCACGTGGTTTCTATATGTTTGATGTGTTTGACTCCGTTCCATTGCCTCCATTCCAGCCATTACAATGAGCCCGTCCTCCTATAGCTCCTCCCACCAGCCTCCACAGGATCATATATATATCAGGAATAGAAGAACAGCGATCCTCCTGTCCAGACAGAGGAGCTGACATCATCATGTTGTTTAGGTAAGACACTGAGACGAGGCATATTGCATAGGTAAAACACACACACACACACACAAACACACACACACACACACACACACACATTTAAAATGAAGATCTTCAGAAAGCACTGACAGCCAGAGTAGGGCAACTTAGGAAATCAATATCACCTCACAGTGACTGTCTGTTTCTCCATCACATTGACTCCCTATCCCATTCTATCCTATCCCATTCTATCCCATCCTATCCCATTCTATCCTATCCCATCCTACCCTATCCCATCCTACCCTATCCCATCCTACCCTATCCCATCCTATCCTATCCCATCCTATCCTATCCCATCCTACCCTATCCCATCCTATCCCATCCCATCCCATCCTCCTATCCTATCCTATCCCATCCTATCCTATCCTACCCTACCCTATCCCATCCTATCCTATCCCATCCTACCCTATCCCATCCTATCCTATCCTATCCCATCCTACCCTATCCCATCCTATCCTATCCCATCCTATCCTATCCCATCCTATCCCATCCATCCCATCCCATCCATCCTAATCCTATCCCATCCTACCCTACCCTATCCCATCCTACCCTAATCCTATCCTATCCTATCCCATCCTACCCTATCCCATCCTACCCTATCCCATCCTATCCTATCCCATCCTAACAAAACAAACACACATAAACAAAACAAATACACACAAGACGATCCCTCATAAGTTTCTAAAGAGACAACGAACACACTGTAGGATCAGTATGTAAGGCTGTATCTAAACTCATAAACACACACACACATTCACACTGACACACCAGCCTGTTTTTAAACCAGCCTAGTAACAGTCAACAACATCTGTCCGGTCCCTTCACGACACATCACACACTGACCTTTCAGACATACTTTCCTATCTGCTATCTGCCTCATACAGTCAATAGCACTGCATTCATTTTAAACCTTCACCACGCGTCACTCTAACACACACAACCACACAAATACAACACAGACCCTACACAACCCTTTCACCCTGTTCATACTATCATGCCCACCCAAACCAAACTGTGTTGGCTGACATAACAACACAGACCCTACACAACCCTTTCACTCTGTTCACACTATCATGCCCACCCAAACCAAACTGACTGGGTGACATATTGTCTTTGCACATTGTCCTTTTTAGCATGGTTCCTGCAACTACAGAATGTTGGATGTGTACACAACCCAGCTCAGTGCAGTTTGGTTAGGCTCAGTAATGGGAAAAGCCCTGTGGTTAGCCTTAATTAGGTCTGGCTCATGGAAATAACCTGGGGTCGCTGATAGTGGTAATGGGATCCAAAAGAGAAAAATACACCATTTTGGATTCATGAATGTTGGCATTAAACCCCTCCATCAGGGTGTTGGTTCGCTCCAAGGCAGCTTAGACTAATTCAGATTACAGACAGCTTTATGAGTGTGTCGAGGATATCTGGTGCAGCAAGGCTTCCAGCCACTGTCTTTATCTGTGCTATGCTATTTCTGAACTATGCTATATCTGTTCTATGCTATATCTGAGCTATGCTATATCTGTTCTATGCTATATCTGAGCTATGCTATATCTGTTCTATGCTATATCTGAGCTATGCTATATCTGTTCTATGCTATATCTGTTCTATGCTATATCTGAGCTATGCTATATCTGTTCTATGCTATATCTGAGCTATGCTATATCTGTTCTATGCTATATCTGTTCTATGCTATATCTGAGCTATGCTATATCTGTTCTATGCTATATCTGTTCTATCTGCGCTGTGCTATATCTGCGCTATGCTATATCTGTGCTGTGCTATATCTGTGCTGTGCTATATCTGTGCTATACTATATCTGCTTCAATGTGCCATTAATAGACAGTAGCATAATATTTACATCAGTGGCAGTCGGTGCCATTTATGATTAGGGAGGACAATTTATTGAACTTATTTATATTACAGCATATTGGGTGACTGTCATTCATATTCTATTCACCCAGTTCAATGTAACAGCAATAACTTTAGGCTACTAGCCTACATAACTCACATTTTCCCTATACCCATCATGAGGTTGCTACATCCTAGCCTATGAATGAAAGTTTACAATGTAGATGCACAGGTTGATGGACAAATTGGAGTAATCAAGGTGACAGACAGTGACACATTCAATACCACCTTGCGCACTCTTTCCTGCATCTAGCTGATAAGGGGGGAATCATTCGTCCAAACAGTTGCCAACAAGAGTTTCTATTGGACAAATTCCGGTAGGTTTATCCTCATTTCATTCCGTTTTCTTCCATTTAAGAAATGTTTTTCAACAGAATCGGCGGAATGAATACACCCCTGATCACACAGTTCACCTTCATAGCAGCCACATACAAACAGCAACATCACTTGCTTGTTGTTGTATAATTCCTTCTGGCATCAACACGCTCTCCTCCTCTCACCTTTTCCCTTCGCTTGTGCACTTCAGTGCACAACACGTCAGCTGTCTGTGGCCAGGCGAAAAAATCTTTCCAAGCTAAACCTTCATACCATATGTTACCATATTAGCTAACATCGTAGGCAACATAGCTACAAGATCTAACATGTTAGTAAACCCGCTACAATCATGCAGTACATTGTCCAACAAGAGGTTTAGCAGTTACACCGGTGGGCCCTGGTGGCAATACATTAATACAACTGAAAGCTTATCTTGACTTGGATGAGTTCCTATGTTGGATAGCCTTAGCCAGCTAGCTAACATAAATAGCATTCCTCTCTTTGAGCCCGGTGTTTGAGTAGGCTAAATTAGCTAGCTAAGTGAAAAGAAATACAAAATATAGCTATCTCTCTCTCTGCTGCTTCTCCTTAATTTTTAAAGAAATTAATTTGTTCAAAACTATTGTCTTTCTCTCTATTTGAGTCAACTACTGACCACATTGAATGCACTGCAGTGCTAGCTAGCTGTAGCTTGTGCTTTCAGTACTAGATTCATTCTAGTACTTATTTGATTTACACTAATGGGAGATTGTGGAGAGGCGCTTGACAGCATTTTCCACCACAATCAACATAACACCAAATTATGGAATTTCTCGTGAAATGGTGTCGCATCCCTCCAATAGAGTTCCAGACACTTGTATAATCTATGCCAAGGTGCATTGAAGTTCTCATGGTGGCCTTATTAAAACACTTTATGTTGGTGTTTCCTTTCTTTGGAAGTTACCTGTAGGTAGAAGTTGTTCCTAACCACCCATTCATGGTCAATGTTATCGTTCATCAATTGGTTAAGGTTAGGAGTGGGAGCTGGGTTAAGGTTAGGAGTGGGAGCTGGGTTAAGGTTAGGAGTGGGAGCTGGGTTAAGGTTAGGAGTGGGAGCTGGGTTAAGGTTAGGAGTGGGGACTGGGGATACTTCTACCTTGAGCCCTCTCTTGCAGGCAGACACGTTTCAAACCAAGGTCGAGTGTGTGTGAGGGACAGGAGGCATGCTTGAGGTAAATCCTGGGCTCAAGGCCCACAGGGGTCACTGGGGTCAGGGGTGAGAAGTCATGCCTTGACACCCGACCTGCAGCTCTGACTGATTGGCTTGAGATACAAGTTGCAGCTTAACCACAGATCTAGGATCAGATTACCTAACCTCCAATCCTGACCTTAACCATTAGGAGGGTGAGGAATCGCTAGATCAGTGGGCACCTGACCTGTAGCCCTGAGTGTCTGGGCAACAACCGCCCATATGTTTGCCATTGTGTAGGCCTAGTAGGTAGTTCTCCAGCTCACACATTTTGGTTCCCAAAACATTAAGGGAACATTGTTTTTAGGCTGTGGGAATGTTCTATGTTAGCTGGGCTAATGTCCCAAGAGGCATTCCAATCAGAAATGTTAGTTCTCAGAACATTGGGTAAAAATATGTTGGTTGTGGGAATGTTCTGTGTTAGCTGGGCGAATGTCTCAAGAGGGTTCACAGTCATTATTTAAGCAATGCTATTTTTGCATGTTTAAAAACACAGGACTTGTTTACGACTTTGGTGCATTGTGATTTGCCAAGTATGCCCAGGGCTCAGAGAGTACAGGTGAAACCTTAAATCCCTTTATTTTCCACCACTGGTTACCACTGGTTTATATTAACAGCAATCAGCGCTTCCACAAGGATGAGTCAACTAAGCATGGCTTTAACTCTATTCACACACACACACACACACACACACACACACACACACACACACACACACACACACACACACACACACACACACACGTACGCACACGCACACACGCACACGCACACGCACATGCAGGCAAACACACACACCCCTAAACACGTTGCTAACTCTACTCATACACACGCATGCATGCGCACACACACGCACATCACTGGCACAAGCACACACATACGGATGTAAGGACACACAGACAGCTCTGGGTGTTGTGTTCAGTCCTCACACAATGTTTTGTTCTGGCAGAGCCCCTGATAACCATGGTTACGCCCCATCTCTGAAAAGACAGGAGCGAGAGAGGGAGGACAGGACAGAGGGGGTTCACTCATCCCCACACAACCATGCAGACTGCTGTTTCCTCTCCCTCTCTCTCTGGCTCTGCTTTGTGACAGGGAATGAAAACCACATTGTGAGGCTGCAGTGTGGAGTACAGACTCAGAACATATAGTAACAGACAGGTAGTGATGCTGAGTTTCAACACACATACAGTACTGGAGAGAGATCAAGAGTGCTACATCACCATGCTCACTCCAGTCATCCATCTATCAATTCATCCATTCATCCATCCATCTATCAATTCATTCATTCACCCGCTCAACCAACCATCTATACAATCAGTCTTTCAGTCGCTTCCTCTCTCACTTTCTCAGTCCCTCACTCACCTCCACACTCAGTCCCTCTCTTGTCCGTTCACTCACTCATTCCCACACTTACTTACTTACTCACTCAATCTGGCACAGATGGCTTCCACTCTGTGTAGGGCGACTGTCTGACAGGCTGGAGATGGTACACAGAGTACTGACAGAGACAACCACCCAAACACTCTCCCTCCCTCCCTCCCTCCCTCCCTCCCTCCCTCCCTCCCTCCCTCCCTCCCTCATATGAGTAATGTGAAGTAGAGCCCCCCAGCCTTCCTTCCTCCATAGCAGAAAAAAACTTTAGTGTCTTCATCCCTTTTATCTCTCTGTCCCCTCTCTATATCGTCTATTTCCCTCTCTGTCCCCTCTCTATATTGTCTATTTCCCTCTCTGTCCCCTCTCTATATCATCCATTTCCCTCTCTCTGCCCCCTCTCTATATCGTCCATTTCCCTCTCTCTGTCCCTCTCTATATCGTCCATTTCCCTCTCTCTGCCCCCTCTCTATATTTGTCTATTTCCCTCTCTCTGCCCCCTCTCTATATCGTCCATTTCCCTCTCTCTGTTCCCTCTCTATATTTGTCTATTTCCCTCTCTCTGTCCCCTCTCTATATCGTCCATTTCCCTCTCTCTGTCCCCTCTCTATATCGTCCATTCCCCTCTCTCTGTCCCCTCTCTATATCGTCCATTTCCCTCTCTCTGCCCCCTCTCTATATCCGTCTATTTCCCTCTCTGTCCCCTCTCTATATTTGTCTATTTCCCTATCTCTGTCCCCTCTCTATATTTGTCTATTTCCCTCTCTATATCGTCCATTTCCCTCTCTCTGCCCCCTCTCTTGCTCTCCCTTAGCTGCCACTCCTCTCTCTATTTCTCTCTCTCCATCCGTCTTGTCTTTCACTCCCTTTGCCCCCTCTTATCCCTCTGTAGCCATTTCTGTCCTCCCCTCAGTTGAAATCTTCTATTTATGTTGAATCTGCTCCCCCTCCCCTGCTGTAAAGAGAACAGCATTCTCATCTCTCTGCCACATTTGAAGATGGGATGTGAACCATGTGCCCCTCCCTGGCACTCTCTCTCTTTTCCTCCCTCTCAACACCCAACCACACGGTACTGTAAATCCCCTTCCTTACCCTACATCCCTCTCTTTCTTTATTCACTCGCACTACTTCCCTCTTCCCTTTCTCAGCTCTCTCCTTCCCTGTCTCCGTCTTTCACCCAACACCCGATCATATGGTACAGCAAAACCCCTGCCTTACCCCACATCTCTCTCTACCATCCTCCCTCTTTCCTTCCCCTCTTATGCTCCCCATGCGCTCTCTACCTCCTCCTCTCCCTCTTTCTCACCATCTCCTCACGCTCTGTTTGATTTTCTTCTACCCCTCTATCTCTCCCTCTCTCTTATGTAATGGGGAAGGAGGGATCCAGAATCCAGCTACTACCAGTTCTGCTGCACTGTCTGCACTGTCTGCCTGCTTAGGCACCCTAATCCTCCTCACAGTTACAGATATGGAGGCAAGAGCTGCAGCTGAGGGATCTGTGGTACACAGTGTTGTTATGTGTGAATAACAATGACTACTGTTCCCACAATGCATCTCATTCTCTTTACCTCTGCACACTGAATATTTGTTACCCTAAATGTTTAGTGTATGTATGTAGAGATAAGTGTGTGTCAGTTTATAACGCACAGTGTCAAAACACACACAGTGCATTCAGAAAATATTCAGAGCCCTTGACTTTTTCCACATTTTGTTATGTTATAGCCTTTTTCTAAAATGGATAAAATCAATGTTTTTCCTCATCAATCTACACACAATACCCCATAATGACAAACGAAAACATTTACATAAGTATTCAGACCCTTTGCTATGAGACTCAAAATTGAGCTCAGGTGCATCCTGTTTCCATTGATCATCCTTGAGATGTTTCTACAACTTGATTGGAGTACACCTGTGGTAAATTAAATTGATTGGACATGATTTGGAAAGGCACACACCTGTCTACATAAGGTCCCATAGTTGACTGTGCATGTCAGAGCATAAACCAAGACATGAGGTTGAAGGAATTGTCCGTAGAGCTCCGAGACAGGATTGTGTCAAGGCACAGATATGGGGAAGGGTACCAAAAATATTCTACAGCATTGAAGGTCCCCAAGAACACAGTGGCCTCCATCATTCTTAAATGGAAGAAGTTTGGAACCACCAAGACTCTTCCTAGAGCTGGTCGCCCAGCCAAACTGAGCAATAGGGGGAGAAGGGCCTTGGTCAGGGAGGTGACAAGGAACCTGATGGTCACTCTGACAGAGCTCCAGAGTTCCTCTGTGGAGATGGGAGAACCTTCCAGAAGAAGAACCATCTCTGCAGCACTCCACCAATCAGGCCTTTATGGTAGAGTGGCCAGACGGAAGCCACTACTCAGTAAAAGGTACATGACAGCCAGTTTGGCACCTAAAGACTCTCAAACCATGAGAAACTAGATTCTCTGATCTGATGAAACCAAGATTTAAACATGGCACCACCCCTACGGTGAAGCATGGTGGTGGCAGCATCAAGCTGTGGGGATGTTTTTCAGAGGAAGGGACTGGGAGACTAGTCATGATCGAAGGAAAGATGAACGGAGCAAAGTACAGAGAGATCCCGAGCGCTCGGGACCTCAGACTGGGGCGAAGGTTCACCTTCCAACAGGACAACAACCCTAAGCATACTGCCAAGTCAACGCAGAAGTGGCTTCTGGACAAGTCTCGTAATGTCCTTGAGTGGCCCAGCCAGAGCCCGGAATTGAACCCGATCGACATCTCTGTAAATATTTGTGCAGCGACGCTCCCCATCCAACCTGACCGAGCTTGAGAGGATCTGCAGAGAAGAATGGGAGAAACTCCCCAAATACATGTGTGCCAAGCTTGTAGCGTCATAACCAAGAAGACTTGAGGCTGTAATCGCTGCCAAAGATGATTCAATATAGGGTCTGAATACTTATGTAAATGTGATATTTCCATTTTTTGTAATTTTATACATTTGCTAAAAAAAATGCTTTGTCATTAATGGTATTGTGGTCTCCCGGGTGGCGCAGTGGTCTAGAGCACTGCATCGCAGCGCTAGCTGTGCCACCAGAGACTCTGGGTTCGCGCCCAGGCTCTGTTGCAGCCGGCCGCGATCGGGAGGTCCGTGGGGCGACGCACAATTGGCCTAGCGTCGTCTGGGTTAGGGTGGGTTTGGCCGGTAGGGATATCCTTGTCTCATCGCCGCACCAGCGACTCCTGTGGCGGGCCGGCTAACCAAGGTAGCCAGGTGCACGGTGTTCCCTCCGACACATTGGTGCGGCTGGCTTCCGGGTTGGAGGCGCGCTGTGTTAAGAAGCGGGAGTTGGTTGGGTTGTGTTTCGGAGGACGCATGACTTTCAACCTTCGTCTCTCCCGAGCCCGTACGGGAGTTGTAGCGATGAGACAAGATAGTATTGGATACAATGAAATTGGAGAGAAAAGTTATTTTTTATTTTTTTTAAATACAAAATTATGGGGTATTGTGTGTAGATTGATGAGGGGGGGTGGACTATTTAATAAATTAATCAATAAGGCAAAATGTGGAAAAAGTCAAGGGGTCTGAATACTTTCCAAATGCACTGTATACACTTAGGCTTAGTTCAGACAGCTCAATTTGGATATTTTTTTCCCACTAATTGTTTTTTTTTGACCAATCACATCAGATCTTTTCACATCATGTATTTTTCAGAGCTGGTTTGATTGGTCAGCTCTCAAAAAAAACTGGGCTCCCTGTATAAACGCAGCCTTACTATCTTACTCCCCAATAGCTCTCACTGCACACTGGTTCTACGCACCATTTACACACCAATGCATCATTTACATACATAGTATACAACTTCACATCAATGTTACAATATACTACACTACAATTAATACCAACACATTGCAACTGCATTTATAAGGCCTATAAATAATGCAATTGCTCATGGCTACGACAGCAAGAACCGTCTTCAGTACCTCAAGTCAAAAGCAGAAACCTACAGAGCAATCCTCTACAATTATCGTCCTCTACAATTACCCTAGACAGTGCACTACCAGATGCTGTGTAATTACCATAACCATAATTGGGTAGATGATTACATTTTCTGACTAGGATCTCTCTCAACTCACTCTCCTCTCCTCAGTCTTTTAGCAATTTTGTCATTCATTTGATATGGATAGAGATGATAAATAATCGATTTTGTGTGTTTGTTTGTGGAGGGGGGGTGTGAGTATGTGCATGCGTTTAGATGTGTGTGTATATATATATATGTGTGTGTTTCTAAAAACCTGTTTTCGTTTGTCATTATGGGTTATTGTGTGTAGATTGATGAGGAAATGTTTTTATTTCATCCATTTTAGAATAAGGCTGTAACATAACAAAATGTGGAAAAAGTCAAGGGGTCTGAATACTTTCCGAATGCTCTGTATATGTGTGTGTATATGTGTGTGCACATGCATGTGTGTGTGTCCTAACCCTAGCCCGTGCAGGGCTCCAGATGTGGAGATAGACAGATGTTGTTGGGGTCAGCAGGTCATTTCCGGGAGATGGACCAAAGCTTGCCTCACATCTGCCTGTTCTGTTCCATGCCACATTAGTCATCATGTCGTAAGGTAGCCATAATAATTCATTACTAATTAGCCTTTTGAAGTACTATTGCTCCCGACTCCCGGCTGTAATGTCGTCTACAGAATCGGGGAGGGGACTGTGGATCTCTCTCTGTCCGTTCCTTCGTACATTAGTCACATGCGATATCTCAGACAGCACAGACCAGATTCGGACTAAACTTGGGTGAACGATGTGTCTTGCCATAGAGATACAGCATTTACTAAATGACACTGATTGGCCCAAGGTCGGGAGCTACAGTAATTAACTGACATGTATTGTCCCAAGGGGAGGGACGCTGCATCATTTATAGGGGACGTCATCTTAACGTAAATTGATTCATTTCTGTAATATTTTTGGGGATCAGCAGCAGTACTGTAACGAAGGTGCTTCATTAGGAACAAGGTACTGTTGTTAGCATTGCATCGACCATGAAAGTTGGTGACTAATCGCCATATTGGATGGCACTTAAAAATACTTTTTTGGTACGATTCTCTCAATGCATTTAAAGGCATTGGACTTGTGCAAGCATGGCTGGACCAAGTTTCAACAATATTCCTTGACCTGTCTATTTCTTTTAAATCCATGAGGGGGAGTTTACGAGTGTACACTTGGGGAAAAGTGGAAGAATCACAACGCAGCCAGAGCCCAAGGGCAAATGAAGGGGTCAGAGAAGAGATGGAGAGGTCAGGCAAGGATGGGGGCCTTGGGGGGCTTTAATCTGTCTTCAGAAGAGATGCTAGACTGGCAGGACTCCAAACTACATCATCTAACTCTTTTTAAAGACATGTTTTCTAGACTGGCAGGTTGGCAGGACTCCATACTAGTTATTTTTGAAGAACTGTTTTCTAGACTGGCTGGTTGGCAGGACTCCATACTAGCTCTTTTTAAAGACTGGCAGGTTGTCAGGACTCCATAGTAGCTTTTTTTTAAAGCCTGGCACGTTGGCAGGACTCCATACTAGCTCTTTTTAAAGACTGGCAGGTTGTCAGGACTCCATACTAGCTCTTTTTATACCTGCTTTCTAGACTGGCTGGTTGGCAGGACTCCATACTAGTTATTTTTATACCTGCTTTCTAGACTGGCTCGTTGGCAGGACTCCATACTAGTTATTTTTGAAGACCTGTTTTCTAGACTGGCTGGTTGGCAGGACTCCATACTAGTTCTTTTTATACCTGTTTTCTAGACTGGCTGGTTGGCAGGACTCCATACTAGCTCTTTTTATACCTGCTTTCTAGACTGGCTGGTTGGCAGGACTCCATACTAGTTATTTTTATACCTGCTTTCTAGACTGGCTGGTTGGCAGGACTCCATACTAGCTCTTTTTATACCTGCTTTCTAGACTGGCTGGTTGGCAGGACTCCATACTAGTTATTTTTATACCTGCTTTCTAGACTGGCTGGTTGGCAGGACTCCATACTAGCTCTTTTTATACCTGCTTTCTAGACTGGCTGGTTGGCAGGACTCCATACTAGCTCTTTTTATACCTGCTTTCTAGACTGGCTGGTTGGCAGGACTCCATACTAGTTATTTTTATACCTGTTTTCTAGACTGGCTGGTTGGCAGGACTCCATACTAGCTCTTTTTAAAGACTGGCAGGTTGTCAGGACTCCATAGTAGCTTTTTTTAAAGACTGGCAGGTTGTCAGGACTCCATATTAGTTATTTGTATACCTGTTTTCTAGACTGGCTGGTTGGCAGGACTCCATACTAGTTCTTTTTATACCTGTTTTCTAGACTGGCTGGTTGGCAGGACTCCATACTAGTTCTTTTTATACCTGTTTTCTAGACTGGCTGGTTGGCAGGACTCCATACTAGCTCTTTTTATACCTGCTTTCTAGACTGGCTGGTTGGCAGGACTCCATACAAGTTATTTTTATACCTGCTTTCTAGACTGGCTGGTTGGCAGGACTCCATACTAGCTCTTTTTATACCTGCTTTCTAGACTGGCTGGTTGGCAGGACTCCATACTAGTTATTTTTATACCTGCTTTCTAGACTGGCTCGTTGGCAGGACTCCATACTAGTTATTTTTGAAGACCTGTTTTCTAGACTGGCTGGTTGGCAGGACTCCATACTAGTTCTTTTTATACCTGTTTTCTAGACTGGCTGGTTGGCAGGACTCCATACTAGCTCTTTTTATACCTGCTTTCTAGACTGGCTGGTTGGCAGGACTCCATACTAGTTATTTTTATACCTGCTTTCTAGACTGGCTGGTTGGCAGGACTCCATACTAGCTCTTTTTATACCTGCTTTCTAGACTGGCTGGTTGGCAGGACTCCATACTAGTTATTTTTATACCTGCTTTCTAGACTGGCTGGTTGGCAGGACTCCATACTAGCTCTTTTTATACCTGCTTTCTAGACTGGCTGGTTGGCAGGACTCCATACTAGTTATTTTTATACCTGTTTTCTAGACTGGCTGGTTGGCAGGACTCCATACTAGCTCTTTTTAAAGACTGGCAGGTTGTCAGGACTCCATAGTAGCTTTTTTTAAAGACTGGCAGGTTGTCAGGACTCCATATTAGTTATTTGTATACCTGTTTTCTAGACTGGCTGGTTGGCAGGACTCCATACTAGTTCTTTTTATACCTGTTTTCTAGACTGGCTGGTTGGCAGGACTCCATACTAGCTATTTTTATACCTGCTTTCTAGACTGGCTGGTTGGCAGGACTCCATACTAGTTATTTTTATACCTGCTTTCTAGACTGGCTGGTTGGCAGGACTCCATACTAGCTCTTTTTATACCAGCTTTCTAGACTGGCTGGTTGGCAGGACTCCATACTAGCTCTTTTTATACCTGCTTTCTAGACTGGCTGGTTGGCAGGACTCCATACTAGTTATTTTTGAAGACCTGTTTTCTAGACTGGCTGGTTGGCAGGACTCCATACTAGCTCTTTTTAAAGACTGGCAGGTTGTCAGGACTCCATAGTAGCTTTTTTTAAAGACTGGCAGTTTGTCAGGACTACATATTAGTTATTTGTATACCTGTTTTCTAGACTGGCTGGTTGGCAGGACTCCATACTAGTTATTTTTATACCTGTTTTCTAGACTGGCTGGTTGGCAGGACTCCATACTAGCTCTTTTTATACCTGTTTTCTAGACTGGCTGGTTGGCAGGACTCCATACTAGTTCTTTTTATACCTGTTTTCTAGACTGGCTGGTTGGCAGGACTCCATACTAGTTCTTTTTATACCTGTTTTCTAGACTGGCTGGTTGTCAGGACTCCATACTAGTTCTTTTTATACATGTTTTCTAGACTGGCTGGTTGGCAGGACTCCATACTAGTTATTTTTATACCTGCTTTCTAGACTGGCTGGTTGGCAGGACTCCATACTAGTTCTTTTTATACCTGTTTTCTAGACTGGCTGGTTGGCAGGACTCCATACTAGTTCTTTTTATACCTGCTTTCTAGACTGGCTGGTTGGCAGGACTCCATACTAGCTCTTTTTAAAGACTGGCAGGTTGTCAGGACTCCATAGTAGCTTTTTTTAAAGACTGGCACGTTGGCAGGACTCCATACTAGCTCTTTTTAAAGACTGGCAGGTTGGCAGGACTCCATACTAGCTCTTTTTATACCTGTTTTCTAGACTGGCAAGTTGGCAGGACTCCATACTAGTTATTTTTATACCTGTTTTCTAGTCTGGCTGGTTGGCAGGACTCCATACTAGCTCTTTTTAAAGACTGGCAGGTTGTCAGGACTCCATAGTAGCTTTTTTTAAAGACTGGCAGGTTGGCAGGACTCCATACTAGCTCTTTTTAAAGACTGACAGGTTTGCAGGACTCCATACTAGCTCTTTTTATACCTGTTTTCTAGACTGGCAAGTTGGCAGGACTCCATACTAGTTATTTTTATACCTGTTTTCTAGACTGGCTGGTTGGCAGGACTCCATACTAGTTGTTTTTGAAGACCTGTTTTCTAGACTGGCTGGTTGGCAGGACTCCATACTAGCTCTTTTTAAAGACTGGCAGGTTGTCAGGACTCCATAGTAGCTTTTTTTAAAGACTGGCACGTTGGCAGGACTCCATACTAGCTCTTTTTAAAGACTGGCAGGTTGGCAGGACTCCATACTAGCTCTTTTTATAACTGTTTTCTAGACTGGCAAGTTGGCAGGACTCCATACTAGTTATTTTTATACCTGTTTTCTAGTCTGGCTGGTTGGCAGGACTCCATACTAGCTCTTTTTAAAGACTGGCAGGTTGTCAGGACTCCATAGTAGCTTTTTTTAAAGACTGGCACGTTGGCAGGACTCCATACTGCTCTTTTTAAAGACTGGCAGGTTGGCAGGACTCCATACTAGTTATTTTTATACCTGTTTTCTAGTCTGGCAGGTTGGCAGGACTCCATACTAGTTCTTTTTATACCTGTTTTCTAGACTGGCAAGTTGGCAGGACTCCATACTAGTTATTTTTATACCTGTTTTCTAGTCTGGCTGGTTGGCAGGACTCCATACTAGCTCTTTTTAAAGACTGGCAGGTTGTCAGGACTCCATAGTAGCTTTTTTTAAAGACTGGCACGTTGGCAGGACTCCATACTGCTCTTTTTAAAGACTGGCAGGTTGGCAGGACTCCATACTAGTTATTTTTATACCTGTTTTCTAGTCTGGCAGGTTGTCAGGACTCCATACTAGCTCTTTTTATACATGTTTTCTAGACTGGCAAGTTGCCAGGACTCCATTCTAGTTATTTTTGAAGACCTGTTTTCTAGACTGGGTGGTTGACAGGACTCCATACTAGTTATTTTTAAAGACCTGTTTTCTTTCCTCCATCTCACAATAACACCATGTTCCTTCACTGACGTCGTCGGGCTTCCACAGCTGTGTGTCAGATAAATGGAGGGAGTGACAGAGAATAAGATAGAGAAAGACTGAGGAAGAGAGAGGAGACAGGTGGAATAGAGAGAATGAGAGAGAAAGAGAGAGGGTTGTGGCAATGAGAGAGAGAAATAACGAGATAAATAAATAAAGACTATGCCAGAGAGACAGAGAGAGATGGAGATAATTAAATAAAGACTATGCCAGAGAGACAGAGAGAGATGGAGATAAATAAATAAAGACTATGCCGGAGAGACAGAGAGAGATGGAGATAAATAAATAAAGACTATGCCAAAGAGACTGATCAGACAGACAAACACACTGATGATCAGACAGACAGACAGACAGGGATAGTTCTGTGCCTCCCTCCATGGTCCCCAGACCTCTCCAGGCATCCCAGGCCTGGATAATTAGTCCTCATTAACATGTGACTGGGTCTCACAGTGTGACCATATGCTAATTGACTTGGCAATTAAGTCCAATTTTTTATGATTAGAGAGAGTCAGGTTACATGGGTTACATGATAATGATCAGAGAGAGAGTCAGAGAGCATGTCTGGGCTACATGATCATGATCAGAGAGAGAGTCAGAGAGCATGTCTGGGTTACATGATAATGATCAGAGAGAGAGTCAGAGAGCATGTCTGGGTTACATGATAATGATCAGAGAGAGAGTCAGAGAGCATGTCTGGGTTACATTATAATGATCAGAGAGAGAGTCAGAGAGCATGTCTGGGTTACATGATAATGATCAGAGAGAGAGTCAGAGAGCATGTCTGGGTTACATGATAATGATCAGAGAGAGAGTCAGAGAGCATGTCTGGGTTACATTATAATGATCAGAGAGAGAGTCAGAGAGCATGTCTGAGTTATATTATAATGATCAGAAGAAGAATTAGTGGGGTGGGTTGTGCTGGGGAGTGGAATGGAGAGAAGGTGAGAGGAGAGAAACAGAGGAGAGCAGGATGTGCGGAGGAAGCTGTAGCGTGGAAGGGATTGTTGTGTGATTGTTGTGTGATGAGTCAAGCTGTTGCCTCTGAGCACAGACACACGTGCACACAAGAGGAAACTCAGGCGTTGATGAAGATATGACATGCTCATACGTTCTCTTTCTCTGTCTCACACACAGCTCTACCAGATATACACATGGTTGGCATAAGGTACATATGGTTGAGAGAGAAGAAGGCCAGAGGGTAAAACATCAGGTGTTCGAGGTTTGAATGATGACTAACTCACTCTGTGTGACACCAAAGACAGGACCTCAGAATAATATTGCATATTTGTATGTAGTCTACTTCTCCTTTGCAGGCCATGTCCAGCATACACTCTTAGAAAAAAGGGTTCCAAAAAGGTTCTTCAGTTGTCCCCATAGGAGAACCCTTTTTGGTTCCAGGTAGAACTATTTTGGGTTCCATGTAGAACCCTCTGTGGAAAAGATTTAACATGGAACCCAAAATGGTTCTATCTGGAATCATTATTGGGGACTGCCGCAGTAGTGTTTTAGGTTCTAGATAGCACCTTTTTTTCTAAGAGTGTAATCGCCCCTTGTAGGATAAACAAAGAAGACATTTTGAATGGAATTTAAACCGTCCCTGATCTGTTTCATTAAGTACATTCTAGAACACAGAACACACTCAGAGACACCCATGGCATTTCTAACCACATACAATTAGGGATGGGCGATATATCAAATTAATTTTAATTTATGTTTTTGCACGTTAATTAAAATGCCTGTATCGCAAGAATCTAGTTTTTACTGTTTACATTTTTTTCAGAGCATTTATGTCCGCTTATTCTCATGTTGTCTTTTTGGTCTCGTCTCCTTCTCTCCTTTTGCTGTGACTGTGCACCTTACCGTTTACACACACGCCAAGCCCCTCCCCCACACGCCAAGCCCCTCCCCCACACACACACAGAGCCCCTCCCATCACACACCAAGCCCCTCCCCAACACACAAAGCCCCTCCCCCACACTCAGAGCCCCTCCCTCCCCCACACACAGAGCCCCTCCCTCCCCCACACACAGAGCCCCTCCCTCCCCCACACTCAGAGCCCCTCCCTCCCCCACACTCAGAGCCCCTCCCTCCCCACACACAGAGCCCCTGCCTCCCCCACACTCAGAGCCCCTCCGTCCCCCACACTCAGAGCCCCTCCCCCACACACACAGAGCCCCTCCCTCCCCCACACTCAGAGCCCCTCCCTCCCCCACACACAGAGCCTCTCCCCCACACTCAGAGCCCCTCCCTCACCCACACTCAGAGCCCCTCCCTCACCCACACACAGAGCCCCTCCCTCCCCTACACACAGAGCCCCTCCCTCCCCCACACTCAGAGCCCCTCCCTCCCCCACACACATAGCCTCTCCCCCACACACAGAGCCTCTCCCCCACACGCAGAGCTCCTCCCTCCCCCACACACAGAGCCCCTCCCTCCCCCACACACAGTGCCCCTGCCACTCACAACTACAAAGATGAGAGATCACTTCTTCCTCTGACAAGCGGTTTCAACCAGCTATTTACATTTCAGGTCTGGTCCAACAGAATGAGACATTGAGACATTACTTTACTGGAATAGAGGAATTAACCTTTCTAACCATACCCTTTTTATGTCTCAACTCCTCAGATTGTGCGCAGAGCAGACACTACCAAAACAGGAGTATCAATTTGAAGTTACATTTTTAAGTTTAGTTTAATTTATTTGCACAAAGAAAACAAGTGATAAACAACAATACATATTTCGGTTTGAAGGTGTGTTTGGAAGCCCAAGGGCTTATATAAAAACCACAGCAGAAAAATACTATATACAATACATAAGTCCACAGATACACCAGCTTTGTTAAAACAGATAACAAAGACTACTAATATACAATGCAATGAACATTGATTCTGGAAAATTCATGCTCAGTTTGTCATGCGTGGTGCCACATACCGCTAGCTGCATTTTAGCCAAAGACTGTTGTACAGCTATGACAGCTATGTCTATTCTGTGTTTTATAAATGTGCAATAAGCATCAAACATAATTATATAAGGAATTGGCAAATCGCTCTCATTCTGAGACATAAGGTAGGCCACTTGATTTCAACATTTGAACGAAGTGGACAGGCTAACATGCTGCTCAAACAGTGGGAGACGGACAGAAGGGTGTGTTCATAACAATTCAACTGTTCTACCTTGTTAGACAGCAAATAGATCCACGTTGGCTCAAGTTGAAATATAAATATTAGGGCCTCCCGGGTGGCGCAGTGGTTAAGGGCGCTGTACTGCAGCGCCAGCAGTGCCATCAGAGTCCTGGGTTCGCGCCCAGGCTCTGTCGTAACCGGCCGCGACCGGGAGGTCCGTGGGGCGACGCACAATTGGCCTAGCGTCGCCCGGGTTAGGGAGGGCTTGGTCGGTAGGGGTGTCCTTGTCTCATCGCGCACCAGCGACTCCTGTGGCGGGCTGGGCGCAGTGTACGCTAACCAAGGTGGCCAGGTGCACGGTGTTTCCTCCGGCGCATTGGTGCGGCTGGCTTCCGGGTTGGATGTGCGCTGTGTTAAAGAAGCAGCGGCTTGGTTGGTTGTGTATCGGAGGACGCATGACTTTCAACCTTCGTCTCTCCCGAGCCCGTACGGGAGTTGTAGCGATGAGACAAGATAGTAGCTACTACAACAATTGGATACTACGAAATTGGGGAGAAAAAGGGGTCAAATTAAAAAAATAAATAAATAAAAGAAATATAAATATTAGCTGGCTACTCACCAACACGTGGGCTTGTGTGTGTGAGAGATTGTTTCTGAGACCTGTGTTAATGTTCTAGAACGCTGCTACAAGAAGTTCCCTACAAGCATCTCGCTACACTCGCATTAACATCTGCTAACCATGTGTATGTGACCAAGACAATCTGATTAGAAGTTGTTCATTATTAGTGAAGGGGCCTTCTGCGTGGTTCTGGTCCTGGTTACATTTGTAACAAAAAGGGCACTTCCAAAGTGCCTTGAAAGTCAAATCAGTGATTATTGCAAAAAAAGCAGGTTAAAATAAAAGCAGGTTCAATAATTAAATTATTAGTGTGTCTTATGGTTGTGGAGGCTTATATTTAGTATATGTATAACTTCACAGTACCTGAATTCATTACATTATTGCAGACTGTTTGAAATGCTTTAATTGTACAACAAAGCAAATTTATATATCGTTTTTTTTGTATGTTATATATATGATTTAAAAAAATCTAATATATTGTGAACTGCCCATAAGTTTAAATAAATAAATAGAGATGTGATTTTTAGGCCATATCGCCCAGCCCTACATACAATCATCAACATGACTACACCACAGCACCAGAGACCAAGTACGGGTAGGTAGACCAAATAACTATCTTGTCTGACACCATTCCCTCACTGCCAATGACACAACAATGGTCAAGTCAAAGAAGGTAATGTCCTGTACATGTATGCTGGAAGAGATCCTCTCCCATGTTCCAGAGCAAAGTTACATTGATTCAGTTGTTATGACCTAGTAATAAGTGCATCATCATTGATGTATGAATGGTCAGCAGTGGTCACTTACCCAGTATAGTAGAATCGTAGCTCTGGTTAGGTCAGGGTGCTTGCTAGAGGCCAAAAATAATCTGGTCCTAAGTGTTGCTGGCCTTGCCTTTAACTCTTTCACTGACCAAGTCCCTGTTTTAGGCAGATACCTATTTAGAGAATGTTATTTTTACAGGCTCAGTAAACCCCCCCTCCCTTAAACAATACTGACCACATGGGAGGGTCCGGAGGGGTTTCCAGAAAGGATTGTTAGTGGGGGGACCCGGGCCCACCCATTGTTAGGTTGGCGGGGGTGATCTCAATTCCTAAATAAAGAATATAATCTCACCTTGAATGTTTCCAAAAATAGAGAAGGGAGGGTGTTTGAGGATGAGAGAACATCAGTGTTTCCCCTAAGATTTTGTTCAGCAGCTGAGGTTTCTCAGATGATCTGATGTTTTTACTCTGGTGGGGTTTTTTTCAGTGGCTGCAAGATTTGCAGCATATAGGGGAAACATAGAACATCCATGGATATGATTGGAAATGTGCATTTACATGAAATCCCCAAATGGTGTCAACCACCATGGAGACCATGCTGCTCATATTATGCACTGTGAGCTATGACATCAATGGCAGAGCACAGCAGAGGCATCATTCATGTACTGGGTTGACATATGATTCTGATGTAAACAGTATTGCCGTTTACCCTCACTCAAGCTTAGATGTTGTTATTGATGTTATGCTTGGTCAAGTGGCAGACGGTCCTTTTCATCAATTACCCTTGAGGTCAAGGCCACTCACTAAGGCATGGCCCTGAGCATCCCATTGGTTCCTGCATGAAATGTGGGTGAAGGAAACTGTCTACTGGTGTACAGCTAGCTACCATTGTCGCCCCCACCCCTTCTTCTGTTGGGTTTATTGGCGTTTGGCATCCAACGTTATTGCGCATTACTGCCACCTACTGTACTGGAATCTCCCAGTTTAAAAAATGGACCAATATAAGTATAATGAGGGGTTCCTGCAGAAGCAGGAATGCCCACATGCAGGAACGCCCCGAATTGCGGCAGCAATTGCACTCTTCTCAATGATAGAGCTTTCCCAACAACGTGCCCAAAGACAAATACCAGACCACCTGGCAAGTTTACACATTAGAACCCCGCATCTGGTGCAGCCACATGACCAGCACTCACACAAGACTGTCAAGGGGGCAACTTCCACCCCTGTGAATGACGAACCCTACAATAGCCAGTGTCCAGTTTAACCTCTAACAATAGTGTCGTGCTAAAACTACCAATTGGCCATTGACAATGATTATATCACGTTCACAGAAAACCATGCACGTATACCAATCGAATCTCTCTCTTGAATCACTCCCCTCCCTCTCTCGTTTATATCGATCGATACTCGAGGGTAAATCGAGGGAACGTACCTTGTGCGACGTAAACAAATCCGATGGAAACGATTGCAGAATGCACGTGTCACTTGTGTAGCGGGGATGTATTGGAAAAAGTCACATTTTAGAGTTGAAGCCCTCCTGCTTCGTTTGCGTTTACACTTTCCACCCACATTCCCACGGCTGTGGATCAGCTCTGCGCCCCCGACCGAATTATTCAACCCTCTCCTGGGTTAGGAGAGATAAAACTCTGTGGTCAACCCTCTCCCGGGTTAGGAACCAGACAGAGAACACTGTATTCAACCGTACTTTTTCTCTGCTGGTAACTGTCCCGATTTGACACGCCAGAAGGGAGACGCACTCAGAATGGCAGAATTGGGTTACAGTTGTCGTTTCTCCTAAATCCTTTGTTCAATGGTGCGTTTCCCCAACGAACCCCCTTTTGTGATGAATAAATTAGGAATAATCTAAATAAATAAAAGACACGAATGCAACTTTAATATCCACACTGTACACAAAATATCGTGCGTTAAATCCAGACGGATTCCCTGTCACTGCTGCGCACCTTTACACTGTTCACTGCCCGGGTCGAGGCTCAGCTCCCCCTGCTGCACATCTCGTGACTGACTGCATCAACGTGTATGACAGTTAGGAGCTCTGCATAACATGCGTCATTTTAATCCCTCTTTGAACAGCCAGCGAACATGACAGCTCTACGTGGAGCAACGGGAGAAACCACAATCTACTCACTTCACTGCACTCCGTCCTCCCTCTCTCTCTCTCTCTCCAGTCCGCTTCTGCTCTGTAGGCAGTCCTATATTCTCCCCTCCAACAAATTGGTGTGCTGACCGCGGGTTTCCCGTCAATTCCTCTTTAGCACCACGTCCATACACCTTTCACCCAAATCTGTCTATTGGCCGGCGATTCAGTACACTCTATTTCGGATTAAAATTGAAATGATAATCCGTGGTTCATTTATGGTTCTTGGCATCAAGTTCTTCCCTTCCACATTCGGTCTGTGGTTGGTTCGGAGCTATGAGTATAACGGTGTTGTGATGCTGGTTTCTCCTTCTGCTTGAACACGCGCGTCCTCAGCCCTTCGATTCGATCTATTCAGGGAGGCGTGAAGTGAGTGACACATAACCCGCCCCGTGCCAGATCTGCGCAGCCTACTATGAGCGCAATCAACCCACTAGGATTGGGGGGTGATCTGTTGTTGTTACCCCTCTACACCGCCTGAAATTGTATCCAACTGCTTCTGCTCGGGATATTGCCTCTTCACCGATATCCCGCGTAACCAGCGGGTTAGTCGGATACCGTTGCTCTGCTTCGGAGGAGAATTTGAGTAACAGTCACATTGATTTCTGTCCAGAGAGTCGCGCCTTCTTAATCCTTGTAATCACAGTCTATCTGTCAATATCCCCGTGCCATTGCCACACAGACAGAAGATAATAGAGAAACGCTGCATTCGTTAAAGCATGGAGCCTTTGTTGTCTGCTCTAATGTTCCAATGGGATTGTATTTAATCTGAGATTTGGAGTATTAGTACAGGAAACTCTTTGGCCGTCCCGACCTGGCCCCAGGCCCAATTCTTTAGCGTGACCATGGAGAGGATGGACATAATGACAACACAGACACAGATCTGACACACAGATACACACACTTAGACACCTAAATGCAGACACACTCGCACACACACGGGTTTAAAGTACGTGCACACACATGCACACACACACACCATTAACATGTGCATTGCATGTTAAACAAATGCTCAGAGCTATAACACACTTGAGCTCTATATGCAAACTCATATAGGCTCGCTGATTCTCTCTCGCTGATTGATGTGACAATAGAGTGACCTCATTGTGTTAATGAGGCAGCCATGTGCATCACACACACACACACACACACACACACACACACACACACACACACACACACACACACACACACACACACACACACACACACACACACACACACACACAAACACTAGTATGCACCTTGAGGCAATCATATGGAGCTGTTGCTGAAGACAGTTGCCTAACCTGACAGGTGCAGTCTAGGAGAGTGACAGAAGGGGGGGGGGGGGAGAATAGGAGTGAGAGGTGAACGTTTCACCCCAGTGAGAGGGGCTCACTGCAGCCTGAGGTGAAAAGGAGTACTCTCAGATTACAGATGTTACCCTCAGTTAAATGTCACTCATATTCATTACCATCATCTGGGGTGTATTCATTAGGCACCAAACAGAAGAAAATGGACTGAAACAGAGAGGGACTATCTGGACTTGTCCAATAAGATACGTTCCTTTTGATTTTCTGTTGCAAAACATTTTAAAAGTAAGGCACTTAACCCTAATTTGCTCCAGGGGCGCCTTACTACTACAGTATGGCTGACCCTGTAAAACAACACATGTCACTGCACCAATCCGATTTATGTGACAATAATTTTAAAATATATATAATAATAATATAAAATAAATAAATATGACCCCCTTTGTTATAGCGTTTCCTTTCAGTCAAATTACTTAAAAAATATCAAATATGATATACACTGAGTGTACAAAACATTAAGAACGCCTGCTCTTTCCATGACATAGACTGACCAGGTGAATCCAGGTGAAAGATATGATCCTTTATTGATGTCACTTGTTAAATCCACTTCAATCAGTGTAGATGAAGGGGAGTAGATGGGTTAAAGAAGGATTGTTAAGCCTTGAGACAACTGAGACCTGTATTGTGTCTGTGTGCCATTCAAAGGGCGAATGGACAAGACAAAAGATTGAAGTGCCTTTGAATGGGGTATGGTAGTAGGTGCCAAGCGCACCGATTTGAGTGTGTCAAGAACTGCATACTGCTGGATTTTTCATGCTCAACCGTTTCCTGTGTATATCAAGAATGGTCCACCACCCAATGGATATCCAGCCAACTTGACACAACTGTGGGAAGCATTGGAGTCAATATGGGCCAGCATCCCTGTGGAACGCTGTTGACACCTTGTAGAGTCCAATCCCGACGAATTGAGGCTGTTCTGAGGGCAAAAGGGGGTGCAACTCAATATTAGGAAGGTGTTCCTAATGCTTTGTACACTCACTGTATTATTTCATCACTTCAACATTGCAAATTCGTATGTCTATAAGTCATATAGATACAGATATTGCTCAGTGTAAGAAGATGTTGTGTAATACTGTAAAATTCTATGTGGTTCTAGGAAGTGCATGTTGCAGCAGCGTCTCACAGGCTAGGTGTCCATATGGCTCCCTACATTAGGTGATTAAAGGTGTTAGAGTCAACAAGCTCTCGCAGTCTCTCGTCAGAATTAGACATTCATCCATTACCACTTTAAGAATCATTCTTTTTTAGGCTTTGCCAATGCATTGATATTCAAATTATTATTACATTCTAAAATATGTGAGAATAATGTGGACATTGCCTGACTAAATAGATTAGACACAGGCAATTTATAAATTGTCTGTCTGGGCTGATGAGACAGTGGATTGCGCAGTGAGATGGAACAACGTCATAGCTTTAGCCAGTGGTAAATTGTGGATTATAAAACGGGTGGGTCTAATCCTGAATGCTGATTGGTTAAAACCGCAATCCAGCTGGTGTCTATTCTCCAAATTACCACCTTAAAATGCCTATTTCCTCTGTTCCATCTGACAATCCATTGTCTCATCAGCCTAGCCAGGCAATTTATAAACTTGATCTCCACTATAAAAAGCATCTAGACATTATCTCAGGTGAAATTGCGTCTCATTAGCTCATTGTTATGGATGTATCCAAATAAATGTCACTAGAAAACAGCTTAAACAAATGGAAATGCAGCTGCTTTGCTGTTATTCTGGCTGCACAGTTTGACATGACAAAGTTAGCCGTAGTTGGCTAGCTAGCAAACAAGGGATAATAACTTTGCCAGCCAGTATGGTAATAGAACATTTAGAACAAACCACTAGGTCACGTCAATAGATACAGAACAAAAAGACCTAACAACACCCGTGCAAATATATCCTCCAAACTGGCATTATCACTTAAAGAGACAGCGGCTGGAATGCGGTTTTAACCAATCAGCGGCCAGGATCAGACCCACCCATTGTATATCTTAAGGAAATAAGGCCCCACCTGCCCCAAATGACTGGTCTCCATTACCTTCAAAGAATGAACTCCACGCTGTGGCTGGGGCTCAGCTCTGCCTTGTCCCGCTGCGTCGGCCATTATTTGAGCCACACATTTGAGCCCCATTATTTGAGCCCCACATTTTTAACACAAACAAATATACATAAAAATATTTTTTTTGCATGTTTTTGTTGTCTGTTTATATGCCTCCTTTATTTATCCTACGGTTCTGACTTACGTGTACAGGGAGAACACTGTAAGAATGTCCCATGCTCTGAATTCTGTCGCTGTCCATAATGGCGCTGGAGGAGATGGCTGCCGTTTTACGGTCTCCTAACCAATTGCGCTATTGTGTGATTTTTTTTGCTTTGTTTGTAACTTATTTTGTACATAATGTTTCTGCGACTGTCTCTTATGACCAAAAATAGCTTCTAGATATCAGGACAGGGATTACTCACCTCTTACCGGATGAAGAATTTTTATTTAACGAGTCGGATATGAAGGATTTACTTCAGACATCCGACAAGGCCCAAATCCCTGTGATTCACATGAGAAAGAGACAGAGATATCGAGGAGGTAGGGCGGGGACGCTTGTAAGGTTCTGACGGCAAGTGGGTAATCTGCCTCTACCATCAGTCCTATTAGCCAATGTACAGTCATCAGATAACAAAATAGACAAACTACGATCACGAATATCCTACCAACGGGACATTGAAAACTGTAATATCTTATATTTCACTGAGTCGTGGCTGAATGACGACATGAATAACATACAGCTGGGGGGTTTTATGCTGCATCGGCAAGATAGAACAGCCGCCTCCGGTAAGACAATGGATGGCGGTTTGTAAACAACATATTTGTAAACAACAGCTGGTGCACAAAATCTAATAGTAAGGAATTCTCAAGGTTTTGCTCACCTGAGGTAGAGTATCTCATGATAAACTGTAGACCACACTATTAACCAAGAGAGTTGTCATCTATATTCTTTGTACCATCACAAACCGATGCTGGCACTAAGACCACACTCAATGATCTGTATACGGCCATAAGCAAACAGGAAAACACTCATCCAGAGGCGGCGCTCCTAGTGGCCGGGGACTTTAATGCAGGGAAACTTAAATCCGTTTTACCTCATTTCTATCAGCATGTTAAATGTGCAACCAGAGGGAAAAAACTCTAGACCACCTTTACTCTACACACAGAGACACGTACAAAGCTCTCCCTCACCCTCCATTTGGCAAATCTGACCATAATTCTATCCTCCTGATTCCTGCTTACCAGCAAAAACTAAAGCAGGAAGCAGCAGTGGCTCGGTCTATAAAGAAGTGTTCAGATGAAGCAGATGCTAAGCTACAGGACTGTTTTGCTATCACAGACTGGAACATGTTCCGGGATTCTTCCGATGGTATTGATGAGTACACCACATCAGCCACTGGCTTTATCAATAAGTGCATCAATGACGTCGTCCCAACAGTGACTACGTACATACCCCAAACAGAAGCTATGGATTACAGGCAACATCCACACTGAGCTAAAGGGTAGAACTGCCGCATTCAAGGAGCGGGACTCTAACCCGGAAGCTTATAAGAAATCCCGCTATGCCCTCCGACGAACCATCAAACAGGCAAAGCGTCAATACAGGACTAAGATTGAATCAAACTCCACCAGCTCCGACGCTCATCATATGTGGCAGAGCTTGCAAACTATTACAGACTACAAAGGGAAGCACAGCCGCGTGCTGCCCAGTGACACGAGCCTACCAGACGAGCTAAATTACTTCTATGCTCACTTCGAGGCATGCAACATTGAAGAATGCATTAGAGCATCAGCTGTTCCGGACGACTGTGTGATCACGCTCTCCGTAGCTGATATGAGTAACATTCACAAGGCCACAGGACCAGACGGATTACCAGGACGTGTACTCCGAGCATGCACTGAGCAAATGGCAAGTGTCTTCACTGACATTTTCAACCTGTCCCTGATTGAGTCTGTAATACCAACATGTTTCAAGCAGACCACCACAGTTCCTGTGCCCAAGAACACTAAGGTAACCTGCCTAAATGACTACTGACCCGTAGCACTCACGTCTGTAGCCATGAAGCGATTTGAAAGGCTGGTCATGGATCACAACAACACCATTATCCCAGAAACCCTAGACCCACTCCAATCTGCATACCGCTCCAACAGATCCACAGATGACGCAATCTCTATTGCACTCCACACTGCCCTTTCCCACCTGGACAAAAGGAGCACCTGTGTGAGAATGCTATTCATTGACTACAGCTCAGCGTTCAACACTATAGTGCCCTCAAAGCTCATCACTAAGCTAAGGACCCCGGGACTAAAAGCCTCTCTCTGCAACTTGATCCTGGACTTCCTGACAGGCCACCCCCAGGTGGTAAGGGTAGGTAACAACACATCTGCTACGCTGATCCTCAACATGGGGGCCCCTCAGGGGTGCGTGCTCAGTCCCCTCCTGTACCCCCTGTTCACTCATGACTGCATGGCCAGGCACGACTTCAACAACACCATCATTATGTTTGCCGACGACACAAAAGTGGTAGGCCTGATTACCGACAACGACGAGACAGCCTATAGGGAGGAGGTCAGAGACCTGGCCGTGTGGTGCAAGGATAACAACCTCTCCCTCAACGTGATCAAGACAAAGGAGATGATTGTGGACTACAGGAAAAGGAGGGCCAAGCATGCCCCCATTCTTATCGATGAAGCTCTCAACCTGCTCCACTTCAGCTCCAAGTTCCTTGTTGTCCACATCACCAACAAACTAACATGGTCCAAACACACCAAGACAGTCATGAAGCGGGCACAACAAAGACCATTCAGGAGGTCTCTAATGCACAGATACAGGTTCAGACCATTCAGTTTTTGTTGGTGTGTGTTCATTGTCATAGTGACAACTGCAAATAATATTTCAATGTATGTAGGTCTAATAAAAAATAATATAGTAACTTTTGACTGTCGTGTTCAACTATTTGCATTGCTTCAATGCAACAATGTTATCATATCTGGCCAAAAGTGATGCACCAATGCACTTTCTCCTCAACTTTCCCGAAATGCATTTTCTATGCCGCAGGTTGTATCAATAGTTTCTGCGCTTTGCCTCCATGTTTTAAAATAATTGGAAAATTAAGTGAATATGGTCTGATACACCACGGTTTTCAGCCAACCAGCAATCAGGGCTCGAACCACCCTGTTTATAAGGTCTGATACACCACGGTTTTCAGCCAAATAGCATTCAGGGCTCAAACCACCCTGTTTATAATAATAGAACTGGGATACCTGTAATCACAACATGACAGTCCCTTTACTAAAGGAAGACACCAGTATATCAGTCACACTTTGAAATAACATGACAGTCCCTTTACTAAAGGACGACACCAGTATATCAGTCACACATTGAAAAAACATGACAGTCCCTTTACTAAAGGAAGTGTCACGGTCGATGAAAGGAGCGGACCAAGGTGCAGCGTGGTGAGCGTACATGTTCTTTAATTAACAAAAGACACAGAACAAAACAATACACACTACAAAACAAAACCGTGAAGCTTAAGGCTAAATTCCATAAAGAAAGTCAACTTCCCACAAACACAGGTGGGAAAAAGGGTACCTAAGTATGGTTCCCAATCAGAGACAACGACAGACAGCTGTCCCTGATTGAGAACCATACCCGGCCAAAACATGGAGACAGAAAATCATAGAAACACAAAACATAGAAATGCCCACCCTAACTCACGCCCTGACCAAACCAAAATAGAGACATAAAAAGGATCTCCAAGGTCAGGGCGTGACAGGAAGAAACCAGTAAATTATACTGTACAGTACATTTATGTCTTAAAGTTGATTATTCTTCCCTAACACAACGCAGACTGTATTGCAATTTAAATATAAGCACTTGTGAGCAGCATATGCCTTGTATAATATAAGCCATTTAGCTGTCATTTTATCCTAAGCGACTTACAGTCATGCGTGCGTACATTTTGGGTTTGGGTGGCCCCGGGAATTGAACCAACAATCCTGGCATTGCAGTGCCATGCTCTACTAACCAAGCCCTACCTTGTGCAGGCGTTCTTTCTTTATTCATAATATCTGTTATACATAGTCCTCTCAAAGACACTTTGGTACCTCTCATTTTAATCTCTCTCTCTCTCTCTCTCTCTCTCTCTCTCTCTCTCTCTCTCTCTCTCTCTCTCTCTCTCGCTTGCTCGCTCTCGTGTGAACTCTGGCTCCTCTAAGCTCATTTCCTCTGACACCTCCACCTGGCAGTCAGGGCTCTCCCCGTCACCCTGCTGTGCCCCAGACTGGCACTGCCATCCATTCCTATGCCACTCTCCAACCCCTCCCCTTGGAGGACTCCTCACCACTCCAGGGCATGGCCGGGCTTCCTCTCCCCAGGATGCTGGCTCTATTGCTGTGATACACTGAGACGGTTCCTCCAGTCCTGTGTAACACTGAGACAGTTCCCTCAGTCCTGTGTAACACTGAGACTGTTTCCACAGTCCTGTGAAACACTGAGACAGTTCCCCCCAGTTCTGTGTTACACTGAGACGGTTCCCTCAGTCCTGTGTAATACTGAGACTGTTTCCACAGTCCTGTGTAACACTGAGACTGTTTCCACAGTCCTGTGTTACACTGAGACGGTTCACTAGTCCTTATTTCTGTTGCTATACAGTATGTTTTCTGTGTGGTTACTATTCACTGTCAGTCCAGCAACAGTTATGTCACTTGGGGATAAATATAATTTATTGAATTGAACGGTGCACTGCTCGATGAGACAGCCTAATTAAGGGCTACCCATGACACGTGTTCAGAGAGTCAGAGACACACAGTGGAAGGGTTATATCCAAAGGACGATAGCCAATCCTGGGTTGTATTCATTAGGTAACAAACGGAAGAAAACAGGCTGAAAACAGGGAGGGATCTGATCTGGTGAGGACAGACAAGCACACCGGTCGCACGCCTGAGCTGTCCTTAATACGAATGTCAGGATGCGAGTCCATGACCTCACATAGGAAGTAATCACTATGACAGGATGCAGACCTGTAAGGCTAGCTGTACAGGAAGAGAGCTAATTTTAAGACTGAATGGTGAGTGGAAGGACACAACATCAACACTCCTCTTAAAAACAGTGGAAGGACATGACATCCCCACTCCTCCTTAACACAGTGGAAGGAAATGACATCCCCTCTCCTCCTTAATGCAGTGGAAAGACATGACATCCCCTCTCCTTCTTAACTCAGTGGAAAGACATGACATCCCCTCTCCTTCTTGACACAGTGGAAGGAAATTACATCCCCTCGCCTCCTTAACACAGTGGAAGGACATGGCATCCTCACTCCTCCTTAACACAGTGGAAGGACATGACATCCCCTCTCCTCCTTAACACAGTGGAAGGAGATGACATCCTCACTCCTTCTAAACACAGTGGAAGGACATGACATCGCCTCTCCTCCTTAACTCAGTGGAAGGACATGACATCCCCACTCCTCCTTAACTCAGTGGAAGGAAATTGCATCCCCTCGCCTCCTTAACACAGTGGAAGGACATGGCATCCTCACTCCTCCTTAACACAGTGGAAGGACATGACATCCCCACTCCTCCTAAACACAGTGGAATGACATGACATCCCCCCTCCTCCTTAACACAGTGGAAGGACATGACATCCCCACTCCTCCTAAACACAGTGGAATGACATGACATCCCCCCTCCTCCTTAACACAGTGGAAGGACATGGAAGATGGGCTGTTATGGCACTCTGGCAAGAAGGAAAGGTCAGTTACACACATGAACACATAAATGCATGCACACAAACACACATACAGTATAGCTTTCATTCTATGTTATCGAATATAAAATAACTGTATTGTCCTTTAAGTTCCTCTTCGTAATTCATTTTACAAGCTTGTATATTATACACACATTCGTCTCCTTCACCAGCCATATCTCTCTATATATATGGTAGCACTTAGCCTGGGGACAAGGTTACACACACACACACACACACACACACACACACACACACACACACACACACACACACACACACACACACACACACACACACACACACACACACACACACACACACACACACACACACACACACACACACACACACACACACACAAACCAATAGTGCGTCCTGTCCTGGTGTTTTCTCCTTCTCCCTGCCGGTGAAATGTGCCTACTTGCTGATTGAGGTAAGTAACGTAACCCAGGCTACAGGGTAAGAACAGGGATTATCCTGACATCAGCTGTCTGTGCAGCTCCAGCCCATTCTACAGGCCTTATTGCCATGGTGACTTAAGCCCTCCGGCTGTCGAGAGGTCATGACCTTTAGACATTTAGGGGAGGCCTGCCCTCTGATGCTAATGGCATACACTAAAGGGCAGCTGAGCGTGACCTCATTATGTGCCAATGTACAGGTAACTACTAAAATAAAGGAAACACTTGAGTAAATGAGGGATACAAAGTATATTGAAATCAGGTGCTTCCACATAGGTGTGGTTCATGAGTTAGTTAAGGAATTAACATCCCATCATGCTAATCTTGGCTAACATGGCTAGAATAAGGGATCTCCATAACTTTGAAAGAGGGGTATCTAAGGAGCATAAGGTTTTAAGGTGTGTGTGTGTGTGTGTGTGTCTCAGTCACCAGATATAAACCCAATTGAACACCATTGGGAGATTCTGGAGAGATGCCTGAGACAGTGTTTTCCACCACCATCAACAAAACAACAAATTATGGAATTTCTCATGGAAGAATGGTGTCGCATGCCTCCAACAGAGTTCCAGACACTTGTAGAATCTATGCCAAGCTGTTCTGGCTCGTGGTGGCCCAACACCCTATTAAGACACTTTATGTTGGTGTTTTCTTTATTTTGGCAGTTACATGTAGATCTACACACAGGCAGGGAGTAACACACACACACACACACACACACACACACACACACACACACACACACACACACACACACACACACACACACACACACACACACACACACACACACACACACACACACACACACACACACACACACACACACACACACAACCTTAATCTGTCCCTCTTCAAAAGCAGCCACATGGACCCCATTACATTCTATCTTCCTTCACAGAGCCTTGAAGAAGGTTATCTGTTAACTGCTCAGGTTGCTCTGTGGGGCTGCAGGGGGTCTTAACCCATTAACCCTTTGTGGGTTATGGACAGGTTAGCAGAACAAAGGCCAACTCAGGTTTTACTGTTCAATGTCATCCAAACAGAGGCCTGGATAGGGACAGGTAACAACAATGTTTTGATGTATCCTCCTGAGTGATTAGATTGCGTGCGTCATGTTAGGTAGGATCAATTATAGACTTGACTTGAATGTGATCAATCATTATATACTGAAGATCTGGGCATGTGTGTGTGTTGTGACTGTGTGACTAACCGATTGATTTATGACTAATGTAAAAGTCTAGTAGGCCTGCATAAACAACATCAATGACTGCTCTGTCTCTCTCTTTCTCTCTCTTTCTTTTTCTATAAAGGAGAAGCCTTCATCTGCGTCTGCAGTTTAAAAAATATTTTATTTATACATTTTCTGTTATAAAAAAGCTATTGCGTCTGCAGTTTTGAAGTGAAACCTGTCCCCCAACCCAACCCAACCCAACCTCAGACCCAGGCGGTGGCCCATGGAGGAGTAGGGTTACCTCCACACTGCTGCACAATTACCCAGCCAAGTGAAGTCTGATGCTGTCTGGCATCCTTGGGGCTCCATGTGAGGTGGGCCTCAGCCTGCACCACCTAGCTCAGTGGAGAGCATCATCTCTGGGCCAAGAGTGAGAAATCTAGGGTGGGGGCTGGGTGGTTGGTTGGAGCATGAATGGAGAGAAAGTGAGAGGTGGATATCAGATGAGGATTAAGGTATAATCATAGATGTGCTATCATAGACTACTGCCTCTCCATTATATCACATGCACAATTGCGCGTGCGCACACAAATCAAATTTATTTATATGGCCCTTCGTACATCAGCTGATATCTCAAAGTGCTGTACAGAAACCCAGCCTAAAACCCCAAACAGCAAGCAATGCAGGTGTAGAAGCACGGTGGCTAGGAAAAACTCCCTAGAAAGGCCAAAACCTAGGAAGAAACCCAGAGAGGAACCAGGCTATGTGGGGTGCCCAGTCCTCTTCTGGCTGTGCCGGGTGGAGATTACAACAGAACATGGCCAAGATGTTCAAATGTTCATAAATGACCAGCATGGTCAAATAATAGTAGTAACATAACAGTAGTTGTCGAGGGTGCAGCAAGTCAGCACCTCAAGAGTAAATGTCAGTTGGCTTTTCATAGCCGATCATTAAGAGTATCTCTACCGCTCCTGCTGTCTCTAGAGAGTTGAAAACAGCAGGTCTGGGACAGGTAGCACGATCAGGTGGACTGGGGACAGCAAGGAGTCATCATGCCAGGTAGTCCTGAGGCATGGTCCTAGGGCTCAGGTCCTCAAGAGAAAGAGAGAAAGAGAGAATTAGAGAGAGCATACTTAAATTCACACAGGACACCGGATAAGACAGGAGAAGTACTCCAGATATAACAAACTGACCATAGCCCCCGACACATAAACTGCTGCAGCATAAATACTGGAGGCTGAGACAGGAGGGGTCAGGAGACACTGTGGCCCCATCCGATGACACCCCCGGACAGGGCCAAACAGGAAGGATATAAGCACACCCACTTTGCCAAAGCACAGCCCCCACACCACTAGAGGGATATCTTCAACCACCAACTTACCCTCCTGAGACAAGGCCAAGTATAGCCCACAAAGATCTCCGCCATGGCACAACCCAAGGGGGGGGGGGGGGGGTGATGATGATCACATCAGTGACTCAACCCACTCAAGTGACGCACGCCTCCTAGGGACGGTATGAAAGAGCCCTAGTAAGCCAGTGACTGAGCCCCTGTAATATGGTTAGAGGCAGAGAATCCCAGTGGAAAGAGGGGAACCGGCCAGGCAGAGACAGCAAGGGTGGTTCGTTGCTCCGGAGCCTTTCCGTTCACCTTCCCACTCCTGGGCCAGACTACACTCAATCATATGACCCACTGAAGAGATGAGTCTTCAGTAAAGACTTAAAGGTTGAGACCGAATTTGCGTCTCTCACATTGGTAGGCAGACCATTCCATAACAATGGAGCTCTATAGGAGAAAGCCCTGCCTCCAGCTGTTTGCTTAGAAATTCTAGGGACAATTAGGAGGCCTGCGTCTTGTGACCGTAGCGTACGTGTAGGTATGTACGGCAGGACCAAATCAGAGAGATAGGTAGGAGCAAGCCCATGTAATGCTTTGTAGGTTAGCAGTAAAACCTTGAAATCAGCCCTTGCCTTGACAGGAAGCCAGTGTAGGGTGGCTAGCACTGCAGTAATATGATCAAATGTTTTGGTTCTAGTCAGGATTCTAGCAGCCGTATTTAGCACTAACTGAAGTTTATTTAGTGCTTTATCCGGGTAGCCGGAAAGTAGAGCATTGCTGTAGTCTAACCTGGAAGTGACAAAAGCATGGATTAATTTTTCTGCATCATTTTTGGACAGAAAGTTTCTGATTTTTGCAATGTTACGTAGATGGAAAAAAGCTGTCCTTGAAACAGTCTTGATATGTTCTTCAAAAGAGAGATCCGGGTCCAGAGTAACGCCGAGGTCCTTCACAGTTTTATTTGAGACGACTGTACAACCATTAAGATTAATTGTCAGATTCAACAGAAGATCTCTTTGTTTCTTGGGACCTAGAACAAGCATCTCTGTTTTGTCCGAGTTTAAAAGTAGAAAGTTTGCAACCATCCACTTCCTTATGTCTGAAACACATGCTTCTAGCGAGGGCAATTTTGGGGCTTCACCATGTTTCATTGAAATGTACAGCTGTGTGTCATCCGCATAGCAGTGAAAGTTAACATTATGTTTTCAAATGACATCCTCGAGAGGTAAAATATATAGTGAAAACAATAGTGGTCCTAAAACGGAACCTTGAGGACCACCGAAATTTACAGTTGATTTGTCAGAGGACAAACTATTCACAGAGACAAACTGCTATCTTTCCGACAGATAAGATCTAAACCAGGCCAGAACTTGTCCATGTAGACCAATTTGGGTTTCCAATCTCTCCAAAAGAATGTGGTGATCCATAGTATCAGAAGCATCACTAAGGTCTAGGAGCACGAGGACAGATGCAGAGCCTCGGTCTGATGCCATTAAAAGGTAATTTACCACCTTCACAAGTGCAGTCTCAGTGCTATGATGGGGTCTAAAACCAGACTGAAGCATTTCATATACATTGTTTGTCTTCAGGAAGGCAGTGAGTTGCTGCGCAACAGCCTTTTCTAAAATGTTTGAGAGGAATGGAAGATTCGATATAGGCCGATAGTTTTTTATATTTTCTGGGTCAAGGTTTGGCTTTTTCAAGAGAGGCTTTATTACTGCCACTTTTAGTGAGTTTGGTACACACACACACACACACACACACACACACACACACACACACACGCATTTGCACGCACTCACCCGCGCCCATGCAGGCATGCACGGACACACACACACACACACACACACTTTCACTCTTTGACATATGACCTCATATACAGGCTCAGACATATTGCAGACAGATAATCCTTACAAAGACAGGGTCATTTGATGTTACCCGAGCCCCCCAACACAAACACACACACACACACACACACACACACACACACACACACACACACACACACACACACACACACACACACACACACACACACACACACACACACACCATCATATCCTCAGCCGATTGACATGGTGGATTTGAGGTCACAGCATGTGGCTAGTATAGGGGGTTATGGGGTAGCTAGTGGATTACAGTTTTGTAGGGCAGCAGTCCGATTTATAGTTAAGTACACCGACAGGATAGACCACCAACCTGCACATTACCCCTAAACTCTCTCTCTCTCTGAAGATGAGTACAGCTATGTAGATACTGGCTTTGTCCTGAAATGACACCCTATTCCTTTTACAGTGCACTATTTTTACAGACCCTGGTCAAATATAGTGCACTACTTAGGGAATAGGGTGCCATTTGGGGCGTAATCACTGTTAACTATATTCCCCAGCTGTCTCTATCACATTGCAATGTTTTTTTCTGTCAGCTCAAAGTGAGAGCACTTTATATTAAGGGCCATAATCCCACTTCTCTCTGTCACATCAATAACAGGCTCTCTCATGTTCCTCCATTCTCACCTTTTCATCAAACCCAGTGAGTCTCATTCCCTAAACCGCTCTCTCTCTCACCACCTCCTGTTTCATTCTCTACATTAGAGTTGCCATATTGGGGGAATTTTCTCCATCTTACAATTTGACTACTTTGGCTGTGTTTACAGCCCAATTCTGACATTCTTTACACTAATTGGTCTTTTGACCAATCACATCAGATCTTCTCAGAACTAATATGATTGTTCAAAAGACCAATTAGTGAAAAAGATCATAATTGGGCTGCCTGTGTGAATGCTGCCTTATAGTAGATTTGGTGGGATTTTTGCTCAGTTTCTGTGTGAAAGTGTCAATTAAATCTGGCAACACTGCTGTGTATCCACCTGAAGTGTCCGCGTTGTTTTCTACACATTGCCCATTTCCCTGCAGGGCTGGG
This sequence comes from Oncorhynchus clarkii lewisi, assembly GCF_045791955.1. Taxonomy (NCBI): domain Eukaryota; kingdom Metazoa; phylum Chordata; class Actinopteri; order Salmoniformes; family Salmonidae; genus Oncorhynchus; species Oncorhynchus clarkii. The sequence continues at coordinate 54,901,230 of NC_092159.1, read as the reverse complement.
CAGTACTGGTGTGCTAGTCTCAGGACTGCGGTGCGAAAGGATGTGGCAGGGCCAGCACACGGGGCCAGGCACAGGAAGGAAGGAGCTCCACTCAAATTCCTCTCTATTGGACAGAGGCTAAAGGAGCTGGGGGCATATTTTGGAGCCAGGAGACATCTCCTAGGAGAATGCCATGGCAACCAGGGCCCCAAAGCGGCGAGGGCCCCCAGGCTTTGGCAGGGGTGTTCCGACTCCCTTTTCAAGTGCCCGATCAAAAGTGTCAGGAAAGGTTCTGTTATTGGCCATTTGGCGTCTCTCCTTTCTTTTCTTTGTCTTTCTTCCCTTGCTCCGCCTCTCTTTCTTGGGTTACACAGGAGGCTGGGAGCTGTCCCGGACCAGGCCGAGGTCGCCAAGGAGGCTGTGAGAAGATGGAGAGTAGTGTCTTTGCAATGGATTGTGGGAAAATGTTGCCAAACAACGCTAGGGGGAATGTGGCTGTGATGGCAGCTTGATATTGGACACAATAGTGAAATGATGTAGCGTCTGTAGCAGTGGGAGTAGAAGTGATCATTCTAGACTCAAATGCCAGCTATTACAGATAAGATCACCAAATCTGTCTGTGTGAGTCTCCTGCTTCTTGCTAGATTGCTCTCAGCATGCTAGTGAAAGTCCTTTACACCAGCAGGAAAAGCAGTGGTTCTGATCCATATAAGAGCTTTGAGAAGGTGCTGGAGATCAACGTAGGCTACAGTTGACGGCATTGCAAAGTTATAGACGGCTTCTCTCGTCGTCATTGTGACACATTTACTTTGACGGAGATGTTCCTTAATGCGCTGCAGAACAGACTTGAGAGTATACGTGTGGTCTTCCCTCTCTTTTGTTCTTCCTTCTCTTCAATTGACCCATATTCCTCAGTAATTAATTCAACTGACACCACATCAGAGGTGAACTTTTATTAATACATTCTTAGTAAAGTGATTAACATTAAAAGGTATACAGTGAATTACCAACCCTTCTCTCCAAGAAAAGAACATCAGTTAAGAGTAAGACAAGAGCAACAGAACACTGCATTATTTAATGTTCCCCTAGTCTGTCTGCAGTCAGCCAGGTACTATGTTTGGCAGGACATGATACAATAGTATTTTAATGAAAAGACCGCCACCTTGTGGGATAAACAGAGAACTACACAGATGTGGGTTGTGTTCATTAGGGCAGTGGTTCCCAACCTTTTTCGCTAACTGTACCATCAACAGAATTTTGCTTTGCCTAGAGAACCCCTGAAATACCCCCGCATGTACATTTTACCAGTAAGCTTATGGTCTCATGAGTCTTCTCAAGTACCCAACTCATATACTATACGATAGGTGGAAATCAACTTATAGGCCTAATTATTATTTTGAAAAATTAAAACGACAACGGATAATTTAAGCAAAAGACATCAGCCATACGGACAACCAGACCCTTCCAATGAAAAAGGGCCTAAGATAAGAGTAAGGTATGTTACACAAACGGAATGCATCTCAATTTCCCCCATTTTCTCTGGCCCTCTCTTTACGTTGTGTTTTCCCTCCTTCCTCATGCACCCTGTTCAGCTGTCTTCCCTCCCTCCTCTTCTCCTCTCACATGACCCCTATCCCTTTCCATCTCTATCCAATATTTGAATATCCTCCATTTATTTATTCCCTTGACAGTGTCACCTCCGTTCTCCCTGTCTTGTCTTCCCTAATTCCTATCCATTTAAGCCTTTGTCCAATACCATCAACCCTCACAATTATTCTCCTAACCCCCTCAACCTCTCCCTCTCTTCCCTGTCCCCTCCCTCACCCTGATCACTACCCCTGAATCCCAAACCTCTAGTCCCTAGCCACGAAGCACTTACATAGATCTGAGAGGATTGGACCGGTATAAGCAATATGGTGGTAGCTCCAGACGGGAATTGGCCAGACGGGAATTGGCGCCATATAGTTTAAAGGACATCTTTCCAATCCTCTCAGATCTACCCTACTGCATAGGGGGGGTGGGGACTAGGGGTTGATTTGGGATTCAGAGCCCCCTTAGCGTGAGTCCATGAGGGGCTGCAGCCAGAGCAGGAAACGGGACACCTTCTGGTAGATGTAACCCTGACTACAGTCTGCCCCTGCTGGTCTGGAGACTACCCCGGTCAGATAGAACACCTCCCTGTGGAGAGATAGGATGGGACTCCCCGGCCCCAGGATGCAGTCACCCTTGGGTCTCACTGTCGTACAGCCCATCTTGTTGGTGACCAACCCCGGGTGCCTCTCCACACACTGGGGCAAACGCTCATACGCCAGGTGGTTGAGAGTGAGCGGGCCTTGGACCTCCGTGGCGTCCACAGGGTCCTTCCAGCCAGTGACCACGGCCGGATACTCGCCAGTCATCAGGACGACCTCTGCAAAGTCACGTTCGGGCAGACAGGCAGCGACCACATGTTTCTTATAGACGATGCGCTCGCGGAGCTCGAGGACGGCCAGGTCGTTGTCAGGGCGACCGGGTACGTAGCGGGGGTGGACGTGGACGATTTGGACATAGAGCGTCTGTTCGCCATCTTCAGATGCGGTTAGGCGCTTGCCTGGGAGGGGAGGGACGATGTACTCAAAATCAATGAAGGAACACATACTGTAAAGCAAATCAAAAACATACCCTTGCACACACACGCAGGAATGAATGCAGACATGTACACACACACACACACACACACACACACACACACACACACACACACACACACACACACACACACACACACACACACACACACACACACACACACCACCAGTGGAGCCTGAGCCTGTAGACTGGACATGATGCCCCATGATGAGCACTCACCGACAGCCACCTGGAAGTTGACGTATTTCTGGGCACACTGGGCTGTAGTTAGAACCAGGTTCTCCTTCAGAATGACACCACTACAGAACCCTACAGACTCTGTACTCTTCAGAATGGCCTGCACAATGACAACACAACAGTTACAATATACAGCAGAGATGACGCTGCAAAATACATTATCACAACTATGGGAATATTGGGTTAATGTGCTGTAGCTTTGATAGTGAGGGGTTGACTTCGTGAGAAAAAATGAATCTGAGAGCATAGTAGTGCCTGTCAGTGGACAGTGTGTACCTAGTTTGAATTGTGTGTGTGTGTGTACCTCATAGTGGTGTGTGTTTTCCTACCTGCCAGGGACACTCTCCAGAGTTGCAGGCTAGTCCCTCAAAGTTGCTGGCGATGTTGGTTGACTGTCTCTTTGTCCACTGGCTTAGGCTGTTCACCTTCCCACAGGGGAATGTCACTGAGAGAGGGATGGAGGGAGAATTACTGAGTATAGTTTAGTATAGTACAGTTTAGTATCTAGTATAGCATAGCATTAGCCTCGTACGAACCGTCCTGATCTTGCAAGCTTACATTCTGTTTCACTATCTGCTAGCAAGATCAGGATGTTGCGTATGAGGCTAGAATATCACAATACAGTACAGAATCACTTAACATATAGGATAGCATAGTATAGTATAGCATAGTAGTATATGGTGACTGACCTGCAGGAATACACTTCACCCTCTCCTTCTCCTCTAGTTTCCAGCCACGGGCACAGGAACACTCATAGGACTGGTATCCTGGCTTACAGAACTGACTGCAGCCCTTGGTCTTGTCCAACATACACACTGTCTGATCTACAATCACACACAGAGAGAAAGACAGAGAAAGGGGGAGAGGCTTCTTCACTGTTGACGTTTTTTACAACATGAGTTCCCCACCAACTCGGTGTTGGGTCCTTCACGTCTCTCACCTGTCTCACAGTGGACTCCAAAGAAGCCTGACTTGCAGACACAGTCGTATCCCCCCACACTGTCTGAGCACATGGCTCCATTCTTACACGGCTTCTCTGCACACTGGTCCCCATCTGTACACACACAGGGTTAACAACACAGCCAGTCAAATGGTACATTCACTAATACAAGACACGTGTTCTGGGGTGAAGCTATTTTAACTGTCACACCAAATCACATGGATTTCAACTGAGTGGTAACCCAAAATACTAAGTACTCTGATATGTTCCAAGAGAACGTCAGGCAGAATCATTACACTTACCTATGTAGACTGACCAGAAGATATCCTGAAAGATCAAAACAAAGTCCACTGTCAGTTTGATTCAAAATGTCTACAGAATCATCAGAAGTCCACTGTCAGTTTGATTCAAAATGTCTACAGAATCATCAGAAGTCCACTGTGAGTTTGATTCAAAATGTCTACAGAATCATCAGAAGTCCACTGTCAGTTTGATTCAACATGTCTACAGAATCATCAGAAGTCCACTGTGAGTTTGATTCAAAATGTCTACAGAATCATCAGAAGTCCACTGTCAGTTTGATTCAACATGTCTACAGAATCATCAGAAGTCCACTGTCAGTTTGATTCAAAATGTCTACAGAATCATCAGAAGTCCACTGTCAGTTTGATTCAAAATGTCTACAGAATCATCAGAAGTCCACTGTCAGTTTGATTCAAAATGTCTACAGAATCATCAGAAGTCCACTGTCAGTTTGATTCAAAATGTCTACAGAATCATCAGAAGTCCACTGTCAGTTTGATTCAAAATGTCTACAGAATCATCAGAAGTCCACTGTCAGTTTGATTCAAAATGTCTACAGAATCATCAGAAGTCCACTGTCAGTTTGATTCAAAATGTCTACAGAATCATCAGAAGTCCACTGTCAGTTTGATTCAAAATGTCTACAGAATCATCAGAAGTCCACTGTCAGTTTGATTCAAAATGTCTACAGAATCATCAGAAGTCCACTGTCAGTTTGATTCAAAATGTCTACAGAATCATCAGAAGTCCACTGTCAGTTTGATTCAAAATGTCTACAGAATCATCAGAAGTCCACTGTCAGTTTGATTCAAAATGTCTACAGAATCATCAGAAGTCCACTGTCAGTTTGATTCAAAATGTCTACAGAATCATCAGAAGTCCACTGTCAGTTTGATTCAAAATGTCTACAGAATCATCAGAAGTCCACTGTCAGTTTGATTCAACATGTCTACAGAATCATCAGAAGTCCACTGTCAGTTTGATTCAAAATGTCTACAGAATCATCAGAAGTCCACTGTCAGTTTGATTCAAAATGTCTACAGAATCATCAGAAGTCCACTGTCAGTTTGATTCAAAATGTCTACAGAATCATCAGAAGTCCACTGTCAGTTTGATTCAAAATGTCTACAGAATCATCAGAAGTCCACTGTGAGTTTGATTCAAAATGTCTACAGAATCATCAGAAGTCCACTGTGAGTTTGATTCAAAATGTCTACAGAATCATCAGAAGTCCACTGTCAGTTTGATTCAAAATGTCTACAGAATCATCAGAAGTCCACTGTCAGTTTGATTCAAAATGTCTACAAAATCATCAGAAGCAAGAAGATAGATTTTAAAAAAGGAGATGAGTGGAGAGAAGCAAGGTAAGGAGGAAGGTTTGGAGGTTGTTAAAGAGGACGTCTGAGGTGAGAAAAGGAAGGATGAGCTGAAGGAGGTGAGGAAAGAAGGGAGTCTAATAGAGGGAGGTATGAGGAAAGAAATCTGTTCAGTGGGAAGAGGGAGCATTGGCCCACCGTGCGGTAGGAGTCCTGGAAGATCTCCCTGGCCTCCTCGTAGTTGCAGACCTCCTCCAGACACTCCCTCTCCATGTTGGCAGGGAGCAGGCTCTCCTCGTTGCCCACGTTGGCCCTCTTCTGGCGGGATAAGGTGATCACTTCACTGGCCTCCTGCTTGTCCAGGAACACTGGGGGGTGGGGGGGGGGATTTTAGTTGTTGTACTTTTGATACTCATTCACAAAATATATATTTTTTATCTCAATGGATAGTCTATTTTTCATATAACCTGATTCCACTTAAATAGTTAGGTCACACATTTGAAAATAGTTTAATACAGATTCTCGGCCTAAATCTGTCAAATCTATGTAGTAGAGTACAATAGTAACATTCTTTGTTACTAATTAACTAAGGCCTAAACCCAGTGCCAAAAAAGCACAGAACTACACCAATAGACCTAAACACTCTTCACACAGTACCTTTGACTCTACGGATCCCCACTTCCAAAAAAGGTCTCAGATTCCATTAAGAATGTAGCCTGATGCCTCCATGACAAACTATCCTTGTCTAATGTCATCCTGCCCCTTCCCATGTCCTGGTGTCCTGTCTAGTGGATAAACAGGCCACTTCCCTGTCCTGGTGTCCTGTCTAGTGGATAAACAGGCCACTTCCCTTTCCTGGTGTCCTGTCTAGTGGATAAACAGGCCCCTTCCCTGTCTTGGTGTCCTGTCTAGTGGATAAACAGGCCCCTTCCCTGTCCTGGTGTCCTGTCTTCTGGATAAACCGGTCCCTTCCCTGTCCTGGTGTCCTGTCTAGTGGATAAACAGGCCACTTCCCTGTCCTGGTGTCCTGTCTAGTGGATAAACAGGCCACTTCCCTTTCCTGGTGTCCTGTCTAGTGGATAAACAGGCCCCTTCCCTGTCCTGGTGTCCTGTCTAGTGGATAAACAGGCCACTTCCCTTTCCTGGTGTCCTGTCTAGTGGATAAACAGGCCACTTCCCTTTCCTGGTGTCCTGTCTAGTGGATAAACAGGCCCCTTCCCTGTCTTGGTGTCCTGTCTACTGGATAAACCGGTCCCTTCCCTGTCCTGGTGTCCTGTCTAGTGGATAAACAGGCCCCTTCCCTGTCCTGGTGTCCTGTCTAGTGGATAAACAGACCCCTTCCCTGTCCTGGTGTCCTGTCTAGTGGATAGACAGACCCCTTCCCTGTCCTGGTGTCCTGTCTAGTGGATAAACAGGCCCCTTCCCTGTCCTGGTGTCCTGTCTAGTGGATAAACAGGCCCCTTCCCTGTCCTGGTGTCCTGTCTACTGGATAAACAGGCCCCTTCCCTGTCCTGGTGTCCTGTCTAGTGGATAAACAGGCCTCTTCCCTGTCCTGGTGTCCTGTCTCTGGATAAACAGATAGACAGACCCCTTCCCTGTCCTGGTGTCCTGTCTACTGAATAAACAGACCCCTTTCCTGTCCTGGTGTCCTGTCTAGTGGATAAACAGGCCCCTTCCCTGTCCTGGTGTCCTGTCTACTGGATAAACAGGCCCCTTCCCTTCCCTGTCCTGGTGTCCTGTCTAGTGGATAAACAGGCCCCTTCCCTGTCCTGGTGTCCTGTCTAGTGGATAGACAGACCCCTTCCCTGTCCTGGTGTCATGTCTAGTGGATAAACAGGCCCCTTCCCTGTCCTGGTGTCCTGTCTAGTGGATAAACAGGCCCCTTCCCTGTCCCGGTGTCCTGTCTACTGAATAAACAGACCCCTTTCCTGTCCTGGTGTCCTGTCTAGTGGATAAACAGGCCCCTTCCCTGTCCTGGTGTCCTGTCTACTGGATAAACAGGCCCCTTCTCTTCCCTGTCCTGGTGTCCTGTCTAGTGGATGTGAGTTCCTCCTTTCAATGTTAAGAGCTTTGGAACCCAGTGAGCCCTCTAAATAATCAATTTTCATTACTGGCTGGATTGGCTATCCAGGGAAAATAACCATCCAAGGAAAGTCCCTCTGTGCCCTTTTGTTGGGGGCGGCAGGAAGCCTAATGGTTAAGTGCGTTGGGCCAGAATCCGAAAGGTCGCTGGTTTGAATCCCCGAGCCAACTAGGTGATAAATCTGTCGAAGTGCCCTAGAGCAAGGTAAATAACCCTACTGTAATTACTCCTGTAAGTCGCTCTGGATAAGAGCATCTGCTAAATGACTAAAATGTCAAATGTGTTGCTCAGGGCCACCAGCCAGCAGCATCGTGTCCCTGGTCCCTTACCTGTCTTGGTGTTTTTAGTGTCTAGTCTGCACGTCACAGCTCCCAGTAGCAGTAAGGAAAGCAGGGTGGCAGTGGTGGCTAGGGAGCCCATGGTGGCAGCTAGAGGACAGTCTGTCTGAATGTCTGGCTGTTTGTCTGTCTAATCCTGTCAGTTCACCTCAGCAGAGTTCAAAGTTCACACCTAAAAACAACAAGGACCAGAGTTCAGAGATTCCCACATTCTGACATAGACATCACAGATGACATAACTTTCTGTCAGGATGAGCTTCAAAGAGGAGGGTCATTTTATGTGCAGGATCAGAGTAACCTACAAAACAAGAGGATGAAGACTAATTGTTGTGAGTGTTGTTAAAAGCTTTTGGATCATCATTAAAATCTTAAACTTCAGTCTTGCAGCTTCCTCTCTCTCTATATAAAAAAATAGCTCAAAATCAACACCCTGTTTGTTTAATAGAGTTAAGACATCAAATGATCCCATCAGAACCGTGACAATGCATTTTCTAAAGAACCCCCGGACTTGGTTACAATGCTGCCACCGTGTGGTATTATACCCAGTTTATTGTTGTTTCATCCATTTCCAATCATAAACAACAAAGAGGGATAACATCAAACACCCAAAACAAACTAGATTCATTGGTATTAAGCCTAGTCAAATAGTTAGTTTAATAGATTGGCTGTAACAGAATAAACAAAACAAAACAGGCCTGTGTGTTTATATTTAGTCCAACATGAATATGAACTGGTTTCATGTTGTGAATGATGCTGCTGTCATCTATAAAACAACATATGACACGACCAGACTAATCTGACATGATGCTGTAAAAGCTTGGGCTACCACAAACTGCTAAAAACATACGAATGTATGGATCTTAAACGATACTTGAAAATATAGAGGCCTGTCATGCATCCACGCTATATTATGCTACCTAAATCGCAACGCGTATCCCATTATTGGAGAGATGGACCGCTATTCAGGGCGCGGCAAAACGCATGATGATTAGAACGGTAAAAAATGCACGGTAACCTACCGCGTCGGACTTCAGCCGGGGCTTGGGCGGAATGAGAAGGATGACAGAAGCCTGTTCGGTTGGTTCTCTCTCTGGTCCCGACACGCAGTTCACCGTGTGGATCCTCGGCTCTGAGATCGCAATAGAGGTTGACAGCCTCACACTCCAATGTTGCTTTTTCAGGCCACTACGACGTGTGTAATCAACCACGTGAGGGCGGTCTTGGATACTTTATTCAAAACCATTAATACAAATACTGTATGTAGGCTACTATACTATATGGGTCCGTTCTACTGTAACCCGTTCTACTGTAACCCGATCATGGATTGTTGATGCTACTGTATGTACTGGCCATTGAGAGGTTTGAAGCAGCTGCCATATTGGTACTCCTGAGAAGGAGCAGTTCTCCAATGCTTCAAGGACAAAATTACATGCATTAGTATTTTTTTCTCTAGTTGGGACAGTAACATTAGTACTCTCTAAAAAAAAAGATTGATTTGTATGTTTAGTTCACATAATATAATTTAAAAGTATGCATTAAGGAGTCTGTAGTAGAATATACATGGCAAAAATGAATGTAAACGTTAATAAATGCATTTCTATAGCTTCCAAAATCTTTTTGTTTTACACTGGAGAAATACTAATTTTACACTGGAGGAGAAATACTAAAATGGCTTCGTAGTGGCTTCAAAACAGCGGCCCCTGTCAGTCATCCAGTGTTTATACACATTGTTAATATTATCCTATGGTTCTATGTAGGCCTCTTCACTGTTGAAGTTGAGACTGGTGTCTTGCGGGTACTATTTAATGAAGCTGCCAGTTGAGGACTTGTGAGGCGTCTGTTTCTCAAACTAGACACACTAATGTACTTGTCCTCTTGCTCACTTGTGCACCGGGGCCTCCAACTCCTATTTTATTCTGGTTAGAGACAATTTGAGCTGTTCTGTGAAGGGAGTAGCACACAGCATTGTACGAGATCTTCAGTTTCTTGACAATTTCTCGCATGGAATAGCCTTCATGTCTCAGAACAAGAATAGACTGACGAGTTTCAGATGAAACTGCTTTGTTTCTGGCCATTTTGAGCCTGTAATCGAAACCCACAAATGCTGATGCTCCAGATACTAAACTAGTCTAAAGAAGGCCAGTTTAATTGCTTCTTTAATCAGCACAAAATTATAAACTTGGATTAGCTAACACAATGCGCCATTGGAACACAGGAGTGATGGTTGCTGATAATGGGCCTCTGTACCCCTATGTAGATATTCCATAAAAAAATCTGCCGTTTCCAGCTACAATAGTAATTTACAACATGGACAAAGTCTACACTGAATTTCTGATCAATTTGTTGTTATTTTAATGGACAAAAAAATTTGTTTCTTTCAAAAACAAGGACATTTCTGAGTGACCCCACACTTTTGAACAGCATTGTATGTGGTTGACAATGTTGAGCTTTCAACATAACTTTTGAAATGAAGCATCACTTCCATGAATCCTCGACCTTGTCCTCAGTAACACACACCCTTTGGTGTTGAATTCTCCAGTCATTGGTTGAATGGCCAAACAACACAGGGTTTTCAATCCTTGATTGGTTAATCAGTGCGGTGGTTACCTTGCTGTCTTCTCCCCCTCTCTCTTCATCAGGGTTGGGGAATAACTGATTCCATGTTGGGGAATAACTGATTACATGTTGGGGAGTAACTGATTACATGTTGGGGAATAACTGATTACATGTTGGGGAATAACTGATTACATGTTGGGGAATAACTGATTACATGTTGGGGAGTAACTGATTACATGTTGGGGAGTAACTGATTACATGTTGGGGAATAACTGATTACATGTTGGGGAGTAACTGATTACATGTTGGGGAGTAACTGATTACATGTTGGGGAGTAACTGATTACATGTTGGGGAATAACCGATTACATGTTGGGGAGTAACTGATTACATGTTGGGGAGTAACTGATTACATGTTGGGGAATAACTGATTACATGTTGGGGAGTAACTGATTACATGTTGGGGAGTAACTGATTACATGTTGGGGAGTAACTGATTACATGTTGTGGAATAACTGATTACATGTTGGGGAATAACTGATTACATGTTGGGGAGTAACTGATTACATGTTGAGGAGTAACTGATTACATGTTGGGGAGTAACTGATTACATGTTGGGGAGTAACTGATTACATGTTGGGGAATAACTGATTACATGTTGGGGAGTAACTGATTACATGTTGGGGAGTAACTGATTACATGTTGTGGAATAACTGATTACATGTTGGGGAGTAACTGATTACATGTTGGGGAGTAACTGATTACATGTTGAGGAGTAACTGATTACATGTTGGGGAGTAACTGATTACATGTTGGGGAGTAACTGATTACTGTTTTATATTTTCTTTTATATGTAATGTAAGTGCCTTGATGTATTTGCACCCCAAGTAGAGTAGCTGCTGTCTTGAAAAAGGCACAATTTTAAGTTTGTTCCACCTGAGTGAGTCTGACCACAAGTCAGAGACCACTATGATGACACACCAAATGCGTTATATGAATTACTTTTGTCTTCTTCTAATAATGCCTCTTAAAGGGAAAGTAATCCAAAAGTAATCAGATTAAGTTATTGTGTTTGGGTAATCCAAAAGTTATGTTACTGATTACAGTTTTGGACATAACTAGTAACTGTAATCGATTACATTTAGAAAGTATCCCACTCAACCCTTCTCTCTATCCTCTCCCTCCCTCGCCTCTTCCTTCCTGCATCTCATAATATATAAACAATATATGCCATTTAGCCAAGGTTTTTATCCAAAGAAACATGCATTTTATGTATTGGTAGTCCTGTGAATCAAACCCACTATTCTGGAGTTATAAGCTCAATGCTCTACCAAATGAGATAGAAAGGACATCAGGACAACTCTCCCTCTTTTCCTCCCTCCCTCCCTCCCTCCCTCCCTCCCTCCCTCCCTCCCTCCCTCCCTCCCTCCCTCCCTCCCTCCCTCCCTCCCTCCCTCCCTCCCTCCCTCCCTCCCTCCCTCCCTTCCTCCCTCCCTCCCTCCCTCCCTTCGTCCCATTAGTTTGCCCTCTGTGTTAGGGAGCTCATCTATCCCCCACACTACCAGTACCCCAGCCCACCCTGACCTTCTCTCCTGACTCTCCCTGGTGCCAATGATAATTCCATTTTACTTCGCCGGTGTGATCGGAATCATAATCACAGCGGCTTTGAAGTCGGGCATCAAACGAGATGGAAATCCGTCTATTATAGATCAATGTGAGAGGGCAAATGCACACAGACCCAGACAGCAGCAGCAACAACAAGAACACCAAGGGGGAGAGGAAGGGCGAGATAGAGAGGGAATAAGAGAAGAGAGGAAGAGGGAGAGGGAAGGCAGGTGGGAAAGGAAGGGAGGAAGAGGAGAGGAGGAAAGAGAGAGAGAGAATATTTGTAGGGAGATGTTTGATCACTTGTCAGCTTGGACAAAAATTCTAACTTAAACAGGTGACATGGCAAACAAGAATTGAATCTCAAACCAGTAGGACTTTACCTTTGTCTGTATGAGTGTGTGTGTATGCACACGTGTGAGTGTGTGTGTGTGCACACGTGTGAGTGTGTGTGTGTGCACACGTGTGAGTGTTTGTGTGTGCACAGGTGTGAGTGTGTATGTGTGCACACGTGTGAGTGTGTGCAGTATTTTAGGACCTCAGGGCTGCAGACTGCAATGTTAAGTGTTGATCTATTTCCTCCAGTCCAATAACAGAGGCATTATAAAGGCCTGCTTCACCAGCTGATCCCCAGAGCTGGCCTGGTCTGCCAAGCTAGTCTAGCCCAGAGAGGGTCACTGTGGCTGGGGAGAGGGAGAGGGAACGTGCCCCGACCTGCTGGATCTGGAGGTGGTGGGGGATATACAAATTATCAGGATATGGAGATTTCCCATCGGGCGGCGTTCTGATTACAAATATGTATAAATAAATAACTAGTTATAATACAGTTCCAGTCAAAAGTTTGGACACACCTACTCATTGCAGGGTTTTTCTTTGTTTTTACTAGTTTATACATTGTAGAAAGATATCAAAACTATAAAATAACACATATGGAATCATGTAGTAAACAAAAAAGTGTTAAACAAATCAAAATATATTTTATATTTGAGATTCTTCAAAGTAGCCACCCTTTGCTTTGATGACAGCTTTGCACACTCTTGGCATTCTCTCAACCATCTTCATGGGGAAGTTACCTGGAATGCATTTCAATTAACAGTTGTGCCTTTTTAAAAGTTAATTTGTGGAATGTTTTTCCTTCTTAATGCATTTGAGCCAATCAGTTGTGTTGTGACAAGATATGGGTGGTATACAGAAGACAGCCCTATTTAGTAAAAGACCAAGAACAGCTCAAATAAGCAAAGAGAAACGACAGTCCATCATTACTTTAAGACATGAAGGTTAGTCAATACGGAACATTTCAAGAACTTTGAAAGTTGCTTCAAGTGCAGTCGCTAAAACCATCAAGCGCTATGATGAAACTGTCTCTCATGAGGACCGCCACAGGAATGGAAGACCCAGAGTTACCTCTGCTGCAGAGGATAAGTTCATAAGAGTTACCAGCCTCAGAAATTCCAGCCAAAATAAATGCTTCACAGAGTTCAAATGACAGACACATCTCAACATCAACTGTTCAGAGGAGACTGCGTGAATGAGGCTTTCATGGTCGAATTACTGCAAAGAAACCACTACTAAAGGACACCAATAAGAAGAAGAGACTTGCTTGGGCCAAGAAACAATGGACATTAGACTGGTGTAAATCTGTCCAAATTTGAGATTTTTGGTTCCAACGGCCGTGTCTTTGTGAGACGCAGAGTAGATGAACGGATAATCTCTGCATGTTTGGTTCCCACTGTGAAGCATGGAGGAGGAGGTGTGATAGTGTCGCCAGCAAAGCACCCCCACACCGTCTCTGATTTATTTTGAATTCAATGCACACTTAACCAGCATGTCTACCACAGCATTCTGCAGTGATATGCCATCCCATCTGGTTTGAGCTTTGTGGGACTATCATTTGTTTTTCAACAGGACAATGACCCAAAACACACTTCCATGCTGTGTAAGGTCTATTTGACCAAGAAGGAGAGTGATGGAGTGCTGAATCAGATGACCTGGCCTCCACAATCACCCAACCTCAACCTAATTGAGATGGTTTGGGATGAGTTGGACCGCAGAGTGAAGGAAAAGCAGCCAACAAGTGCTCAGCATATGTGTAAATTCCTTCAAGACTGTTGGAAAAGCATTCCTCACGAAGCTGGTTGAGAGAATCCCAAGAGTGTGCAAAGTTGTCATCAAAGCAAAGGGTGGCTACTTGAAGAATTTCAAATATAAAATATATTTTGATTTGTTTAACACTCCATATGTGTTATTTCATAGTTTTGATGTCTTCACTAGTATTCTACAATGTAGAAAATAGTACAAAATAAAGAAAAGCCCTTGAATGAGTCGGCATGTCCAAACTATTGACTGGTACTGTATATTCCCCGAGTTTTCTCATATCTCCTATATATAGGACAGACACTTAAAAAACCCAGATGATTGATGATTTATTTTTCGCCTGTTTTTTTTTTCATTTATGAATGAGTTATTCAGTAGGTGAACGGATGATCTCCGCATGTGTGGTTCCCACTGTGAAGCATGGAGGAGGTGGGATGGTGTGGGGTGCTTTGCTGGTGACACTGTCTGTGATTTATTTAACCAGCATGGCTACCACAGCATTCTGCACTGATATGCCATCCCATCTGGTTTGCACATAGTGGGACTGTCATTTGTTTTTCAACAGGACAATGACACAACACACCTCCAGGCTGTGTAAGGGCTATTTGACCAACAAAGAGAGTGATGGAGTGCTGCATCAGATGACCTGGCCTCCACAATCACCCGACCTCAACCCAATTGAGATGGTTTAGGATGAGTTGGACCGCAGAGTGAAGGAAACGCAGCCAACATGTGCTCAGCATATGTGGGAACTCCTTCAAAACTGTTGGAAAAGCATTCCAGTTGAAGCTGGTTGAGAGGATGCCAAGAGTGCAAAACTGTCATAAGGAGAGAGAGAGAGAGAGAGAGAGAGAGAGAGAGAGAGAGAGAGAGAGAGAGAGAGAAAGAGGGGCAATAAGACACAGTAAATGGACATGACATGCAGGGTAAATGGTGTGTTTCTTCTTTAATAATCCATCTCCATCCCTGCTTTCTGTTTCTTTAAAGATGTCCGCTCAAGGAGGGGCACCTCTCTCTCATCTTCTCTTTTGAAGAGATTGGGAAGAAAAGAGGTGGAGAGCAGGGTAAGGAGGGGAATTGAGTTGGAGGGAGGGAGGGAAGAAGGAGTGTAAGAAGAAAAACAAAGAGAGAGAGAATAATAGAGAGAGACCTGGGTCCCCCTGCATCAGTGAATCAAGCAGCTGATTATGCCTGCATACCAAACCAAAGGCTATTATACTGAACATCCATCATAAATACAACCTGTCGCTCACGGCAACGCTGATGGATAGAACACAACAGGCTGCAGAGGGAAGGGATCCCTGGGTCTCCCTCCATCTCTCCATCTCACTCACTCACTCTGTTATTTTCCTTCTCCTATGTTCCCTTCCTCCTCAAACATCATTATCATCCCTCTCATTCCCTCGTTCCCTCTCTCCCTCTCCCAGACTCCTGATCCCTCTCGTTCCCCCTCTCCCTCTCCCAGACTCCTTCTCCCTCTCCTTCCCTCTCTCCCTCTCCCAGACTCCTTCTCCCTCTCCTTCCCTCTCCCCCTCTCCCTCTCCCAGACTCCTTCTCCCTCTCCTTCCATCTCTCCTTCTCCCACACTCCTTCTCCCTCTCCTTCCCTTTCTCCCTCTCACAGAATCCTTCTCTCTCTCCTTCCCTCTCTCCCTCTCACAGACTCCTTCTCCATCTCCTTCCCTCTCTCCCTCTTCCAGACCCCTTCTCCCTCTCCTTCCCTCTCTCCCTCTCACAGACTCCTTCTCCCTCTCCTTCCCTCTCTCCCTCTCACAGACTCCTTCTCCCTCTCTCCCTCTCACAGACTCCTTCTCCCTTCCCATTTTGATTCC
>NC_092159.1:54855321-54880321 GCF_045791955.1 Oncorhynchus clarkii lewisi | reverse complement strand
TCAGTCCTGCTGTCTGGGTCTGTGAGAGTGTGTATGTTTCTGGGCTTCCCCGACTCCGAGCCGAGCTGAGCTCACACACTCCTGAGCATTTAAGGACGAGGAAGAGGAGGGCCATGGAGCACAGCCACATCTTCACCCTCCTTTCCCCCCCCAACAGCAGTGCCTGGAGCCCGGGGCAGCAGCCGGCCGACACTCCCCAGGGTTGCCCCCTCGGACCACTGCCCGTCATCTACTACAGCGCCCTGCTCTGCCTCGGCCTGCCCGGTAAGAGGGACAGGGGGGAGAGGATGGATTAGAGAGAGAGTGTGTGTGTGACTGTGTGTGCATTGTTTGTGTGCGTGTGTGTGTTGTGCCTGTCTTACTACGTATATGTATTTTGTGTGAATATGTATTTGTTTGTGTTTGTATGACAGTGTGTGTGTGTGTTTGCTATACTCTAAGTGAGTTTGTGTTTGAAGTCTGTGTTTTGTACTCTAGTCATTAATTTATATCTCACATTGACCTTGTCTTATCTGTGTGCTCGAGTGTGTGTGCATGTGTCTGTGCCAGTGTGTGTGTGTGCCCATGCCGCACACACAAACACAGAACTACTTGCGTGTGTGTGCCTGTGCGAGTGTGTGTGCGCCCATGCCGCACACACAAACACAGAACTACTTGCGTGTGTGTGCCTGTGTGAGTGTGTGTGCCTGTGTGAGTGTGTGTGCGCCCATGCCGCACACACAAACACAGAACTACTTGTGTGTGTGTGCCTGTGCGAGTGTGTGTGCCTGTGCGAGTGTGTGTGCCTGTGTGAGTGTGTGTGCCTGTGTGAGTGTGTGTGCCTGTGTGAGTGTGTGTGCCTGTGTGAGTGTGTGTGCGCCCATGCCGCACACACAAACACAGAACTACTTGAGTGTGTGTGCCTGTGCGAGTGTGTGTGCCTGTGGGAGTGTGTGTGCGCCCGCACGTCGGTCTGTTGGATCAACAGAGATAAAAAGCCAGACAAATGAAAAAAGGGATGAAATGTTATTTTCTGTTACTCAGCTCAAATTTCACCTCTTTTAAATTATCCGGCGTCTGTTCACCCAGTGAATTATAATGAAGCAGAAAGAGAGACCTGAAGGATTTATCCAGGTGATGACTGGTCCTGAAATGTGACTATTTCCTACGGAGACGTGACCTCTAGGACATAATGTGGGACTGTCTTTCCTACGTAGCCATCAACTCTAGGACATCGTTTGGGACTGTCTTTCCTACACAGATGCCACCTCTAGGACATCATTTGGGATTGTCTTTCCTACACAGACACGGCTCTCTGACCTCTAGGACATACTGTGTGTTAACCGGCTCTCTGACCTCTGAAAGATATTGATGCATTCCAGTCATGTCTGATCCAAAGACGTATGGGTCAGTTCAGACCTGGGCTGATAGCTTGACTGTAATATGTGTTTGGAGTAGAACACATTGTGCCTAGAGAACTACGTCTGTGTTATAGCTGTGGGTAGACACACTTAAATGAACACACTGTACCATTAGTCTGTACTGAGACTGCCGTGGCTTTCAGGTGCATAGCCTACAAGCCCTCGTGTTGTTGGGTTACTTACAGTACTTCATCGTTTCTGTAAAGACTTATTGGTGAGTTCATTCACAAGACAGATTTTATGTGTCTGCTTCCCTACTGTGTGGTCTATGGATGAACACTTACCCAGTCTGGGAAACAGGGTCTCATTAGAACGTGTCAAAATAGTGACATTTAACCACTGTAATTACAGTGCATTCGGGAAGTATTCAGACCCCTTGACTTTTTCCACATTTTGTTATGTTACAGCCTTATTCTAAAAATTGATTTAAAAAAATCCTCATCAATTTACTCACAATACCCCGTATTGACAAAGAAAAAGCATGTTTTAAGAAATTGTTGCAAACGTATTTAAATAAGTATTCAGACCCTCCACTCAGTACTTTGCAGTACCTTTGGCAGCGATTACAGTCTCAAGTCTTTTTGGGTATGAAGCTGTAAGCTTGGCACACCTGTATTTGGGGAGTTTTTCCCCATTCTTCTCTGCAGATCCTCTCAAGCTCTGTCAGGTTGGATGGGGAGCGTCGCTGCACAGCTATTTTCAGGCCTCTCCAGAGATGTTCGATCTGGTTCAAGTCTGGGCTCTGGCTGGGCCACTCAAGGACATTCAGAGACTTGTTCCGAAGCCATTCCTGCGTTGTCTTGGCTGTGTTCTTAGGGTCGTTATCCTGTTGGAATGTGAACCTTCGCCCCAGTCTGAGGTCCTGAGAGTTCTGGAGCAGGTTTTCATCTGTACTTTGCTCTGCTGAAAAACATCCCCACAGCATGATGCTGCCACCACCATGCTTCACCGTAGGGATGGTGCCAGGTTTCCTCCAGACATGATGCTGCCACCACCATGCTTCACTGTAGGGATGGTGCCAGGTTTCCTCCAGACATGATGCTGCCACCACCATGCTTCACCATACGGATGGTGCCAGGTTTCCTCCAGATGTGACACTTGACATTCATGCTAAAGAGTTCAATCTTGGTTTCATCAGACCAGAGAATCTTGTTTCTTATGGTCTGAGAGTCCTTTAGGTGCCTTTTGTCAATCTTCAAGTAGGCTGTCATGTGCCTTTTATTGAGGAGTGTCTTCCGTCTGGCCACTCTACCATAAAGGCCTGATTGGTGTAGTGCTGCAGAGATGGTTGTCCATCTGGAAGGTTCTATCAGTCCAGGTCAGGTGGAATGATATGGCAGCAAAACTACTGTAGTAGAACAAGTAAAAATCAACCATCGGGTTCTTGGTCACCTCCCTGACCAAGGCCCTTCTCCCCCGATTGCTCAGTTTGGCCGGGTGGCCAGCTATAGGAGTCTTGGTGGTTCCAAACTTTTTCCGTTTAAGAATGATAAAGGCCACTGTGTTCTTGGGGACCTTCAATGCTGCAGACATTTTGTTGGTACCCTTCACCAGGTCTGTGTCTCAACACAATTCTGTCTCGGCGCTTTACAGACAATTCCTTGGTTTTTGCTATGACAACTGTGGGACCTTATATAGACAGGTTTGTGCCTTTCCAAATCATGTCCAATCAATTGAATTTACCACAGGTGGGCTACCATCAAGTTGTAGAAACATCTCAAGAATGATCAGTGGAAACAGGATGCACCTGAGCTCAATTTTGAGTCTCATAGACAAGGGTCTGAATACTTATGTAAATAAGGTATTTCTGTTTTTATTTTGAATACATTTGCAACAATTTCTAAAAACCTGTTTTCGCTTCATCATTATGGGGTATTGTGTGTAGATCGATGAGGGAAACAATTTGAGAATAAGGCCGTAACGAAACAAAATGTGGAAAAAGTCAAGGGGTCTGAATACTTTCCGAATGCTCTGTATATGTCAAATATTACCTCTGGTCTTGTTCTATGTGTTGTGGTGGCTAGAGAGTGAGAGGGAGAGAGAGGCTAGGGGTCAGGACAAATGCTGATGTCCAATCTATGATTAAAGTCTATGTTCTGCCCTTGAGGCTGTAGCAGATATATTCACTCTGCTTCAGCTGCAGACCAGAACTTCACCTCAATTTGTTTCAAGAGGAAAAAAAGATTGTAACCCTCAATTCTAAAGCTATTACCCTACGTTCTTTAATATATTATACTACAGTTTTATTTTCAACATTGCATGTTTTAAATGCGTTCACTAAAAGAGGTTGTTGCACTCCATGCTAGTTTTAAGTAGAGTGTGGAGTGAATTGACTGGCCCTTATTCTGAGCAGTAATACTGTGATCTGTGTTTGATAAGAGTTTCATAAGGGATGTCCTACTTTCTATTACAATGGATCAGGAGTAAGAGATGTCAAGATGTACACTCTGTTCTCAATAAGGGAATCTGCAATTCAAGGTAATAGAAGTGCTTTGTATGCCAAACTATCATAAAACTGTTTCCTGCACGTCGCCTGCTGTCTTGAAGAAAGAAAGCCCCTTTAACCTCCTCCGGCTCCATTTTTCTGTTGGAAGGTAAATCTATACTATAGTAGCTGACCACAATCAATTATGTTTGCAGCCCTGAATGCTGAATCCTTGGAAGATGGAAGGAGTTTGAATCTTCTGATTTTTAAATGGTTGATTTTTACTTGTTCCACTACAGTAGTTTTGCTGCCATATCATTCCACCTGACCTGGACTGATAGCTTGACTGTAATGTTCATTTGGAGTAATAATATTGCTGCCTAGATACCTATTTGTCTGTGTTGTAGCTTGGAGTTAGTCGCACTCCCACTGGGCACAGACGTCAATTCAACGTCTATTCCACATTGGTTCAATGTAATTTTGTTGAACTGACATGGAAACAACATTGATTCAACCAGTGTTTGCCCAATGGGATGTAATTAACACACTGTGCCATTAGTCTGTTCTGAGACTGCTGTGGGCTTTGGGTACGTATGTAAATTATCTTGTCTTTAGGTTACTTACAGTGACCTCGATGTAGAATGACATAAAGAGAGAGGGATGGATAGATTTGAAGATGGAGGTAGAGAGAGTGCATGATGAGAGGATGTGGGAAAGAGAATGTTATTTCTAGAGAGAGATAACGAGGAAGAAGTTTAAATAGAGAGGAAGATCAGGAGAGAAAAAGAGGTGAGAATGGAGAGAGAGCTGTATCAGGAGAGAGAGGTGAAGAGCCAGAAAAGGAGAGTGAGAGAAAGAGAAAGAGAGAGATGAAGAAGGAGAGAGAGGTGAAGAGCCAGAAAAGGAGAGTGAGAGAAAGAGAAAGAGAGAGATGAAGAAGGAGAGAGAGGTGAAGAGCCAGAAAAGGAGAGTGAGAGAAAGAGAAAGAGAGAGATGAAGAAGGAGAGAGAGGTGAAGTTGGAGGGAAAGAGGGAGAAAGGGGTAAAGAGGGAGAGGGAGAACGACAGAGCGAGAGAACGACAGAGCGATAGAACGACGGCGTGATAGAATGACAGAGCAAGAGAGGTGAACATGGAGAGAAAAAAGAGAGAAGTGAAAAAAAAATGGATAGAGAAATTAGAAGAGAAAGAGAGAGGTGAAGAGAGAGAACGACAACGAGAGGGAGAGAGATTAATAACAGCAGAGTCAGTGAAGTGGCACCCTGAGACCTGAGTGAGGAAGCCAGACGACAGAGCTATGACGAATTGCCACCTATTTAATTAATCGCTCACCCGTTCTTAACGGGCGCTCTCTCTCTCTGCCTCACGAGGCTGCTGCTCTATGGGAACTAAACCAGCGTGTTCAGGCAGCAGCAAACATCACAGTACCCTACAGTACCACAACACTGGGCCGGGGATGTGTTATAGTCTGTGTCTATGCTTATGTGTGACTAACAGGAATTCAACTGTTCTGTTGCTGTATTAAAGTTATGGTTTGTAGCCTAGGCAAAGCAATGAAACACAAGTATAAGTTTAGGTATTGTTTCAGCATAGTTAGGTGTCATACAAATTATTGAGGACTTTTATGTGGTGGTTGTGGAAATGAAATAATGTCTTCTTATACCACAGATAGTTTGACCGTCTCTACTGCCTGTTATTGAGAGGACATCCTTTTTGGGGGATTCTCGTTTATGGTTGGTGTTACCTAGCCTGGCTAGACCACACAAAAGTACAATGTTCAGTCCTGGTGTAGCCAGGCTAGGTCATACCATGAGGGATATCTGAAACAGTGTTCAGTCATGGTGTATCCAGGCTAGGTCATACCATGAGGGATATCTGAAACAGTGTTGGGTCATGGTGTATCCAGGCTAGGTCATACCATGAGGGATATCTGAAACAGTGTTGAGGCATGGTGTAGCCAGGCTAGGTCATACCATGAGGGATATCTGAAACAGTGTTGGGTCATGGTGTATCCAGGCTAGGTCATACCATGAGGAATATCTGAAACAGTGTTGAGTCATGGTGTAGCCAGGCTAGGTCATACCATGAGGAATATCTGAAACAGTGTTCAGTCATGGTGTAGCCAGGCTAGGTCATACCATGAGGGATATCTGAAACAGTGCTATACTAGGTCCTACAGCTATACACTCATAGAAGAAAGGGTTCCAAGAGGGTTCTTCAGCTGTCCCCACAGGATAACCCTTTGAAGAACCCTTTAAGAGTTTATGCGTGCACCATTGCAGCTGTTCTACTGCTGTTGATCCCTGATGTCAATAACTCTCTGTACCTTTTAATTCACAACCAATTAACCAACGTCTCACCAGGGAGCAGCTCCTGTGCTTACTGTAAACAGAGTCCTGATGCATGAGTGTAGTCACTAGTTAGGTTCCCCACAGTCTTGTATACTGTATGTATACTGTTTGTGGTCAGGGAGTTTGGTGTATGTATACTGTATGTTGTCAGGGAGTTTGGTGTATGTATACTGTATGTTGTCAGGGAGTTTGGTGTATGTATACTGTATGTTGTCAGGGAGTTTGGTGTATGTATACTGTATGTAGTCAGGGAGTTTGGTGTATGTATACTGTATGTTGTCAGGGAGTGTGGTGTGTGTATACTGTATGTAGTCAGGGAGTTTGGTGTATGTATACTGTATGTAGTCAGGGAGTTTGGTGTGTGTATACTGTATGTTGTCAGGGAGTTTGGTGTGTGTATACTGTATGTGGTCAGGGAGGGTGGTGTATGTATACTGTATGTGGTCAGGGAGTTTGGTGTGTGTATACTGTATGTGGTCAGGGAGGGTGGTGTAAGTATACTGTATGTTGTCAGGGAGTTTGGTGTGTGTATACTGTATGTGGTCAGGGAGTGTGGTGTATGTATACTGTATGTGGTCAGGGAGGGTGGTGTATGTATACTGTATGTAGTCAGGGAGTTTGGTGTGTGTATACTGTATGTGGTCAGGGAGTTTGGTGTGTGTATACTGTATGTTGTCAGGGAGTTTGGTGTATGTATACTGTATGTAGTCAGGGAGTGTGGTGTGTGTATACTGTATGTAGTCAGGGAGTTTGGTGTATGTATACTGTATGTAGTCAGGGAGTTTGGTGTATGTATACTGTATGTAGTCAGGGAGTTTGGTGTATGTATACTGTATGTTGTCAGGGAGTTTAGTGTATGTATACTGTATGTTGTCAGGGAGTTTGGTGTGTGTATACTGTATGTAGTCAGGGAGTTTGGTGTATGTATACTGTATGTAGTCAGGGAGTTTGGTGTATGTATACTGTACAGGGAGTTTAGTGTATGTACTGTATGTAGTCAGGGAGTTTGGTGTATGGGAGTCAGGGAGTTTGGTGTATGTATACTGTATGTACTGTATGTAGTCAGGGAGTTTGGTGTATGTATACTGTATGTAGTCAGGGAGTTTGGTGTATGTATACTGTATGTTGTCAGGGAGTTTGGTGTGTGTATACTGTATGTAGTCAGGGAGTTTGGTGTATGTATACTGTATGTAGTCAGGGAGTTTGGTGTGTGTATACTGTATGTAGTCAGGGAGTTTGGTGTATGTATACTGTATGTAGTCAGGGAGTTTGGTGTGTGTATACTGTATGTGGTACTGTTGGTCAGGGAGTTTGGTGTATGTATACTGTATGTAGTCAGGGAGTTTGGTGTATGTATACTGTATGTAGTCAGGGAGTTTGGTGTGTGTATACTGTATGTAGTCAGGGAGTTTGGTGTGTGTATACTGTATGTGTCAGGGAGTTTGGTGTATGTATACTGTATGTAGTCAGGGAGTTTGGTGTATGTATACTGTATGTAGTCAGGGAGTTTGGTGTATGTATACTGTATGTAGTCAGGGGTGGTGTGTATACTGTATGTAGTCAGGGAGTTTGGTGTATGTATACTGTATGTAGTCAGGGAGTTTGGTGTATGTATACTGTATGTAGTCAGGGAGTTTGGTGTATGTATACTGTATGTGGTCAGGGAGTTTGGTGTGTGTATACTGTATGTAGTCAGGGAGTTTGGTGTGTGTATACTGTATGTAGTCAGGGAGTTTGGTGTGTGTATACTGTATGTAGTCAGGGAGTTTGGTGTGTGTATACTGTATGTAGTCAGGGAGTTTGGTGTGTGTATACTGTATGTAGTCAGGGAGTTTGGTGTGTGTATACTGTATGTAGTCAGGGAGTTTGGTGTATGTATACTGTATGTAGTCAGGGAGTTTGGTGTATGTATACTGTATGTGGTCAGGGAGTTTGGTGTGTGTATACTGTATGTAGTCAGGGAGTTTGGTGTATGTATACTGTATGTAGTCAGGGAGTTTGGTGTGTGTATACTGTATGTAGTCAGGGAGTTTGGTGTGTGTATACTGTATGTAGTCAGGGAGTTTGGTGTATGTATACTGTATGTAGTCAGGGAGTTTGGTGTATGTATACTGTATGTAGTCAGTCAGGGAGTTTGGTGTGTGTATACTGTATGTGTCAGGGAGTTTGGTGTATGTATACTGTATGTAGTCAGGGAGTGTGGTGTGTATACTGTATGTAGTCAGGGAGTTTGGTGTGTGTATACTGTATGTAGTCAGGGAGTTTGGTGTATGTATACTGTACTGTAGTCAGGGAGTTTGTGTGTATGTATACTGTACTGTATGTAGTCAGGGAGTTTGGTGTATGTATACTGTATGTAGTCAGGGAGTTTGGTGTATGTATACTGTATGTAGTCAGGGAGTTGGTGGTGTATGTATACTGTATGTAGTCAGGGAGTTTGGTGTATGTATACTGTATGTAGTCAGGGAGTTTGGTGTATGTATACTGTATGTAGTCAGGGAGTTTGGTGTATGTATACTGTACAGGGAGTTTGGTGTATGTACTGTATGTAGTCAGGGAGTTTGGTGTGTGTATACTGTATGTAGTCAGGGAGTTTGGTGTATGTATACTGTATGTAGTCAGGGAGTTTGGTGTATGTATACTGTATGTAGTCAGGGAGTTTGGTGTATGTATACTGTATGTAGTCAGGGAGTTTGGTGTATGTATACTGTATGTAGTCAGGGAGTTTGGTGTGTGTATACTGTATGTAGTCAGGGAGTTTGGTGTGTGTATACTGTACTGTGTAGTCAGGGAGTTTGGTGTGTGTATACTGTATGTAGTCAGGGAGTTTGGTGTATGTATACTGTATGTAGTCAGGGAGTTTGGTGTGTGTATACTGTATGTAGTCAGGGAGTTTGGTGTGTGTATACTGTATGTAGTCAGGGAGTTTGGTGTATGTATACTGTATGTAGTCAGGGAGTTTGGTGTATGTATACTGTATGTAGTCAGGGAGTTTGGTGTATGTATACTGTATGTAGTCAGGGAGTTTGGTGTATGTATACTGTATGTAGTCAGGGAGTGTGGTGTGTGTATACTGTATGTAGTCAGGGAGTTTGGTGTGTGTATACTGTATGTAGTCAGGGAGTTTGGTGTATGTATACTGTATGTAGTCAGGGAGTTTGGTGTAGTTTGGTGTATGTATACTGTATGTAGTCAGGGAGTTTGGTGTATGTATACTGTATGTAGTCAGGGAGTTTGGTGTATGTATACTGTATGTAGTCAGGGAGTTTGGTGTATGTATACTGTATGTTGTCAGGGAGTGTGGTGTATGTATACTGTATGTGTAGTCAGGGAGTTTGGTGTGTGTATACTGTATGTAGTCAGGGAGTTTGGTGTATGTATACTGTATGTTGTCAGGGAGTTTGGTGTAAGTATACTGTATGTTGTCAGGGAGTTTGGTGTATGTATACTGTATGTAGTCAGGGAGTTTGGTGTAAGTATACTGTATGTTGTCAGGGAGGGTGGTGTAAGTATACTGTATGTTGTCAGGGAGTTTGGTGTGTGTATACTGTATGTGGTCAGGGAGGGTGGTGTATGTATACTGTATGTGGTCAGGGAGTTTGGTGTGTGTATACTGTATGTGGTCAGGGAGTTTGGTGTGTGTATACTGTATGTTGTCAGGGAGTTGGTGGTGTACTGTATACTGTATGTGTGGTCAGGGAGGGTGGTGTATGTATACTGTATGTGGTCAGGGAGTTTGGTGTATGTATACTGTATGTAGTCAGGGAGTTTGGTGTGTGTATACTGTATGTGGTCAGGGAGTTTGGTGTGTGTATACTGTATGTTGTCAGGGAGTTTGGTGTATGTATACTGTATGTAGTCAGGGAGTTTGGTGTGTGTATACTGTATGTAGTCAGGGAGTTTGGTGTGTGTATACTGTATGTAGTCAGGGAGTTTGGTGTATGTATACTGTATGTAGTCAGGGAGTTTGGTGTATGTATACTGTATGTAGTCAGGGAGTTTGGTGTATGTATACTGTATGTTGTCAGGGAGTTTGGTGTGTGTATACTGTATGTAGTCAGGGAGTTTGGTGTATGTATACTGTATGTAGTCAGGGAGTTTGGTGTATGTATACTGTATGTTGTCAGGGAGTTTAGTGTATGTATACTGTATGTAGTCAGGGAGTTTGGTGTATGTATACTGTATGTAGTCAGGGAGTTTGGTGTATGTATACTGTACGTAGTCAGGGAGTTTGGTGTGTGTATACTGTATGTAGTCAGGGAGTTTGGTGTATGTATACTGTATGTAGTCAGGGAGTTTGGTGTGTGTATACTGTATGTAGTCAGGGAGTTTGGTGTATGTATACTGTATGTGGTCAGGGAGTTTGGTGTGTGTATACTGTATGTGGTCAGGGAGTTTGGTGTGTGTATACTGTATGTAGTCAGGGAGTTTGGTGTATGTATACTGTACGTAGTCAGGGAGTTTGGTGTGTGTATACTGTATGTAGTCAGGGAGTTTGGTGTATGTATACTGTATGTAGTCAGGGAGTTTGGTGTAAGTATACTGTATGTAGTCAGGGAGTTTGGTGTATGTATACTGTATGTAGTCAGGGAGTTTGGTGTGTGTATACTGTATGTAGTCAGGGAGTGTGGTGTGTGTATACTGTATGTAGTCAGGGAGTTTGGTGTGTGTATACTGTATGTTGTCAGGGAGTTTGGTGTGTGTATACTGTATGTAGTCAGGGAGTGTGGTGTGTGTATACTGTATGTAGTCAGGGAGTTTGGTGTGTGTATACTGTATGTAGTCAGGGAGTTTGGTGTATGTATACTGTATGTAGTCAGGGAGTTTGGTGTATGTATACTGTATGTAGTCAGGGAGTTTGGTGTGTGTATACTGTATGTAGTCAGGGAGTTTGGTGTATGTATACTGTATGTAGTCAGGGAGTTTGGTGTATGTATACTGTATGTAGTCAGGGAGTTTGGTGTATGTATACTGTATGTGGTCAGGGAGTTTGGTGTATGTATACTGTATGTTGTCAGGGAGTTTGGTGTATGTATACTGTATGTAGTCAGGGAGTTTGGTGTATGTATACTGTATGTAGTCAGGGAGTTTGGTGTATGTATACTGTATGTAGTCAGGGAGTTTGGTGTATGTATACTGTATGTAGTCAGGGAGTTTGGTGTATGTATACTGTATGTACTGTATATGTAGTCAGGGAGTTTGGTGTGTGTATACTGTATGTAGTGTAGTGTATGTATACTGTATGTAGTCAGGGAGTTTGGTGTATGTATACTGTATGTTGTCAGGGAGTTTGGTGTATGTATACTGTATGTTGTCAGGGAGTTTGGTGTAAGTATACTGTATGTTGTCAGGGAGTTTGGTGTAAGTATACTGTATGTTGTCAGGGAGTTTGGTGTATGTATACTGTATGTTGTCAGGGAGTTTGGTGTATGTATACTGTATGTAGTCAGGGAGTTTGGTGTGTGTATACTGTATGTAGTCAGGGAGTTTGGTGTAAGTATACTGTATGTAGTCAGGGAGTTTGGTGTATGTATACTGTATGTTGTCAGGGAGTTTGGTGTATGTATACTGTATGTAGTCAGGGAGTTTGGTGTATGTATACTGTATGTAGTCAGGGAGTTTGGTGTATGTATACTGTATGTAGTCAGGGAGTTTGGTGTGTGTATACTGTATGTAGTCAGGGAGTTTGGTGTATGTATACTGTATGTAGTCAGGGAGTTTGGTGTATGTATACTGTATGTAGTCAGGGAGTTTGGTGTATGTATACTGTATGTAGTCAGGGAGTTTGGTGTATGTATACTGTATGTAGTCAGTGTATGAGTATGTAGTCAGGGAGGTGTATGTATACTGTATGTAGTCAGGGAGTTTGGTGTGTGTATACTGTATGTAGTCAGGGAGTTTGGTGTATGTATACCGTATGTAGTCAGGGAGTTTGGTGTATGTATACTGTATGTAGTCAGGGAGTTTGGTGTGTGTATACTGTATGTAGTCAGGGAGTTTGGTGTATGTATACTGTATGTAGTCAGGGAGTTTGGTGTAAGTATACTGTATGTTGTCAGGGAGTGTGGTGTATGTATACTGTATGTGGTCAGGGAG
The DNA here is from genome assembly GCF_045791955.1 of Oncorhynchus clarkii lewisi. Taxonomy (NCBI): domain Eukaryota; kingdom Metazoa; phylum Chordata; class Actinopteri; order Salmoniformes; family Salmonidae; genus Oncorhynchus; species Oncorhynchus clarkii. Next base: position 54,868,050 of record NC_092159.1, on the reverse strand, counting down.
TTTGGTGTATGTATACTGTATGTAGTCAGGGAGTTTGGTGTAAGTATACTGTATGTTGTCAGGGAGGGTGGTGTAAGTATACTGTATGTTGTCAGGGAGTTTGGTGTGTGTATACAGGGAGGGTGGTGTATGTATGTATGTGGTCAGGGAGTTTGGTGTGTGTATACTGTATGTATGTTGTCAGGGAGTTTGGTGTGTGTATACTGTATGTGGTCAGGGAGTGTGGTGTATGTATACTGTATGTGGTCAGGGAGGGTGGTGTATGTATACTGTATGTAGTCAGGGAGTTTGGTGTGTGTATACTGTATGTGGTCAGGGAGTTTGGTGTGTGTATACTGTATGTTGTCAGGGAGTTTGGTGTATGTATACTGTATGTAGTCAGGGAGTTTGGTGTGTGTATACTGTATGTTGTCAGGGAGTGTGGTGTATGTATACTGTATGTAGTCAGGGAGTTTGGTGTGTGTATACTGTATGTAGTCAGGGAGTTTGGTGTATGTATACTGTATGTAGTCAGGGAGTTTGGTGTATGTATACTGTATGTAGTCAGGGAGTTTGGTGTATGTATACTGTATGTTGTCAGGGAGTTTGGTGTATGTATACTGTATGTAGTCAGGGAGTGTGGTGTGTGTATACTGTATGTAGTCAGGGAGTTTGGTGTGTGTATACTGTATGTTGTCAGGGAGTTTGGTGTGTGTATACTGTATGTAGTCAGGGAGTGTGGTGTGTGTATACTGTATGTAGTCAGGGAGTTTGGTGTAAGTATACTGTATGTAGTCAGGGAGTTTGGTGTATGTATACTGTATGTAGTCAGGGAGTTTGGTGTGTGTATACTGTATGTAGTCAGGGAGTGTGGTGTGTGTATACTGTATGTAGTCAGGGAGTTTGGTGTGTGTATACTGTATGTTGTCAGGGAGTTTGGTGTGTGTATACTGTATGTAGTCAGGGAGTGTGGTGTGTGTATACTGTATGTAGTCAGGGAGTTTGGTGTGTGTATACTGTATGTAGTCAGGGAGTTTGGTGTATGTATACTGTATGTAGTCAGGGAGTTTGGTGTGTGTATACTGTATGTAGTCAGGGAGTGTGGTGTGTGTATACTGTATGTAGTCAGGGAGTTTGGTGTGTGTATACTGTATGTTGTCAGGGAGTTTGGTGTATGTATACTGTATGTAGTCAGGGAGTTTGGTGTGTGTATACTGTATGTAGTCAGGGAGTTTGGTGTATGTATACTGTATGTGGTCAGGGAGTTTGGTGTGTGTATACTGTATGTAGTCAGGGAGTTTGGTGTATGTATACTGTATGTAGTCAGGGAGTTTGGTGTATGTATACTGTATGTAGTCAGGGAGTGTGGTGTATGTATACTGTATGTGGTCAGGGAGTTTGGTGTATGTATACTGTATGTAGTCAGGGAGTTTGGTGTGTGTATACTGTATGTAGTCAGGGAGTTTGGTGTAAGTATACTGTATGTATACTGTATGTTGTCAGGGAGTTTGGTGTATGTATACTGTATGTTGTCAGGGAGTTTGGTGTATGTATACTGTATGTTGTCAGGGAGTTTGGTGTGTGTATACTGTATGTAGTCAGGGAGTTTGGTGTAAGTATACTGTATGTAGTCAGGGAGTTTGGTGTATGTATACTGTATGTAGTCAGGGAGTTTGGTGTAAGTATACTGTATGTTGTCAGGGAGTTTGGTGTATGTATACTGTATGTGGTCAGGGAGTTTGGTGTAAGTATACTGTATGTTGTCAGGGAGTTTGGTGTATGTATACTGTATGTTGTCAGGGAGTTTGGTGTATGTATACTGTATGTTGTCAGGGAGTTTGGTGTATGTATACTGTATGTAGTCAGGGAGTTTGGTGTGTGTATACTGTATGTAGTCAGGGAGTTTGGTGTGTGTATACTGTATGTAGTCAGGGAGTTTAGTGTATGTATACTGTATGTAGTCAGGGAGTTTGGTGTAAGTATACTGTATGTTGTCAGGGAGTGTGGTGTATGTATACTGTATGTGGTCAGGGAGTTTGGTGTATGTATACTGTATGTAGTCAGGTAGTTTGGTGTATGTATACTGTATGTGGTCAGGGAGTTTGGTGTATGTATACTGTATGTGGTCAGGGAGTTTGGTGTAAGTATACTGTATGTTGTCAGGGAGTGTGGTGTATGTATACTGTATGTGGTCAGGGAGTTTGGTGTATGTATACTGTATGTAGTCAGGGAGTTTGGTGTGTGTATACTGTATGTAGTCAGGGAGTTTGGTGTATGTATACTGTATGTAGTCAGGGAGTTTGGTGTATGTATACTGTATGTAGTCAGGGAGTTTGGTGTGTGTATACTGTATGTAGTCAGGGAGTTTGGTGTATGTATACCGTATGTAGTCAGGGAGTTTGGTGTATGTATACTGTATGTAGTCAGGGAGTTTGGTGTGTGTATACTGTATGTAGTCAGGGAGTTTGGTGTATGTATACTGTATGTAGTCAGGGAGTTTGGTGTGTGTATACTGTATGTAGTCAGGGAGTTTGGTGTATGTATACTGTATGTTGTCAGGGAGTGTGGTGTATGTATACTGTATGTAGTCAGGGAGTTTGGTGTGTGTATACTGTATGTTGTCAGGGAGTGTGGTGTATGTATACTGTATGTTGTCAGGGAGTGTGGTGAACGTATTTATCTCTAATAAAGATATTTTATATTTGGGTCATTGATCTGCTTGCCTCACTGGGGAGGTGTGCGTTGTTTGTGTGTGCTTGTGTGCGTGGGTGTGCGTTTTTATTTATGTGTGTGTCTGTGTGTGCATGACTGCGTGTGTGTCAGGGAGAGAGGAGGATAGGATGGAGGGAGAGAGGAGGATAGGATGGAGGGAGATAGGAGGATAGGTTGGAGGGAGAGAGGGGGATAGGATGGAGGGAGAGAGGAGGATAGGATGGAGGGAGAGAGGAGGATAGGATGGAGGGAGAGAGAAGGATAGGATGGAGGGAGAGAGGAGGATAGGATGGAGGGAAAGAGGAGGATAGGATGGAGGGAGAGAGGAGGATAGGATGGAGGGAGAGAGGAGGATAGGATGGAGGGAGAGAGGAGGATAGGATGTAGGGAGAGAGAAGGATAGGATGGAGGGAGAGAGAGAAGAGGATAGGATGGAGGGAGAGAGTAGGATAGGATGGAGGGAGAGAGGAGGATAGGATGGAGGGATAGAGTATGATAGAATTTCGAAAGAGAGGAGGATAGGATGGAGGGAGAGAGAAGGATAGGATGGGGGAGAGAGGAGGATAGGATGGAGGGAGTGAGGAGGATAGGATGGAGGGAGGGAGGAGGATAGGATGGATGGAGGGAGGGAGAGAGGAGAATAGGATGGAGGGATAGAGTATGATAGAATTTAGAAAGAGAGGAGGATAGGATGGAGGGAGAGAGGAGGATAGGATGGAGGGAGAGCAGAGGATAGGGTGGAGGGAGAAGAATAGGATGGAGGGAGAGATAGAAGATAGGATGGAGGGAGGGAGGAGGATAGAATGGATGGAGGGAGGGAGGAGGATAGGATGGATGGAGGGAGGGAGAGAGAGAGGAGAATAGGATGGAGGGATAGAGTATGATATAATTTAGAAAGAGAGGAGGATATGATCGAGGGAGGGAGAGAGGAGGATAGGATGGAGGGAGAGCAGAGGATAGGATGGAGGGAGAGAGGAGGATAGGATGGAGGGAGGGAGAGCAGAGGATAGGATGGAGGGAGAGAGGAGGATAGGATGGATGTAGGGAGGGAGAGAGGAGAATAGGATGGAGGGATAGAGTATGATAGAATTTAGAAAGAGAGGAGGATAGGATGGAGGGAGAGAGAGAGGAGGATAGGATGGAGGGAGAGCAGAGGATAGGGTGGAGGGAGAAGAATAGGATGGAGGGAGAGATAGAAGATAGGATGGAGGGAGAGATAGAAGATAGGATGGAGGGAGAGATAGAAGATAGGATGGAGGGAGAGATAGAAGATAGGATGGAGGGAGAGATAGAAGATAGGATGGAGGGAGAGATAGAAGATAGGATGGAGGGAGAGATAGAAGATAGGATGGAGGGAGAGATAGAAGATAGGATGGAGGGAGAGATAGAAGATAGGATGGAGGGAGAGATAGAAGATAGGATGGAGGGAGAGAGAAGATAGGATGGAGGGAGAGATAGAAGATAGGATGGAGGGAGAGATAGAAGATAGGATGGAGGGAGAGATAGAAGATAGGATGGAGGGAGAGATAGAAGATAGGATGGAGGGAGAGATAGAAGATAGGATGGAGGGAGAGATAGAAGATAGGATGGAGGGAGAGATAGAAGATAGGATGGAGGGAGAGATAGAAGATAGGATGGATGGAGCGATAGAAGATAGGATGGAGGGAGAGATAGAAGATAGGATGGAGGGAGAGATAGAAGATAGGATGGAGGGAGAGATAGAAGATAGGATGGAGGGAGAGATAGAAGATAGGATGGAGGGAGAGATAGAAGATAGGATGGAGGGAGAGATAGAATATAGGATGGAGGGAGAGATAGAAGATAGGATGGAGGGAGAGATAGAAGATAGGATGGAGGGAGAGATAGAAGAATAGGATGGAGGGAGAGATAGAATATAGGATGGAGGGAGGGAGGGAGGAGGATAGAATGGAGGGAGGGAGGAGGATAGGATGGATGGAGGGAGGGAGAGAGGAGAATAGGATGGAGGGATAGAGTATGATATAATTCAGAAAGAGAGGAGGATATGATCGAGGGAGGGAGAGAGGAGGATAGGATGGAGGGAGAGCAGAGGATAGGGTGGAGGGAGAAGAATAGGATGGAGGGAGAGATAGAAGATAGGATGGAGGGAGAGATAGAAGATAGGATGGAGGGAGAGATAGAAGATAGGATGGAGGGAGAGATAGAAGATAGGATGGAGGGAGAGATAGAAGATAGGATGGAGGGAGAGATAGAAGATAGGATGGAGGGAGAGATAGAAGATAGGATGGAGGGAGAGATAGAAGATAGGATGGAGGGAGAGATAGAAGATAGGATGGATGGAGAGATAGAAGATAGGATGGAGGGAGAGATAGAAGATAGGATGGGTGGAGCGATAGAAGATAGGATGGAGGGAGAGATAGAAGATAGGATGGAGGGAGAGATAGAAGATAGGATGGAGGGAGAGATAGAAGATAGGATGGAGGGAGAGATAGAAGATAGGATGGAGGGAGAGTTAGAAGATAGGATGGATGGAGCGATAGAAGATAGGATGGAGGGAGAGATGGAAGATAGGAATGGATGGAGAGATAGAAGATAGGATGGAGGGAGAGATAGAAGATAGGATGGAGGGAGAGATAGAAGATAGGATGGAGGGAGAGATAGAAGATAGGATGGAGGGAGAGATAGAAGATAGGATGGAGGGAGAGATAGAAGATAGGATGGAGGGAGAGATAGAAGATAGGATGGAGGGAGAGATAGAAGAATAGGATGGAGGGAGAGATAGAAGATAGGATGGAGGGAGGGAGGAGGATAGAATGGATGGAGGGAGGGAGGAGGATAGGATGGATGGAGGGAGGGAGAGAGGAGAATAGGATGGAGGGATAGAGTATGATATAATTTAGAAAGAGAGGAGGATATGATCGAGGGAGGGAGAGAGGAGGATAGGATGGAGGGAGAGCAGAGGATAGGATGGAGGGAGAGAGGAGGATAGGATGGAGGGATGGAGAGCAGAGGATAGGATGGAGGGAGAGAGGAGGATAGGATGGATGTAGGGAGGGAGAGAGGAGAATAGGATGGAGGGATAGAGTATGATAGAATTTAGAAAGAGAGCAGGATAGGATGGAGGGAGAGAGAGAGGAGGACAGGATGGAGGGAGAGCAGAGGATAGGGTGGATGGAGAAGAATAGGATGGAGGGAGAGATAGAAGATAGGACGGAGGGAGAGATAGAAGATAGGATGGAGGGAGAGATAGAAGATAGGATGGAGGGAGAGATAGAAGATAGGATGGAGGGAGAGATAGAAGATAGGATGGAGGGAGAGATAGAAGATAGGATGGAGGGAGAGATAGAAGATAGGATGGAGGGAGAGATAGAAGATAGGATGGAGGGAGAGATAGAAGATAGGATGGAGGGAGAGATAGAAGATAGGATGGAGGGAGAGATAGAAGATAGGATGGAGGGAGAGATAGAAGATAGGATGGAGGGAGAGATAGAAGATAGGATGGAGGGAGAGATAGAAGATAGGATGGAGGGAGAGATAGAAGATAGGATGGATGGAGAGATAGAAGATAGGATGGAGGGAGAGATAGAAGATAGGATGGAGGGAGAGATAGAAGATAGGATGGAGGGAGAGATAGAAGATAGGATGGAGGGAGAGATAGAGAGATAGGATGGAGGGAGAGAAAGAAGATAGGATGGAGGGAGAGATAGAAGATAGGATGGAGGGAGAGATAGAAGATAGGATGGAGGGAGAGATAGAAGATAGGATGGAGGGAGAGATAGAAGATAGGATGGAGGGAGAGATAGAAGATAGGATGGAGGGAGAGATAGAAGATAGGATGGAGGGAGAGATAGAAGATAGGATGGAGGGAGAGATAGAAGATAGGATGGAGGGAAGCGACTTCATTGTGGATGAAGAACAAGGGGAAAGAAATTGTGACAGAAGGGATATCAGGCGGAAGGGAGAAGATTCTCTTGTGTACTGCTGAAAAAAAGAGAATGGAGGGAAGGAGGAGGAAAGGAGGATGTAGGGACCGGAGTTGACAGAGGGAAGGGACAGTGGCTTTGGGGAGAGTCTCAGGAAGGGAGGCAAAGCGGAGGATGCTCTCCTCCTTCTAAAGTGAGGCATTGTCTGGGGAAATGATGGAGGAAGAGAAGGAGGAAATGCCCAGTGTTATATCCACCAGGCAGCGGCCTGCCGGGGAGGAGATGAGCCAGAGATGACAGGGGAGGAGGGAGGAGGGAGAGAGGGTAGAAATAGATAGATAGGTGTTTTTAAAGCTGTTGACACAGTGACAGTTCTGACTGGTGTTGAAAGTGTATCCGTTACCCACATAAAAACCAACTAGGCAGTGTTAAGCTGTAAGAAAACACTGAGGAAGGTGTACAGTATCCTCAATACCACACAGCACTGTTTAAAGGAGGACTTAGATCTCATGTCAATGTTTATGGGTTAGAACTAATCATTATTGCCAGCAGCATACCACCCTTGCTTCTGAAGCTAACCAGGGTTGGTCTTGGTTGGTCCCTGGATGGGAGACCAGATGCTGCTGTAAGTGGTGTTGGAGGGCCAGTAGGAGGCACTCTTTCCTCTGGTCTAAAAAATATTCAAATTCCCCAGGGCAGTGATTGGGGATACTGCTCTGTGTAGGGTGCCGTCTTTCGGATTGGGACGTTAAACGGGTGTCCTGACTCTCTGAGGTCATTAAAGATCCCATGGCACTTATCGTAAGAGTAGGGTGTTCACACCGGTGTCCTGGCTAAATTCCCAATCTGGCCCTCAAACCATCATGGCCACCTAATCATCCCCAGCTTACAATTAGTGCATTCATCCCCCTCCTCTCCCCTGTAACTATTCCCCATGTCGTTGCTGTAAATGAGAATGTGTTCTCAGTCAACTTACCTGGTAAAATAACAGTTAAATAAATGTAAAAATGAGGTAGTCATGGAAAAGCTCTCAGGAACGGACATTCATCTGCCGGCCATCCCCCTCCTCTCATCCTACTCCTCCACTTGTTATCCTCTCTTTACATCGTTCCTCTCCCCCCTCTTCTTGTTGTTTACTTCCTGGTCTCGCCCTCATCCTCCCCTACAAAACTCTGTCTCCCTCTCTGGTTCTTTCATCTCCTATCCATCTTCTTGGTCTCTCTCTCTCTGTCTCTCTGTCTCTCTCTCTGTCTCTCTCTCTCTCTCTCTCTCTCTCTCTCTCTCTCTCTCTCTCTCTCTCTCTCTCTCTCTCTCTCTCTCTCTCTCTCTCTCTCTCTCTCTCTCTCTCTCTCTCTCTCTCTCTCTCCTCATCTCCAGGTTGCTATAGAGCTTCTATAGACAGTGGGAGCAGAGCAGGAGTTGAACAACAAGGTTTGGTTCAATAGACAGTGTGCTCTGAGGAATCAACAGGTCTCATCAGGCAGTAGCACAACACTGCAGTGGCATCAATACAAACCTGGCCCTGCATCTCTTTCTCTATCCACTCTCTCCTCTCCTCTCTTATTTGCTTTCTCTCTGTTTCTCTCTGTCTATCTACAATTATTCTTAGCTTTTTTTCTCGCTCTCTCTGCCTCTATTATCACCCCCCCCCTCTCTCTTTCTAACTATCCTATCTCCCTCTCTCTAACTATCCTAGCCCTCTCTCTCTCTTTCTAGTTTGCCCTCTCTGTCTCTACCTCTATTGTCACTCTCTCTTTTTCATTCAGTATCTCTAACTGTCTTCACCCTCTCTCTCCTACTCTAAAATATTAATATTCTCCACCTCCATATCTCTCTTTTGGAATGTATTCATCTATGAAAGCACACAGCAGTGTATGGTTAAGTGTTAGTTCACAGAAAACAAGATAAATAAAGAAATAAACTCAAAATCTGTCTTTGTAGAGAGGGTACAAATAATATTCTTAGAAAAGGGGTTGTACCTGGAACCAGGTACAGGGACAGCCAAAGTGTATAGCCAAGATTGGATCGTAGCTGTACAACTTAAATAGAGTGAATTGATTGGTGGATTGGTTGTTCGGTCTAATCAGACTCTTTGATAAGACAAAAGGACAAATGTTTGTCATAAGGTTCAAAGTGCGTGTGACCTTTGAAACTACCTTTTGATGTTTCAATCATCCCTCTCTTGTCCTCCCACTCCCCTACATCACTATCTCTCTTGTCCTCCCACTCCCCTACCTCCTCCATCACTACGTCTCTTGTCCTCCCACTCCCTTACCTCCTACATCACTACCTCTCCTTTCCTCCCACTCCCCTACCTCCTCCATCACTACCTCTCCTTTCCTCCCTTATCCCTTACCTCCTCCATCACTACTTCTCGTTTCCTCCCACTCCCCTACCTCCTCCATCACTACCTCTCCTTTCCTCCCACTCCCCTACCTCCTCCATAACTACCTCTCATTTCCTCCCACTCCCTTACCTCCTCCATCACTACCTCTCCTTTCCTCCCACTCCCTTACCTCCACCATCACTACCTCTCCTTTCCTCCCACTCCCTTACCTCCTCCATCACTACCTATACTTTCCTCCCACTCCCCTACCTCCTCCATCACTACCTCTCCTTTCCTCCCACTCCCTTACCTCCTCCAGCACTACCTCTCTTGTCCTCCCACTCCCCTACCTCCTTCATCACTACCTCTCTTGTCCTCCCACTCCCCTACCTCCTCCATCACTACCTCTCGTTTCCTCCCACTCCCCTACCTCTTCCATCACTACCTCTCCTTTCCTCCCACTCCCCTACCTCCTCCATCACTACCTCTCTTGTCCTCCCACTCCCCTACCTCCTCCATCACTACCTCTCCTTTCCTCCCTTATCCCTTACCTCCTCCATCACTACCTCTCCTTTCCTCCCACTCCCCTACCTCCTCCATCACTACCTCTCCTTTCCTCCCACTCCCCTACCTCCTCCATCACTACCTCTCCTTTCCTCCCACTCCCTTACCTCCTCCATCACTACCTCTCTTGTCCTCCCACTCCCTTACCTCCTTCATCACTACGTCTCTTGTCCTCCCACTCCCCTACCTCCTCCATCACTACCTCTCCTTTCCTCGCACTCCCTTACCTCCTCCATCACTACCTCTCTTGTCCTCCCACTCCCTTACCTCCTCCATCACTACCTCTCTTGTCCTCCCACTCCCTTACCTCCTCCATCACTACCTCTCCTTTCCTCCCACTCCCCTACCTCCTCCATCACTACCTCTCCTTTCCTCCCACTCCCTTACCTCCTCCATCACTACCTCTCCTTTCCTCCCACTCCCTTACCTCCTCCATCACTACCTCTCCTTTCCTCCCACTCCCTTACCTCATCCATCACTACCTCTCTTGTCCTCCCACTCCCCTACCTCCTCCATCACTACCTCTCCTTTCCTCCCACTCCCTTACCTCCTCCATCACTACCTCTCTTGTCCTCCCTTATCCCCTACCTCCTCCATCACTACCTCTCCTTTCCTCCCACTCCCTTACCTCCTCCATCACTACCTCTCTTGTCCTCCCTTATCCCCTACCTCCTCCATCACTACCTCTCTTGTCCTCCCACTCCCTTACCTCCTCCATCACTACCTCTCTTGTCCTCCCACTCCGTTACCTCCTTCATCACTACCTCCCTTGTCCTCCCACTCCCCTACCTCCTCCATCACTACCTCTCCTTTCCTCCCACTCCCCTACCTCCTCCATCACTACCTCTCCTTTCCTCCCTTATCCCCTACCTCCTCCATCACAACCTCTCATTAACTCCCACTCCCCTACCTCCTCCATCACTACCTCTCCTTTCCTCCCACTCCCTTACCTCCTCCATCACTACCTCTCTTGTCCTCCCACTCCCCTACCTCCTCCATCACTCCTCCATCACTACCTCTCCTTTCCTCCCACTCCCCTAACTCCTTCATCACTACCTCTCTTGTCCTCCCACTCCCTTACCTCCTTCATCACTACCTCTCTTGTCCTCCCACTCCCCTACCTCCTCCATCACTACCTCTCCTTTCCTCCCACTCCCTTACCTCCTCCATCACTACCTCTCCTTTCCTCCCACTCCCCTACCTCCTTCATCACTACCTCTCTTGTCCTCCCACTCCCTTACCTCCTTCATCACTACCTCTCTTGTCCTCCCACTCCCCTACCTCCTCCATAACTACCTCTCATTTCCTCCCACTCCCTTACCTCCTCCATCACTACCTCTCCTTTCCTCCCACTCCCCTACCTCCTCCATCACTAACTCTCCTTTCCTCCCACTCCCTTACCTCCACCATCACTACCTCTCCTTTCCTCCCACTCCCTTACCTCCTCCATCACTACCTATACTTTCCTCCCACTCCCCTACCTCCTCCATCACTACCTCTCCTTTCCTCCCACTCCCTTACCTCCTCCAGCACTACCTCTCTTGTCCTCCCACTCCCCTACCTCCTTCATCACTACCTCTCTTGTCCTCCCACTCCCCTACCTCCTCCATCACTACCTCTCGTCCTTTACCTCCTCCCACTCCCCTACCTACCTTCCATCACTACCTCTCCTTTCCTCCCACTCCCCTACCTCCTCCATCACTACCTCTCCTTTCCTCCCACTCCCCTACCTCCTCCATCACTACCTCTCTTGTCCTCCCACTCCCCTACCTCCTCCATCACTACCTCTCCTTTCCTCCCTTATCCCTTACCTCCTCCATCACTACCTCTCTTGTCCTCCCACTCCCCTACCTCCTCCATCACTACCTCTCCTTTCCTCCCACTCCCCTACCTCCTCCATCACTACCTCTCCTTTCCTCCCACTCCCTTACCTCCTCCATCACTACCTCTCTTGTCCTCCCACTCCCCTACCTCCTTCATCACTACGTCTCTTGTCCTCCCACTCCCCTACCTCCTCCATCACTACCTCTCTACCTCTCACTTTCCTCGCACTCCCTTACCTCCTCCATCACTACCTTTCTTGTCCTCCCACTCCCTTACCTCCTCCACTCCCTTACCTCCTCCATCACTACCTTTCTTGTCCTCCCACTCCCTTACCTCCTCCATCACTACCTCTCTTGTCCTCCCACTCCCTTACCTCCTCCATCACTACCTCTCCTTTCCTCCCACTCCCCTACCTCCTCCATCACTACCTCTCCTTTCCTCCCACTCCCTTACCTCCTCCATCACTACCTCTCCTTTCCTCCCACTCCCTTACCTCATCCATCACTACCTCTCTTGTCCTCCCACTCCCCTACCTCCTCCATCACTACCTCTCCTTTCCTCCCACTCCCTTACCTCCTCCATCACTACCTCTCTTGTCCTCCCACTCCCTTACCTCCTCCATCACTACCTCTCTTGTCCTCCCACTCCGTTACCTCCTTCATCACTACCTCCCTTGTCCTCCCACTCCCCTACCTCCTCCATCACTACCTCTCCTTTCCTCCCACTCCCCTACCTCCTCCATCACTACCTCTCCTTTCCTCCCTTATCCCCTACCTCCTCCATCACAACCTCTCATTAACTCCCACTCCCCTACCTCCTCCATCACTACCTCTCCTTTCCTCCCACTCCCTTACCTCCTCCATCACTACCTCTCTTGTCCTCCCACTCCCCTACCTCCTCCATCACTACCTCTCCTTTCCTCCCACTCCCCTACCTCCTTCATCACTACCTCTCTTGTCCTCCCACTCCCTTACCTCCTTCATCACTACCTCTCTTGTCCTCCCACTCCCCTACCTCCTCCATCACTACCTCTCCTTTCCTCCCACTCCCCTACCTCCTCCATCACTACCTCTCCTTTCCTCCCTTATCCCCTACCTCCTCCATCAGTACCTCTCATTAACTCCCACTCCCCTACCTCCTCCATCACTACGTCTCTTTTCCTCCCACTCCCTTACCTCCTCCATCACTACCTCTCCTTTCCTCCCACTCCCCTACCTCCTCCATCACTACCTCTCTTTCCCTCCCACTCCCTTACCTCCTTCATCACTACCTCTCTTGTCCTCCCACTCCCCTACCTCCTCCATCACTACCTCTCCTTTCCTCCCACTCCCCTACCTCCTCCATCACCACCTCTCCTTTCCTCCCACTCCCTTACCTCATCCATCACTACCTCTCTTGTCCTCCCACTCCCTTACCTCCTCC
>NC_092159.1:54642821-54845321 GCF_045791955.1 Oncorhynchus clarkii lewisi | reverse complement strand
ACCACTTCACCACTGCATAGGGCTGATGGAAAGACAGCAGTCACACACAGCATGATGTTAAATCACCACTTCACCACTGCATAGGGCTGATGGAAAGACAGCAGTCACACACAGCATGATGTTAAATCACCACTTCACCACTGCATAGGGCTGATGGAAAGACAGCAGTCACACACAGCATGATGTTAACGGATAAGCAGTCCATAAACTAGGACATAATGAGCCAGTAGGCCCCAATCATAACAGTCCAAAATCACAACCATTAACAATTTCCCAATCGAAATGTACAACTTTTAATTCCCATTGCAAAAAACACTTCACGTTTAGCAAACAAAGTAACCGGTGATCTAAAGTTCAAAGTGGAACTTGCAGCGTATTTACTATTTTACTATTTTACAAACAGACAATCATAATATCAGTCAAAAATATCAAATTCCCAGTTTATGCTACAAAACCAACTTTAGAAGACGTTTTAAAAATAGGTTCTATTTGACTCAATGTTTCATGACCTACACTAAGGCATTGTTGACAGAATAGATGGATGCAGTTCAGTATAGGATTAATATAATTCACCAATACATTTCTTGGTAGTCCAAAACATATTGCTATCAGGTTGTAAATCACAGCTGGACTGGTACATTGTTTGCTGCCTCCACATGCACTGTTTTCGTTTCAATGACTCAATATTCTGGACAAAAACCGACGAATGTAACTAAGGCTGGAAATGTCAATATAATCAAACTAGCGAGGGCAATGATCACAAGTCAGTCATAACGTGGCTAATAGGCTAGCGTGTCTATTTATGTAGCTAAAAACACAGAGCCTAATGTTAGCTAGATAACTAGCTAACTAGTTAGCTGCTAGGTGGATGTAATTTTATGCCATTGGAAGAGTGGGTGTGACTGACTTTTTCCCCTCATATCGTTTTTTTTGGTGGCTATACACAGCTAGAGATGCAGGTGTCATTTGGTTATCTAGCAAGAACTTAAACGACTGTTATACAGTTAGCATATCTTTTGTGTCGCAAATTCACTCTACCTATCTTCTCCGATTTCAGAACACTCACGTCTGAGTGCAAAACAACTAATGAATTTGCAAAATCCGAAACACCTGCTGAATATGACCAGTGTCAGTAAATATAGGGGGAAAAGGTCATAGTTATTCAATAACTAGACTAGGTAACACTCTAGATGACATGTAAACAGCCTAACCAGCTCTGCTACAGCGAGAAAAATTGTCAAAGTGAGGTGTTCTCTCATTTGTGTCTGGGAGTAGCTAGCTCTCAAGCTAGCCAATTTTAGCCAGTTAGCTTGAGTGCTTGTTTGGGACAAGCATGCATTGGCAGGCAATCTGCAGAAGGACGAGGAGGCCACAATTCCCCATCATTTATCAGTGCAATTTTGACGGCCAACTAGCTGAAAAAGTTTGAAAGGGTTAATCTAATGTTCCTTCGTTATAATACTAATTTAGAACTCTTATGGTGGTGATTTGTCTTGAATTGGAAATTTTTCTGGTCTCGTCTTGACTCGTCACGGAACCCTTGTCCCCCTCCAGATCTCAGTCTTGACTCGGTCTCGCCCTCCTCCGTTCTTTGGTCTTGACTCAGATTCGATTTGCTCCGGTCTTGGTCTTGAACCAGTCTCGCTTTAAGTGGCCTCGAACACAACACTTGTCAGGGTTATGTAAAGGGTTGTTATTTGGTTCTCTTCATGCCAATAAATGGAAGACAAATTCAACTTTGTGTGTGTGTGTGTGTGTGTGTGTGTGTGTGTGTGTGTGTGTGTGTGTGTGTGTGTGTGTGTGTGTGTGTGTGTGTGTGTGTGTGTGTGTGTGTGTGTGTGTGTGTGCGTGTGCATGTGCATGTACATGTGTGGGTGTGGGTGTGCTCTATATAGGTAGAGTGTGTGCTGTTTCTGATTGGCTGAATGAGTGTTGTTCCTTGTCAATGACCTCCCCAGTAAAACTAACTCTCTTCCTCTCTCTTTCATTTTCCTTTGGCATAACCCGTTTTCATTCCACTTTCAATTTCAACCTCTCATCATTATTTTTTCTTCACTTCCATGCTTTTCCTCTCATGTAATTTCCCCATCGCTTTCCTCTCCTTCCTATCTCTGTCTCCATTCATCTCCCCATATATCTGACCCTTGGCTCATACTCTCCCCCCTCACATCCGTTCCTTTCTTTCGTTGCAACAACTTGTTTCCACTCTGCTTTCTATCTCTCCCTCTCGTCTTCCTTTCTCAACTCTCACCTATTACATTTCCCGGCCACTCTCCTCCTCTCCGCTTCTCTGCTTTCATAAACCACCAATCTGTGCCTCCCCATCCTATCCCTTCATCTCCCAAACCTATTCCCTTGTGTCACCCTCATAACCTTCCCCCTCCCCCTCATCCAGCCAACATACTCACTGTCATCATCCTCTCCCAGCTGGTGTTACGGCGTCAGAAGTCCTCCTATAACTACCTTCTGGCGCTCGCCGCCGCTGACATCCTGGTCCTCCTGCTCATCGTCTTCGTCGACTTCATATTGGAGGACTTCATTTTGGGCGCGCCCCTTCCCCCCTCCCTCAACAAGGCAGTCCAGGTCCTGGAGTTCTCCTCCATCCACACCTCCATCTGGATCACGGTCCCCTTGACCGTTGACCGTTATATTGCAGTCTGTCACCCGTTGAAGTATCATAGCGTTTCCTACCCGGCCCGCACACGGCGGGTCATCATGGGCGTCTATATGGGGTGTTTGGTGTCTGCGGCGCCTTACTACTGGTGGCCTGAGCTGTGGCATGGTTTACCTGGAGGTGGTACAGGAAGTGGAGGAAGGGGGAGTAGTAGTAGTGCTGCGCAGCATGTGCTGGTCTGGGTGCACTGTGCGACTGTCTATCTCCTCCCCTGCTCCGTCTTCTTCTCCCTCAATGCAATGATCGTCAGGAAGCTCCAGCGCCGTCGTAGCTGCTTCCGCCTGCGCGGCTACTCCACGGGCAAGACCACCGCCATCCTACTCGCCATCACTTCCGTGTTTGCCGTCCTCTGGGCACCACGCACCGTCGTGATCCTTTACCACCTGTACACGGCGCCGCCGGCGTCCCCGGGTCCCGCCCGCCTTCTGCACCTCCTAACTGATGTGGCGAACATGCTAGCTCTCCTAAACACCGGGGTCAACTTCTTTCTCTACTGTTTCATCAGCAAGCGTTTCCGGACCATGGCGGCCACGGTTCTCCGGACGTTGTTCCGATGCCGTAAGCAGCCGCCACCGTTCTACGCTGGACACAACTTCTCTATCACCAGTAGCCCCTGGATCTCCCCTGCTAACTCCCACTGCATCAAGATGCTGGTATACCAGTACGATAAGAACGGCAAGCCCATCTGCATCTCCTCGTGAGGAGGGAAGTGTGGAGGGTTTCCCTGACGACCGACCTTGATGATGACCCGATTCTGGGACTCTTTGAGCTTTTCAAATGTCAACAGACATTTAGAGTGGAGGGCTGGAAAGGTGAAGGAGAGGAAAGGAGAGTTAGAGGAGAGGTGATGAGAGGTGGAGGAGAGGAGATGGAGGAGAGGAGAGGAGAGGTGGTGGAGAGGAGAGGTGGAGGAGAGAAGAGTTAGAGGAGCGTCTGAGAAGAGGAGACAGAAAGATATGTGGTTGGTGTCTGAACACGCAACAATCTATCTATCTATCTGAAGTGAGAGAAAGAATGTTTGAGAATAAGAAGAAGAAGAAAAGTTGAGAAATCAAGTAGGAATGTTGCTGAGCACAAACAGCAGAACAGAACTCACAACCCAGCAACAGTGTGTTGAGAAGCATCTCTCCACTCGTTCATGCGGAAAAGCAATCTAACAGACTGATCATTCAGCCTGGATAACTGCCTGTCTTTTTGACTGTATAACTGCTCCGACAGTGTCTGACGATGAGCTTTGACTGTGATCAGGGACTGATAAACGAGCATCATGGCGGCTGCTTATTACTGGGTTTTATAGCCAGCCATTTGTAAATGGGAATGGAGAGTGACAACTGAGGAATTCCTCTGTGACATATCAACCTCGCTTTGACATTGGGACGTTTTTGGTACTGTCTCTGATATACTGCTGTCGACGGATGGGGAGGAGGAGGTGATGGGGGAGGGACGGTGGGAGGATGAGGGAGGCTCTGAATCTGAACAGATGGCCATCATCCAACGGGAGCCCTCTCTAGTCAAAGAGTTCCTCGCAGAGACTCTCAGCGAGAGAAACCACTCACCTTTGAAGAGGTACCCGTGGCATTGATGCTCAAGTCTTTAGTGATGGCCTTAGATTATTTGATTCACAATCACTACTGCTGACATTTCCTGTTAATATATAGTGGGTATCAGAGGTGCATTAGACATTACAGGAGACTTTTTATTAAAAAACGGATCTGTGGATGTTAAGAGTGAATTCATCAAAGGTGGAAGGGATTGGGAAAGAACCATCCAATCAGGAGCCATCTCACAGGTGTTGTTAAGGATAAGTAGGAGCTGCCTGTTGTTGTCATGGTGAAGGATTATGGTAGACTTAACTGTTAGATCAGTGTTCTTTTATACCGATCTTGACGACACATACATGTGCAGGTTTTTGTTCTAGCCCAGTACTAACACACTTGATTCAGTGAATCAACTGATCATCAAACAATTTGAGTGGTTGAATCAAGGTGTGCTAGGTGTGTTAGTGCTGGGACCAGGATTGAAGGAGATTGTTGTAGACGCACAAAATAAAGCAAAACAATTACAGCAAAACAGGTAGAGGTTCCATAGGATCAGTAATCTTGTAACCATGGATTCCACAATTTTATAAGGAGGACATTACTACCATTTTAAAGAGTCTTCAATTAAATATTGGTTGTCTTTGATGATTGTCTTAGTCATATTAGAATGAATGTATTTGTGCAGCTCCTCAGACCCTTAACTTTATATCACTGACTAGATTGTGTGTGTGTGTGTGTGTGTGTGTGTGTGTGTGTGTGTGTGTGTGTGTGTGTGTGTGTGTGTGTGTGTGTGTGTGTGTGTGTGTGTGTGTGTGTGTGTGTGTGTGTGTGTGTGTGTGTGTGCGTGCGTGCGTGCGTGTATGCATATGTGTGTGTGCGTGTGTGTGTGTGTGTGTGTGTGTGTGTGTGTGTGTGTGTGTGTGTGTGTGTGTGTGTGTGTGTGTGTGTGTGTGTCTCTGTCTGTATGTATGTGAGAGAGCAAGAGAGGGAGAGAGACAGGCAGAGAGAAAGAGAGAGATAGAGAGAGTAAACGAGAGTTAATTAATCAATAACGCCAGAGGTATGGTATATGGACAATATACCACGGCTAAAAGGTTGTTCTTATGCACGATGCAGAACGGAGTGCCTGGACACAGCCCTTAGCCCCTTATTGGCCATATACCACATACCCCCGAGGTGCCTTATTGGAATTATAACCAGATTAACAATGTAATTAGAACAGTAAAAAGCCAGTTTATTCTCCCTCTCACCCTCATAGCTGTATCTTTCTACTCTCTCTTCAACCCTCCTCTGTCTGACTGGCACGAGGGTGAGAAATCAGATGACTGAGAAACTATGAATTTATGAAGCCACGACAACTCATAGATCAACTGTGTTCTGTCCTGCACAGAAACAACCTATAAAACCAGCCAGGTTGCTCACGATTGACTGCGAAATTTGAAGTCCGTCCAGGTAACCAGGACGTCAGTAGAAGACTTAACCTGTTGCGACGACCAAACCCGGATCCGGGATTCTATTTATAGACCTAAGCTCATTACCATAACGCAACGTTAACTATTCATGAAAATCGCAAATGAAATGAAATAAATATGCTATCTCTCAAGCTTAGCCTTTTGTTAACAACACTGTCATCAAAATATGCTTTTCAACCATAGGAAAACAATCATTTGTGTAACAGTAGCTAGCTAGCGTAGCATTTAGCGTTAGCATTAGCGTTAGCATTTAGCAGGCAACTATCACAAAAACAAGTAAAGCCTTCAAATAAAATAACTTACCTTTGAAGAACTTCTGATGTTTTCAATGAGGAGACTCTCAGTTAGATAGCAGATGCTCAGTTTTTCCAAAAAGATTCTTTGTGTATTAGAAATAGCTCCGTTTTGTACATCACATTTGGCTACCAAAAAAAAAAAAAAAAAAAAAAAAACGAAAATTCAGCCCTCAAAACGCGAACTTTTTTCCAAATTAACTCCATAATATCGACTGAAACATGGCAAACGTGGTTTAGAATCAATCCTCAAGGTGTTTTTCCACATATCTCTTCAATGATATATCCTTCCTGGAAGCCTGGTTTCTCCTTGCTCTCAAATGGAAAAATAATTGCACCTGGCTTTACGCTCCAATTTCGACGCAGGGACACCAGGCGGACACTTGGAAAATGTAGTCTCTTATGGTCAATCTTCCAATGATATGCCTACAAATACGTCACAATGCTGCTAACGCCTTGGGAGAACGACAGAAAGTGTAGGCTCATTCCTTGCGCAATCACAGCCATATAAGGAGACAATGGAAAACAGAGCTTCAGAAATCTGCTCATTTCCTGGTTGACGCATCATCTTGGTTTCGCCTGTAGAATGAGTTCTGGGGCACTTACAGACAATATCTTTGCAGATTCTGAAACTTCAGAGTGTTTTCTTTCAAAAACTGTCAAGAATATGCATAGTCGAGCATCTTTTCGTGACAAAATATCGCGCTTAAAACGGGAACGTTTTTTATCCAAAAATGAAATAGCGCCCCTAGAGATCAAAGAGGTTAAAAACCGTCCGCTAGGGGCAATGGTGAGGGCTATTACCATCATGTAGGCTTGGGTTTTGCTAGGGCAATGTGGATGGGGATGGGGGATGGCCGTGTTCGATCCAACTGCTAGGTTATAAGCCTATCCCAAACCTTAACCCTTACCTTAACCATTCGGAATTAATGCCTGAACTTTAAACATCTAGGTACATACAAGTGTCTTATATCGGTTAAAAGCTTAAATTCTTGTTAGTCTAACTGCATTGTCCGATTTACAATAGGCCTTACAGCGAAAGCATGCCATGCGATTGTTTGAGGACGGCGCCCCATGTCAACATATTTTTCAACCAGCACAGGCTTCATAAAATCACAAATAGCAATTAAATAATCACTTACTTTTTGAAAATCTTCCTCTGATTTGCAATCCAAAGGGTCCCAGCTATAACATGCATGGTTGTTTTGTTAGATAAAATCCTTCTTTATATCCCAAAAAGTCAGTTTAGTTGGCGCCATCGATTTGAGTAATCCACTCGTTCAACATGCAGACAAAGGAATCCAAAAAGCTACCAATAAACTTTGTTAAAACAAGTCAAACCTTGTTTCTACTTAATCCTCAGGAACCCTAAAATGTAATTTAACAATAATATTTCATAAAATAAGTATGTTCAATAGAAAAGTAAAATTAGCAAGTGTGCATCCTCTTCGTCGCGCACCCACAGACTGATTTCCAACTGTGACTCCCAGTACCAAAACTCTAAATTCTTCCTTGTTTGGGAAGAAACAAGCCTGAAACCTTGAACAAAGACTGTTGACATCTAGTGGAAGCCATAGGAATTGCAATCTGGGAGCTGGAATTGCATAGGACTCATTGCAGTTTACTTTGGGCACGTCAGTCAGACAGGAAGTGGAGAAAAATACACCCTAGCCTAAAGAAGTTTTAACTGTGGAGTTCCTTTTGTTTTAAACCTATCCCAACCTTAACCCTAAATTTAACCATTCGGAATTAATGCATAAACTTAACCTTAAAAATCAAACGTTTATAGACGAACATTGGATTCTGCAGTAAGACTGTGAGAGCTTGTTGTATAAAACACATCTCTGTTATTTTCTGTCCAATGAACATCCACACACACATTACACATGCACACATACACGTGCGCACACAAACATACACACACACATATCAATGCACAAACACTTCGTGGCCCCTTAGTCCTCAGGCAAAACATGTACTCATCTATCCACATTGGGTGAAACTAAGCCAGAGGGCAAAATACACAAAACATTTCCTTTGAGGGATTCAGCGTGACATAGCCTCATAAATCGTGCATTAAATGCATGTTATATCTGATGAATGGTCGAAATATAGCTCCATCTCTCATATTTCATATCTCATTGTAGGCTATTACCTTCTCAAAGTTGTCCACTGGCCTCTGGAGGGCAGCACACTCAGGCCGGTCACCCGGGATACAAGTCAGTAAGTACTCAACGTTCATCCATCTCTGAGGATGTTGGGAGATGACGTGGAAACCAGCCACTCGAGGAAACAGTGAGCTCTGTTACCTTCAAGCATCTGCCTCCAGTTGCATGTTCGAATCCAGGCATGGAAAGTTGTGTTAGATTTTTTTTAAAGAAGCCTATCCCAAACCTTAAACCTTACCTTAACCTGACCAATAAACTAAAAAAAAACCTTAACATGACCAACCAAAAAAACAACATTAACATGACCAATGGGCAACCACCAAAAAACAACAATGTGACCAATAAACATTGATTGGACAGGGTTCAAGTCAAGGTAAAGAGCATGCTGGGTCATTATTGACTATTGACAGTGTATCAGCTGAGGTCAACTATCTTCATTATATAGCTCTAATAACATACCTCCCTTCCATGCTCTGAAGGGGAGTAGTTATTTTTAACAAATAAGTGTGTGTGTATAATTGGAAAGATAATTGCTAAAGCCTGTGATAAGAGTGATGTTGACAGGTTAACAGGTTAACGTTGTTTTGTGATTGTCCATTGGTCATGTTAATGCAATTCTTTGGTTGTCTATTGGTCATGATGAGCAATATGCATCAATACCACAACAGACACTTCAGTAGCACTTTATTTGACCAGTTGCAGTGTCATAACATTGTCATATTGTCATAAACATGACATACCAAATTATATAAGATATCCTGACAGTTTGTCACTGAATGTCAAGTGACAATCAGTAATAAAATGTCAAACAGGACTTCATAACTATCCCAGAAAATGCAATGGGAGTATATCTAAGCAATTCTGGATTTTATTTATTGAAAGCATCCCAACATTGCTAGTGTGACATTGGTTTATAACCCTCGTCAAACGTTTCCACCAACGTTAATTAGACTGATTACGGTAATTTGATTTGTGAAAGAGTAAACTACTTCTGAAAACACCCAGGAGGGAGCAGTTCTTGCCTGAGCTCTGGTTGGAAAACAGATTCAATGAATACCACGTGAGAGACTCTGAAGCAGGTGGGAGGGAGTGGTAGTTGCTATGGTGATGACTAGGGAACACCCACTGTTGGTGACATTAATAACTCATAACCGGATAATCATAATAGGAAACTCTTATCTCTGGAGGCTTCACGCTTTTCTCAAACAGATACTGTAAACCTGTAGAATATACTATTTTATTTTCCTCCACTCTTTCATTTTCTCTCTCAGAGTGTGTCGGTATGTTTGTGTGTGTGTGTGTGTGTGTGTGTGTGTGTGTGTGTGTGTGTGTGTGTGTGTGTGTGTGTGTGTGTGTGTGTGTATGTGTGCATGCGTGCGTAAGTCTTTGTGTGCTTCCACGTGTGCGCGCATCTGTCTGAGTGCAAGAGCTTTCAAAAGTGTGTAAAATATCAAGTCAGTTAAGACAAAAAATGTGTACAGTAAATGAAGCAAAATATCTCTGTACTCTAAATTATTAAATAGCTTATTTATGCTCCTTGGTGTTGATGACCAGTCCACATACAGAACATTATTATTAATAAATTAGCATATCTGAGATTGTATTTCCCTCTGCTTACAGTATGGTAGTCTACTGATAGCTTTTCCATTGTGTGTTTTCTACATGTCAGGCTCTTTTTAAAATCAGTTGTTCTCGTAGCCTGTTACCAGATCTGTTGGTGCTGTATTGACAACTCAAACTAATGACCATAGGAGTTGTCAAGACAGCATAAGCAGATCTGGGATCAGGCTACCATTTCTCCATGACAGCACTTCATAAGACGTGAATTGATTGAATGTAATGCATTGATTGTTTTGGCTAGCATAATTAAGGTGCAATATGTGGAAATTTCTCTGCCATTTCCTGGTTGCAAAAATTGTAATAGTTTGCCTAATGTCAGTTTATATGACAAAACATGCAGCCATTGTGTAGAGAATCATTGTACCATCTAAACTGCTGTGAAATATATATTCCATAACCAACAAATATTGTATTTTTAGCTGTTTGAAGCTGGTGTACAAAACCGAAAGTAAAACAAGCAAAAACAAAACATAAGAATGGGAAGCATAGAAATAGTGCATATAAAACAGATATACAGCTTCTCGGACTCGCTTTCAATGAGAATGACAGATCTTTAACTCAGATTTCTATGTAAATTTGGTCAGGTCACCCAAAAAGTTACATATTGCAGCTTTTACTAATGAATTTAAATGAATATAATGTATGTACAGTATGTATTTGGTTATTTCCTGTGAGAAGGCATGTTGATATTTTATAACTGAGAATAAGATAAAGATACCCTCTAAAAATCAAAGATGTCTGTCTGGTCTTGTTTGTCTCTGTCAATTGTTTTTAACACGTTCACACATTTAATAACACAGTTGAAGTTGTATTGATTTTCCTAATATATTGTGACACACATGGCATGATTTGACGTGTAAAGTAAAATCCTGATCCTTATTTTTTATTTTATAATGTTCCTAATGATGAACAGAATACGTGTACCAAGTTTCATGGTTGTATCAGAAAGTGCACAGATTCAGTATTTTCTTGGCACTTATCTGCCTATTGTGCAAATCAAAAGGTTTTCAAAATGTTGTAACACCCAATGAATATCACAATATCACAAAGTACATACCAAAATCCTCAAAGAGTTGTCATATCCTACATTAATCTGATTTTTCACGTTATACTTCAGACCATCACGTGATACTTCAAACAAGGAGGTCAAAGACACTCACTGAATGTGTCCCAAATGACACCCTACTCTCAATACAGTGCACTACTTTTGACCAGGGCCCTAAGGTTCCTTGTGAAACGTAATGCACTACGTAGGGAATTGGTTGCCACTCACCCACTGTCACCTCTCACCATGAGAGTTGTGCAAATGTTTTTCCATTGTTACAAAATCATTGCATCATAATGAATTGTAATGCTTTGTACAACCTGTGAGTTGCTATTCACGTCATAAACAAGTACAATGTTCACCGTGGGGGAGAACAACTGCTTTTCACCATCTGCGCCTATTCAATATTGCATAGATTTGCATAGTTATAACAAAATACAACTTTTGGGGTTCTCATAAGCTTACAATGTTGTTTTGATTATTGTTTGAACAGTCGCTAAGATTATATATGACGCGTTTCAGGAAGCTAGGCGTATGTCGCGGGTCATTATTTCACAGGAGAGCCATTTGAACAACTTTTTTTTAATCAAAATGTGTTTTTTGGCAGAAATGCCTTCTTTCATGTGCCTTAATAATAAACTTGTATGTCATCTGTAAATATGAATAACACTTTTCAATTACGAGCCTAGTTGGTTTAGCCCCAAAAAAATCAGCAACCTTCCCTCTAGCCATTATTGGCTGAGATAATGAGTGGGCTAGACATGCCGAGAGATGAGTTTGGATTGGTCTGCCATATATCACGCTTCTGTTTGTTTGAGTTGGTCAGTATGTCTAGGTAATCTTGTCTAAAGCAGCTTTTAAACAAATGGATTGTGTATTAAAACTGCATAAGTGTTGCTTTCCACTTTCTGGAGGACTGAGTTTTAAAATCAGTGGAATTCGAGTTTGATAGCTAAGGAGATGGAGAAAACACCTGTCTCCAGATTACATCGTCAAACTAAGGGTAACCATGGCATCCGACAGGAGACGTGTCCAACCCTGAATGATGTAAGATAGTCTAGCTAGCTACATTTTCAGATATTACAAGTTTCTAATTTTGACAAACAAAAGCCATTTGCTTGCTTAGCTATAGCCTAATTTTAGCTAGCTGACATTGAATCTGCTTGGTTAGCTACCTGCAGATTAATGCAGGGTAGTAACGTCATGAGTTGGGGTTATGCTTTATTGTTTATCCAACTAGTTAGTTATACATATAAACGAAATACTCCACTATGCAAGCAACCATTTCAGGTGCGTTCTTAATTAAATTGTTGCCTGCAGCACAGTTACAGTCACCAACTCTCTGGATAACATGAAAACAGCCTAACAAACTCTGCTAGGGCGAGTAAAACGGTCAGAGTGGGGTGTTCTGGTCTCGAAGTAGCTAGCAAGCTAGCCAATGTTAGCCAGTTAGCTTGGGTGCTTGACTGCCATTGTGAGGTCAGAATGTTCGGATCAACCCTACTCATTGGCCAGAGCGCCCAGCGCACACTTTGAATGCGAAACACTCTAAATTTACGAATGGACAATCTGACAGCACAGTTGCAGTCACCAATGCTCCGGATAACATAACAACCTAACCAGCTCTGCTAGGGCGAATAATGTTCATTGAGCTGTTCTCTCTCACTTAGATGTCTGGAGGTAGCTAGCAAGTTAGCTTGGGTGCTTGTAGTACATTCAGATCAAACCTTAAAGAGATGGGTGTGGCTAAAGCTTAAGAGGGTGTGAACGATGCTGAATGGGTGTAGACAAAGAGGGGCTCTCCAATAGTAGTACCAAAACATTCAAAAGCCATTTTCTCAAAAATGAGTTTACAAGTTGAACAAATTCAAAGCAAAATTACTATCCCATTGTTCCTCGAATGTAGTGTATGATATACCATTTTTTTGCTCTGAACCTCTACTTTTACCCAACATAAAAAAACACAATTTCAAATTTGAGCCTGTCGGTCAAATATTTGGTTGTGATAGTTGCAAAAAAACTATTTTGGACACATCAGATATTAGCTAGAATGCTAACGCTCATTGACATAGGCTGGTAGCAAAGCAACACTACTAGGCAGCAGGACATTCATAAAAGCCTTACAATTCAATTATAATCCAAAATTAGTGTGCAATGCACTCATTCCCAACATGCAAATGGAGGCTTTCTTTGTTGGCGGTCTATGAGAACTCCCCACAGCGGGAAAATTGTGAGAAGTTGCTGCATGCTCTACCCAACAGTGTGGTACTTTGAATGAATGATTGAATGAGGCTGTTTGAGAAGGTTTAAATCCTAAGCAACATGCCTACACATAGTTTGAAGTACAACACCAACATAGCTCCTGTAATAGGTCAAAGCTGTGTGCTGGAAAACCTTGGTAGAGCATGGGTGGAATAGGTATTCAAATCAAATCAAATTGTATTTGTCACATGCGCCGAATACAACAGGTGTTGACCTTACAGTGAAATGCTTACTTACGAGCCCCTAACCAACAATGTAGTTTAAAAATAAATAAAAACACATGAATAAGAATGAAAAGTAACAAGCAATTAAAGAGCAGCAGCAAAATAACAATTGTGAGACTATATACAGGGGGGTACTGGAACAGAGTCAATGTGCGGGGGCACCGGTTAGTCGAGGTAATTGAGGTAATATGTACATGTAGATAGAGTTAATAAAGTGACTATGCATAGATGATAACAGAGAATAGCAGCGGTGTAAAAGAGGGTGGGGGACAATGCAAATAGTCTGGGTAGCCATTTGATTAGATGTTCAGGAGGCTTATAACTTGGTCGGTAGAAGCTATCTAGAATTTGTGAATTTCCTTTCTTTTTTTTGGCTTCAGACCAATCCCTATTCTCACATAAAACATGTATTTTTTATTTGTTATATTATAACTAATATAACATTTTATTTATATAATGAATTGGTACTAGTGGTAATACAGTGCATTTGGAAAGTATTCAGACCCCTTGACCTTTTCCATATTTTATTACGTTACAGCCTTATTATGAAATTAATACAATTATTTGTTTTCCTCATCAATCTACACAACAATCCATAAGGACAACGCGAAAAACAGGTTTTAAGAAATGTTTGCAAATGTATAAAAAAAACTGAAATACCTTATTTACATAAGTATTCAGACCCTTTGCTATGAGACTTGAAACTGAGCTCTGGTGCATCCTGTTGCCATTGATCATCCTTGAGATGTTTCTACAACTTGATTGGAGCCCATCTGTGTTCATTTCAATTGATTGGAAATGATATGGAAAGACACACCTGTCTATATAAGGTCCCACATTTGACAGTGCATGTCAGAGCAAAAACCAAGCCGTGAGGTCAAAGGAACAGTCCGTAGAGCTCCGAGACAGGATTGTGTTAAGGCACAGATCTGGGGAAGGGTACCAAAACATTTCTGCAGCATTGAAGGTTCCCAAGAACACAATGGCCTCGATCATTCTTAAATGGAAGAAGTTTGGAATCACCAATACTCTTTCTAGAGCTTCCAACAGGACAATGACCCTAAGCACACGGCAAAGACAACAAGGCTTCGGGACAAGTCTCTGAATGTCCTAGAGTGACCCAGTCAGAGCCTGGACTTGAACCCGATCAAATATCTCTGGAGAGACCTGAAAATAATTGTGCAGTGACGCTCCCCATCCAATCTGACAGATCTTGAGAGTGTCTGCAGAGAAGGATGGGAGAAACTCCCCAAATACAGGTGTGCCAAGCTTGTAGCGTCATACCCAAGAAGACTCAAGGCTGTAATCGCTGCCAAAGGTTCTTCCACAAAGTACTGAGTAAAGGGTCTGAATACTTACGTAAATGTGATATTTTAATTTGCAAAAATGTCTAAAAACCTGTTTTTGCTTTGTCATTATTGGGTATTGTGTGTAGATTGATGAGGGGAACAGAACATTAAATCCATTTTTGATTAAGGCTGAAGTGTAACTTCTGAATACTTTCCGAATGTGCTTTATATACATGTAAACAGGAGTAATAGTGACACAATAGTGTCACAATAGTCACAATAGTGACACAATGTCCATGTCTCAAGGCTTACATGTTTTTTTAAAGAAGGTCATACCAAGGATCCTTTTGCTATTTGATTTTTTTTTAAGTCCCCTTGAAGTATAAAAAATATATATAGAAAAAGTATTTGAAAAAAATTTTTTTTGGCATTACTGCTTTAAAAAATCTAAAGAAAGTTTGTTCTGACGTGTCTAACCTATATGATGTGGGGGTGATTTGCTGGTTACACTGTCAGTGATTTATTTAGAATCCAAGGCACAGTTAACCAGCATGGCTACCACAGCATTCTGCAGCAATAAGCCTTCCCATCTGGTTTGCGCTTAGTGGGACTATCATTTATTTTTCAACAGGACAATGACCCAACACACCTCCAGGCTGTGTAAGGGCTATTTGACCAAGAAGAAGAGAGATGGAGTGCTGCATCAGATGACCTGGCCTCCTCAATTACCCAACCTCAACCCAATTGAGATTTGGGATGAGTTGGAAGGCAGAGTGAAGTAAAAGCAAGTGTTCAGCATATGTGGGAAGTCCTTCAAGACAGTTGGAAAAGCATTCCAGGTGAAGCTGGTTGATAGAATTCCCTAGCGTGTGCAAAGCTGTCATCAAGGCAAAGGGTGGCGACATTGAAGAATCTAAAATCTAAAATACATTTGGATTTGTTTAACACCTTTTTGGTTACTACAGGATTCCATGTGTGTTATTTCATAGTGTTTATGTCTTCACTATTATTCTACATTGTAGAAAATAGTAAAAATAAGAAATACCCTTGAATGATTAGGTGTGTCCAAACTTTTGACTGGTACTGTATACTTCCACAATGTTTTTCAACTGGTACCGGGGGACCTTCAGACGAGTCTTGTGAGTCCTGTGGGAGTCCTAGAGTAAAGAAACAAACACGTACGTGTTCTTGAGTCTCACCTTTACACAGAGTTGTCGTATTAATGCATAGCCCAAACTGTTCGGACACTACAGACAGAAGTTGGCAGATCGGCTGTACCGACTTCAGACGAGTCCCAATACGCTCATGTTCGTGAGGGTCTCATCTTTCTATAGAGGGGTCATAATAGTGTGTATGCCAAACCGTTCGGACGCTACAGATGATTTTGTGAGAAGACCGATATTCTGGATGTCTCATGGTCTGACAAACACCTCTCTAGCTCTGTCACCTTTCACCGCAGATGGGATGCCTCATGGTCTGACAAACACCTCTCTAGCTCTGTCACCTTTCACTGCAAATGTGGAAGTGTTATATAGACGGATGCAGTGGATTGAGATGCATTCTATGCAAAAAAACATATCTCTAGCTTAAATGGACAGATTTTTATTATGTTAATTAGATTAAGGGGATTTAACCTGTACACTTACTGAAGTGGATTTAACAAGTAACATCAATCAAGGATCATAGCTTTCACCTGGATTCACCTGGCCAGTTTATGTCATGGAAAGAGCAAGTGTTCTTATTGTTTTGTATGCTCAGTGTAGATAGATACTAATGGTAATAGCAATCAATAATCATTAGTGATAGTAATACATCTCTAGAGCCTTCTGGTCGAGGGCAGTGCAGTTGCCATACCAGAGTGTGATACAACCAGTCAGAATGCTCTCCACGGAGCAGCTGTAAAAGTTCTTAAGGATCTGAGGGGCCATGCCAAATCGTTTCAGCCTCCTGAGGGAGAAGACGCACTGCTGAGCCTTCTTCATGACTGTGTTGGTCTGAGAGGACCATGATAAGTCCTCAGTGATGTGGACACTGCGGAACTTAAAGCTGTTGACCCTCTCCACTGTGGCCCCCTTGATGTGTCTGTAGGTGTGCACCAGCCCTGTTTCTTCAAGCCCACGATCAGCTCCTTGGTCTTACTGACATTGTGGTCCTGGCACCTCCTCCTTGTCGCCATTGGTGATCAGGCTGACCACCGTTGTGTCGTCAGCAAACTTGATGACGGAGTTGCAGTCGTGCGTGGCCACACAGCCATGGGTGAACAGGGAGTTCAGGAGAGGGCTAAGCACACACCCCTAGGGGGAATAACGACTCAGAGTCTATTCACCCCTAGTGTGTACATGGCAATGAGGTACAGAGTGTTCCTGCTGCAGTTGGAAGTCATGGTGACATTTAATTGGCCACTCGTTGGTGATGATCACACAGTTAAGGTTCTACAGGTTACACCTCTGTAATTGCGAACTGCGCAGCCATTTAAGATCCACACACACGCACACACACGCACACGCATACACACACACGCACACACACGCGCACGCACATGCACACACACACAAACTTCTGGATGAATTCTGCTGTAATTGTACATACCGTGTTGATTCTCAACAGCAACACTCGGCAGGTAATGTGACGTTTGACTGATGATCCGTGACACTGATTGCAGCCTCGAGGGAACGAATGATCAGTCCATCATTTCTACCCTATAACCTGTCAGCCACTAAAACAGTACAGTACCAACCCCCTCTCACTCACCGTGGGTAGACTGCAGAGCTGTGGGACAGCACCCCTGGGTTGATATTCTATTCAAAATCATTCAAATACTTTGAGCGTTTGCTCTCCCCTGCCTGGAGTGCCACGATGGGTGGGGTTTGCAGTTGTGGGATGATTATATTGGTCCATTTTGTCAGGCAAGCTCAATCGAGCACAGATAAAGTATTTCAAATGATTTGTAATAGTATTTGAACCCAGGTCTGGTGTGGGTGGGCTTCAGAGAGCAGTTGGAGAGACATATAGTGGGATGCAGGGGGATATTACGATGCAGTGACGAGCACCACTCTGCAGTTACACAGCACTGCAGATACCAGCTGGGCTGATAAAAACACAGGCAATAACCGCATGAATCTGCCTCAGACTGACGCACTAATACGGGTCTCTGAGAGAGGTGAGGATGGCAAGATGTCTGAGTGTGTGACAGAGAAACTGGGGGAGGGGGGTTGAGGGAGGGAGAGAGAGAGAGAAAGAGCGAAAGAAAGAGAGACCAAGAGAGAGAGAGAGGGAGCGAAAGAGAACGATAGCACAAGAGAGGGGTGGGGGGGCGAGAGAGCGACTTGGCTTGTAAAACCTCTATCACCCACTGTCCCAGATGACCTCTATAGCTGAGAATTGACACACACACACCTTTTGAATGAAAGAGTAGAGGCAACTTTACACCTTTACAGATTTGAACAGAGAGGGTTCACAAAACCAGACCCCACACAGAAAGGCGGATGAGAGGCGGAGGCAATCACTGTCTCTTCCTCACTTACAGAAGACACAGCTAGCTAATCAATGCCTGTCTCTTACATAATACTGTTCAGCAGTGGAGGCTGGTGACTTGGACAATTAAGGAGGATGGAAGATCAATGATATAGACGACAAACTGTTTCATAAATCGTGAAAGACAAATTATTTTAACCTAAAACATTTAATAAAGATATTTAAGGTCAAATATTATGGGGAATGGGAATGAGAGCACTGTTTCCACAGTGGAAGGGATCACGGCAGGGATTGAATGAGGGTATTGCGCTTCAGTTGAGGTGTTTAGAGGCTTGACTTCAGTGCAGGACAGGGGTTGAGTTGTTTAGAGGCTTGACTTCAGTACAGGACAGGGGTTGAGGTGTTCAGAGGCTTCAGTGCAGGACAGGGGTTGAGGTGTTCAGAGGCTTCAGTGCAGGACAGGGGTTGAGGTGTTCAGAGGCTTCAGTGCAGGACAGGGGTTAAGGTGTTCAGAGGCTTCAGTGCAGGACAGGCTCACCATGAGGACAGGACAGGATTTGACTGGGAAGACAAAAAACAACAACACAACACAGTTAGTCATAGGAGCTAAGAACGAGTAAGTCCAAGCAAGGATTACAACCACATTGATGTAAATGTAACAATAACGGGATTGTGTTTGTGTGTGTGTGATTGACTCTACATACAGTAATGAGTGAAAACTGACATGGGCTACTCACAGTGCTTGCAGAGGAAACATTCAATCTGTCAGTGGATTAGAGGACACGTCAGACGTGGCTTCAGTTCATGTCAGGAGAGAGTTGACACTGGTAGTGGAGTGTAGTGGTCATCACCTCTTAATCAGGGAACAGGAGGGGATTTAGCTGTGAATACAAATAGCAGATACATTCAATTACAGCAGTGCCATCATCGGTTTAGGCAACACAATTTTTTTCTCCATGAAGTTAAACTCAGACATTTCAGGTCAAACACAGACTGTGCATCTCGCCCACTTGACACATCAAAGTAGCCCAAGATTCACAAAACATTCCTGGAAAAAAGCCCTGATCATCCACATACCTGTTGATAACGGAGAACTGCTAGCGACAGCTGATGTCTGTGGTTTCATCCATTTGCCATGCGGAAAAAATTGCTGCGTCAACTTTTCTTTCAATCTTACTTTTAATGGATGATTAAATGGAAGCTTTCAAATCATTCTGATTGATTTGACTTTCAATAAAAGACAGTAGAAACGTCCACTTGCTCAACAAGCAAAGCATCGTAATGTGCAATTACCTCTGCAAGCTCTTTGTAGTTGCCCTCGTTAGCGGAACCTCCCGCTCATCATGCCCCTAAAAGCCAACTCTTATATGCCCAAAAAATGCAGAAGTGTCAATAAGCTGCTTGAGCCCATACCTGTTTCTTCTTACCTTCTCGTTGTGTTAGGCATTGTGAATATGCAGACCTTCGTCAATTACATGATTGATTAAACCTTTTCCCAGAACCTTGAATCTGTTGTGGTCAATGAAGGGGTTCTTCAACAAAACAAATTACTACCTTGTTGTTAGCGTTAGCTGTCAATTCTGACGGAGAGAACTGAACTCCGATAGAAGCAAGGGTCATCAAAAACGTTATCAAAACAATTTGAAGAAATGAAACATTGGACAACGGAGGAAGACACTCCAAATATTTTGCATTTTTATAATCCAGCAGTTATTAAATGCATTATAGCACATTAAACAATTGACTGGCACGGACAATGTTGTGCACGGACAATAATTCAACAATTGTGGCAATAGCAGAATACCTTTGGATTAAAAAACAACACGCTTGGCTCCAGATTAAACTTTTCTAAACATACTTTAAATTGTTTGCAAGATCAGACATAATATCACTATATTCCGAGTTTTCATTTTTGGAAGTTGCTTTCATTTCAGCACATCTAATTTGTAAACATTTAAACTGTATTAAATTTCAGCCATTACCGGGGTGTGTTCGACAGGTCATTACAAACATTTCCGCGCTCATAACGTTAATGGGGAAAAAACGGCAGGCACAAGCAAGAGTAGAATGAAAGCAATCAATCCAGTGAGATTTAAGTGACAAGTGACTTTTGCACCCCTCAAACACAGGAAATAGATGGAAATGACAGATTCTCAGGTGGGAGGGGCATGTTAGCAAAGCAAATTGAAATAAATGACAGTAACTCGACACAAAAATTAAGTTTTAAAACCAAGAACACATTATATAATCTATCGCCTCCATTTCCTGTAGTTTGAATAAACTAATTCGGATTTAAAACAATTCTAAAAATGATCAACTATCACTGTTCACTATCTCAAACTCAATCTATCCAATAATGTTACCAACTCACCAAGCTTCTAAATCACACATGCATAATATAAGATCCATTCTCTGGTCCTTTGATTGGATGAACAACATGTCAGTTCATACTGCAAAAGTTTTGATTGGTTGGAGGACGTCCTCAGGAAGTCTTCATAATTACCATGTAGGTCTATATAAGGGGATGAGGAGCACGAGCCTCCTAGGGTTTGTTTTGAAATCAATAGAGCCAGAGGAGAATGGAAAATAGCTGTCCTCCCACTACACCATGTTGCTACCGTAGAGGGTGCTGTTGAGACTACTGTAGACCATTGCAAAAATGAGTTTTAATCAGGTATTTGGTGACATGTGAATATATTTAGTATAGTTTTACCTAAAAATAATAACTTTTTCAAGGGAGGCACTCCTCTGAGGTGCCTCCACTGCTGTACAGAGGGCACCGTTATATAGACACAAGACATATTGCAAAAATGTGTTTTAATCACGTATTAGGTGATGTGAATATATTTAGTATAGTTGTATCTGCATCAGAGTGTGAAAAGCTGTAATCAAGGCAAAGGTTGGCAACTTTGAAGAATCTTTGAAGGTTTTGAACCTTTCTATTCTCAAATCAAATCAAATCAAATGTATTTATATAGCCCTTCGTACATCAGCTGATATCTCAAAATGCTGTACAGAAACCCAGCCTAAAACCCCAAACAGCAAGCAATGCAGGTGTAGAAGCACGGTGGCTAGGACAAACTCCCTAGAAAGGCCAAAACCTAGGAAGAAACCTAGAGAGGAACCAGGCTATGAGGGGTGGCCAGTCCTCTTCTGGCTGTGCCGGGTGGAGATTATAACATAACATGGCCAAGATGTTCAAATGTTCATAAATGACCAGCATGGTCAAATAATAGTAGTAACATAACAGTAGTTGTCGAGGGTGCAGCAAGTCAGCACCTCAAGAGTAAATGTCAGTTGGCTTTTCATAGCCGATCATTAAGAGTATCTCTACCGCTCCTGCTGTCTCTAGAGAGTTGAAAACAGCAGGTCTGGGACAGGTAACACGTCCGGTCAACAGTTCAGGATTCCATAGCCGCAGGCAGAACAGTTGAAACTGGAGCAGCAGCACGGCCAGGTGGACTGGGGACAGCAAGGAGTCATCATGCCAGGTAGTCCTGAGGCATGGTCCTAGGGCTCAGGTCCTCAAGAGAAAGAGAGAAAGAGAGAATTAGAGAGAGCATACTTAAATTCACACAGGACACCGGATAAGACAGGAGAAGTACTCCAGATATAACAAACTGACCCTAGCCCCCCGACACAAACTACTGCAACATAAATACTGGAGGCTGAGACAGGAGGGGTCAGGGGACCCATAGTTTATACAGATTGTAAATTAAAGATAAAGATTTTTGCCAAAACTAGTATTATATTATTGATCGATAGAATATGACTCTTCAAATGACCCAGTAGTGCTATTTGCAAAGTTGGCTCCAGGTAAATGTTGCAATTCTTCAGCTATTCCTGAACCTGTGACCAAAAACAAGCTACATATGGACAGTAACAAAACAAATTATCTAATCATTCTCTTCACAGCGAAATCTGCAGAGCTGGGATGGTTGTAGATTGTAATGTTAATTCATCATCTACCTAGCAACTAATTTGTTGCTAATAATTGTTTGAGCAAGAACAGGAAGTAGTTAAGTCATGGTTGTAACTGTGGTCAGTTCATCATTAAATCTGCCCAAGAGTAATTGCTCTCCATTGATGTGTTTGTCTACATAGAGAGTCATGCATCCATCATCTAAAGAACACTCAAACTACCCCACTTATTGGACAGGATAATCTTCATCAGAACATTTTTGGACTGGCGAAATAAACCTTGCATGTCATAATTTCAGCACACTGTAGAAAAACAAAATCAACTATTTCTGATTGGACAGATTCAGGTGTCCCTCCCCGTTTCGTCCCGTTTTGCTTCTGCCTGCTTCTTACTGTGAATACACTCCAGCATTCAACTTGAAGACATATCCCAGAAGCTTCTGCTATCATCTTTTAGGAGAAACTGAGGACATAAACTATATTGTTTGAAATGATTGAATCTGGCAATGTCAAACTCTTGTATTGGCCCTACTGGTATCTTAGTGTGGGACACTGGGAGATTGTTCCTGGAACTCCTTTACATGGCTGGTATCTCATTTCAACTTAGATGACAGGTAAAGTGATGAAGAGGTGTATTAGACTGCCCTGGGCTACCATTACTCTGTGTGTGTGTCTGTGTGTGTGTCTGTGTGTGTCTGTGTGTGTGTGGTGTGCGTGTTTGCATGTGTTTGCATGTGTTTGCTTGTGTGTGTGTGTGTGTGTGTGTGTGTGTGTGTGTGTGTGTGTGTCTGTGTCTGTGTGTGTGTGGTGTGCGTGTTTGCATGTGTTTGCATGTGTTTGCTGTGTGTGTGTGTGTGTGTGTGTGTGGTGTGTGTGTTTGCATGTGTTTGCGTGTGTGTGTGTGTGTGTGTGTGTGTGTGTGCGCGCGTGTGTGCGTGCGCGTGTGTGTGTGTGTGTCTGATAGATAGGCCACAATATGGCCCTCGATAATTCAATATCACAGCCTAATATTATTTAAGTGTCCAATATCTCATCATTGTACGGACCTGTTTGTGGCTGGGTGTTGTATATTTGATTGTTATGTAATATATTCCTGTGTGTGTGTGTGTGTGTGTGTGTGTGTGTGTGTGTGTGTGTGTGTGTGTGTGTGTGTGTGTGTGTGTGTGTGTGTGTGTGTGTGTGTGTGTGTGTGTGTGTGTGTGTGTGTGTGTGTGTGAATAAAATAGAAGAAAGATGAATAAAATAGAAAGGATATGTTCTCCAAACGATTTGAGGGAGTGAGCACATGCAGCTATTCTGTGTTGAGCGGTTAACAAAGATATACGTATTCCTGTATGCTTGTTTTAGAGTTATTAATGCAACTTTAGTTGTTCTACAAACGTTGGGCAATATTTTTCGATTTTTAATACATTGTAAGGCTGCATGATTCGACTCTAATGATGATTTGAAAAAAGTCACTTGAAAGGCATCAGCTGTACACACTACATCAGTCACTCACTCACAATTTGACAAGCACTTGATAATGACTTTTGTGGCCAGTGGCCATTCTGCGCTTCTCACTGAGTGCTGTGCGCTCCATCAGGTGATGGGTCTTTCTCACAGGCTACAAGTGAAGACAGACACATCGGGAACGCAACTGCGCAGTTATCCAATTCTGAGGTACATATTGATGATATCTGAAGAACTGTCCACATTTACTTTTCATCAGCCAACAATATGAGTCGACCTAACGAACAGCAAAAGCACTAGCTTATGTCAATCTACTATTCCCCAGAGTACAAAGGTCGGCCTATTCTATTCTGTACGAGAAATAAATATTCCAAACATGGTCTGGGACAGTTGTGGGATGTGATAGATTCCAAATGAATACAACCACTAGCATCAAAAATTATTTTATATAATGAGGCTGACGCAACAGATCAGAACGTTTAGCTTAGCATGTTGATAAACTATTAGGCTATTTCTTCACATTATAAGTGCATCAATGCGTACATGGCAGTAGGATATAAGAGTGAATGTTCCATTAGCGGAAAACACCATTATCAAAAGTGGCAAATGCAATTATGCATGTAATGATTTATTATAAAGGTGCATTTTAATGGTGAAAATGATCTTCCCCAAACTTGAAACTCACGCGCTACTTAAGTATGCCAGTTAGGCTTTACACCCCTTGTAAAGCAGATTAATGTGCTTCATTTTAAGAAGTTATTTGGCCACTTTAGTTGTAATACAAACCTTATTAAAACATTTAGGCCTATGGGCTGGGCTACATGAGGTGTGCGACTAAGATTAATTGTATTGTTTCTTATGCTGGGCATCATTCACAAGTGATAATATATAATTCAGAAGTAATAGGCTAATATTGTCACCCATCATACCATTCTTGATTTAATTTTGTCTTCACATATACTAATAAATATATGTGTGACATTTGTATTTATTTAGAATTCATCGTTATCATGCACCTGTATGGAAACAGGAGCTGCGGGAAAAAATACATGTAATCTATACACTTAAATAGTGACTGGAGGACGCTTTTCCCCCTGGTTCATTTTCATGCCAGCCAGGTAGGCTATACACCTGCTGTAAATATAAGCAATGTGCTTAATATTAGGAAAGTTGAGAAATAAATATAATAGGCCTAGACTATAGAAACCTGATTATTTTTAGTAGAGGCCATCACTGTGTTTTCTCACTCAATTGCATAGCCTATTGAGATGTTGCTCAACATGAGCTCATGAGATCTCATGAAGTGTTCGATTTTTGAATACATTTGCATTGATGTCAGAGTGATTAGAGGGACAATAGAGGACTGAGTACCAGGCAGTTAGCAAGTTTGGTAGGCTACTAATCACCATCAGCAGCATCAGATCTTGGAGAAGTCTAATTACCGTGACTAAACGGTCACATGGAATTTGACTGCCTTCAGGACTCGTGGCCGCTGGTGTGGCGGTAATATGGTCACCGCAACAGCCCTAGTAACACAGAGAGTATGAAAGAAAACCTATACATGGCTGGAAAGAGAAAGGGAGCAGAGGATAGAGAAAGAAAGAAAGAAAGAAAGAAAGAAAGAAAGAAAGAAAGAAAGAAAGAAAGAAAGAAAGAAAGAAAGAAAGAAAGAGAACTGTGCTATACCCTAAACTCAGTGACTCCTAAGTCAAACCCAGTCACCTGGCACAAACCGCCACCAGCCATAATTTCATCCATAACCTCCTGCCGACAGTGACACCCACACCACCTCATCTTAAGCTTGGCACTTTATGCCCTATTATAAGACACAGAGAGTAAAGCTGAGTCCCAAATGGCACTATTCCCTTTAAAGTACACTACTTTTGACCAGGACGCAGCTGCAGAGAGCAATATGTACGTGCTTCATCATCACTTTATTAACATTTAAAACATTAGCCAGCTCAAACAATGTCTCTTCCTATTGTATGTGTCCCCTGTGACCCCAGTGCTACCTCACAGAAATATAGAGAGGACACTGGGTTCAAATGGGTGCATCTCAAGGAGTTGGAGTATGCAATATGGCGTCAGCCCTAAGATTGATTGACTCTTGCCTATCAAGCCCCCCCCCTCTCCCTCCCTATTTTTTCAGGTCAGTGGGAATAAAGGACAAAACGCCATTTCACTTCAAACAAACACTGTATAGCCTCGTTGAAACTATAATTCTGATCTCAT
Source organism: Oncorhynchus clarkii lewisi (assembly GCF_045791955.1). Lineage (NCBI taxonomy): Eukaryota > Metazoa > Chordata > Actinopteri > Salmoniformes > Salmonidae > Oncorhynchus > Oncorhynchus clarkii. Next base: position 54,819,660 of record NC_092159.1, on the reverse strand, counting down.
GGATCATCAGTCCTTGCATCAACAGCTCCGTCTAGGAACCCCCATCCCATAGCTGTTTACCAAAAGAGAAATAAAAGAGTGGCAGTGAAAGCTTTGTTGTTGTTTGAATCCCAGATTGCCCCTTTAACGACAATTTCCCTGACGTTCACAGGGATCACAGTCACGGTTATCACTGAGGATGTCGACACAAGTGTAAATTAGTTTTAAAAGTCAAGTGCAATGCCCGACTAGGGCATATCAGTTGGAATGAAGGGACTTGTTAGTGTAACAGTATAGCTTCTGTCCCTCTCCCCGCTCCAACCTGGGCTTGAACCAGGGACCCTCTGCATACAGACAACAGTCACCCACAAGCATCGTTACCCATCGCTCCACAAAAGCCACGGCCCTTGCAGAGCAAGGGGAACCACTACTTTATGGTCTCAAAGCCAGTGAAGTCACCGATTGAAACGCTATTAGCGCGCACCACCGCTAGCTAGCTAGCCATTTCACATCGGTTACATTAGGACTAATCCTATGTAGGAATGAAGGGACTTGTTGGGACTAGTCCCATGACAGTGACTCATCTGAGAATGGTCACAGGGTCAGTGGGAATGAAGGACAGGATGCATTTTAAGACTGTTTGGACCAGTCCTATTATATGACAAATTTCTCTCACTTGAGTAAATCACCTCATTATTTTCTTTCTATCCCAGTTCGCTCCTCTCCCTGTAGGCTTTACAGACGCTCCCCACCTGGCTGAAACACTTCTAATTTAATGTACCCTGCACACACAAACCATGTGGAATTCCTAATCTCCGGCAGCATTTGGAACTGCCAATATGTTGCCCTTAAGTGCTTACACTTTTTTGACCCTGACGGAGGGCTACCAATTTCTCCTAAGTGGAGATTTTCTCTTTTCCCCTTTCTCACCTGTCTATTTCCTCATGCTGTCACTGTCACCCTAACCAGTCAGGCTTCAAGATGTCTTACTCAACTGATACCACTCTCCTCTGCGTCACAGAGGTTCTCCGCTCTGCCAAAGCTGACTCTCTCTCCTCTGTTCTCATCCTCCTAGATCTATCCACTGCCTTTGACACCGTGAACCATCAGATCCACCCTCTCGGGTATGTGCATCTCAGGCTCTGCACACTCTTGGGTTGTATCCAACCTGGCAGGTCGCACCTACCAGGTGACATGGAGAGGGGAGAGGATCTGAGTCTGCACCACATGCTCTCACTACTGGTGTCTCCCAGGGCTCGGTTCTAGGCCCTCTCCTCTTCTCTCGTCTACTCTCTTCTCTATATACACCAAGTCACTCGGCTCTGTCATATCCTCATATGGTCTTTCCTATCATTGCTATGCGAATGACACCACTTTTCTCCCTCCCCCATTCTGATACCCAGGTGGCGACACGCATCTCTGCATGCCTGGCAGATATCCCAGTTTGGATGTCGGCCCACCACCGCAAGCTCCAAGGCCTCTCCATCATGGACGGCCAATCCAGGACAAATCCATGGTGTCCCCCTTTCAGAATGAAAAAAAACCCTTGGTGTTACCCTGGACAACACCCTGTCATTCTCTGCAAACATCAAGTTTCAGCTTCAAGTTTTAACGTCTCATGGACAAGTACGGTGAAAAGCCTCTCTTGAGAGCTCTAAACCCAACAATGCAGTAATCAATTACAAAATGTGGTAGTAAAAAACTATGAGGTAGAGCAACAACACATGAGAGAAAAAAAAGAAATAAAAAGAACATGAGAAGTAAGCATACTATATACATGGTCAGTTCCAGTAGTGTATTAACAATGTCCAGGGATACTGAAGTGATAGCGGTAGATACACTATACTGTACGTACAAAGGTGTGTGGACACCACTTCAAATTCCTGGATTCGGCTATTTCAGCCACACCCGGTGCTGACGAGCGTATGAAACCAAGCACACAGCCATGCAATCTCCATAGACAAACATTGGCAGCTGAATGGCCTTAATGAAGAGCTCAGTGACTTTCAACGTGGCACCGTCATAGGTGTCAACATTCCAACAAGTTAGTTAGTCAAATTTCTGCCCTGCTAGAGCTGCCCCGTCAACTTTAAGTGCTGTTATTGTGACGTGGAAATGTCTAGGAGCAACAACGGTTCAGCCGCAAAGTGGTAGGCCACACAAGCTTACAGAACGGGACCGCCGAGTGCTGAAGTGCGTAGCGCGTAAATATCGTCTGTCCTCAGTTGCAACACTCACTACCTAGTTCCAAACTGCCTCTGGAAGCAACGTCAGCACAAGAACTGTTCGTCGGGAGCTTCATGAAATGGGTTTCCATGGCCGAGCAGTCGCACACAAACCTAAGGTCACCATGCTCAATGTCAAGCGTCGGCCGGAGTGGTGTAAAGATCGCTGCCATTGGACTTTGGAGCAGTGGAAATGCCTTCTCTGGAGTGATGAATCCCGCTTTACCATAAATCTGAGTTTGGCGGATGCCAGGAGAACGCTACCTGCCCGAATGCATAGTGCCAACTGTAAAGTTTGGTGGAGGAGGAATAATGGTCTGGGGCTGTTTTTCCTGGTTTGGGCTAGGCCCCTTAGTTCCAGTGAAGGGAAATATTAACACTACAGCATAGAATGACATTCTAGATGATTCTGTGAGTCCAACTTTGTGGCAACAGTTTGAGGAAGGTCCTTTCCTGCTTCAGCATGACAATGCCCCATGCACAAAGTGAGATCCATACATATTTTTGTTTTTCTGAGATTGGTTTGGAAGAACTTGACTGGTTTGCACAGAGCCCTGACCTCAACCCCATCGAACACCTTTGAGATCAATTGGAACGCCGACTACGAGCCAGGCCTAATCGCCCAAAATCGGTGCCCGACCTCACTAATGCTCTTGTGGCTGAATGAATGCAAGTCCGTGCAGCAATTTTCCAACATCTAGTGGAAAGCCTTCCCAGAAGAATGGAGATTGTTGTAGCAGCAAAATGGGGACCAACTCCATATTAATGCCCATGATTTTGGAGGTGTCCACATACTTTTGGTCATGTTGTGTATATATAGGGGTAAGGTGACTAGGCATCAGGGTATATGATAAACAGAGACTCGCTCCTGTAGGTTCATGGTCTACAACATCCGTAGAGTACAACCCTTCCTCACACAGGAAATAGCGTAGGTCCTAATCCAGGCTCTTGTCAACTCCTGTCTAGACTACTGCAACTCTCCATTGGCTGGGCTCTCTGCTTGTGCAATCAAACCCCTGCAACTTATCCAGAACACCGCAACACACCTAGTGTTCAACCTTCCCAAGTTCACTCTTGTCACCCACTCCTCTGCACACGCCACTGGCTTCCAGTCTGAGCTCGCATCCACTACAAGACCATGTTGCTAAGAGTATCTTACAGTTTTTTCCAACTCCTTACACACAAACCTTTTCATGTCACACGATTTTTGAAACCTCTCACACAAAGTGCAAAACTACACACCAAATATCCAAAACCATAAGCTATTTCTCAGCCTTTCATGGAGGACGAGGACGCTTGTTTACAGATGTACAAGAGACTGCAATTATAAATAAGGTTTTGGCCAACAATGCATTTAGGATTTGAGAGATTAGAGAGCATATCTTGAATAATGACACCATATTTAACAACATCAATGCTGTAAGCCTGTCGACCACACAACGCATCCTCCAACGGCACCGAGTGACAATGAAACAAATTTACAAGGTGCCATTTGAGAGAAACTCTGACAGAGTCTAGAATATGCGACATGACTTTGTAGAGGTATGTATGCAACACTACTTCCAGTTCTTCAGACATACCATATTTATTCATCTGTATATCCTTTTGTCTGTTACAGAGAGTATTGGAGCTGGATGCCCATGTAATTCGCCGTGAATTTATTTATGTGGATGAGGTTGGCTTCAACCTCACCAAAACCAGGCGCCGCGGAAGAAATGTAATAGGACAGAGGGCAATTACCAATGTCCCTGGACAGCGTGGGGGTAATATAACTATGTGTGCTGTCATCAGTCAGAACGGGGTCCTCCATCACAATGCCACACTGGGTCTGTACAACACTGGCCATATGCTCACTTTTCTGGATGCAATTTACACAATGCATGTCCCTGGTCCAGATCAGGAGCCTGCTAGATTTGTGGTTTTATGGGCCAATATTAGTTTTCAACGGGCTGTTCTGGTCCAAAACTGGTTTGCCACCCATCCACAATTTGTAGTTTTGTACCTACCCCCATATTCACCTTTTCTAAATCCCATAGAGGAATTCTTCTCAGCCTGGCGCTGGAAAGTGTCTGATCGTCAACCCTATGCCCGCATGCCACTTCTCCAGGCAATGGAGGACACATGTGGGGACATAGAGGTTGCCTCTGTCCAAGGTTGGATACGCCATGCTAGGAGATACTTCCCTCCATGTGGGGACATAGAGGTTGCCTCTGTCTAAGGTTGGATACGCCATGCTAGGAGATACTTCCCTCCATGTGGGGACATAGAGGTTGCCTCTGTCCAAGGTTGGATACGCCATGCTAGGAGATACTTCCCTCCATGTGGGGACATAGAGGTTGCCTCTGTCCAAGGTTGGATACGCCACGCTAGGAGATACTTCCCTCGATGTTTGGAAAGAGAAAACGTATCTTGTGATGTGGACAAAGTATTGTGGCCAGACCCAGGCCGGAGAAGAGATGAAGCGTAGCTTAGCACTGGTGACCACCCCCACCCCCCCCCCCCTACCAATTCCCGGACTGCCCAGTGTACAGTGTACTTGTTACCCCTCTCAGCAGATTACTTTCACTGTAGAACATTGTATTGAAATGTAGATATACGCCTATGAAAGACCAAAGAGCTTTAGATTTAGAACAACAGTGTTTACATGGTATATCCAAACATGTACTATAATGAAAGCAGTGTTTGCCATTTGATGCAAATGCTTCATTCTGACATGTGTTTATGGCCTTTTGAATGCAGTGTTACATTTTGAAGGAGATGTGAGGTATATTGCATTTTGTGTGTGCAGTTTTGGGAATTGTGTGTAGAGATTTGAAAAAAAGGAGACAGTTTTGAAAACATGTGTAAGCAGTTGGATAAAACTGTAAATGAATCCCACGGTGAGCACTGCTAAATGACTAAAATGGAAAAGCAAACATTATTATGATGACTCTGATAGACCCAGGGTTAGTGTGACCCCATTTTCCTGCAGGTCCATGTGCCTCCAGGTCACTGTGACCCAACTGAAACACAGATTGACTGACTGTTCTGTGCACAGTTGTATGTGTCTCAAATCGCACCCTATGCTCCCTGGACCAAAGTAGTGCACTATATAGGGCATATGGGTGCCATTTGGGACGAATCCTCTGACTCTCAGAGAGTGTAGTGTTTGCATGCAAATGAACTCATAACTTCAGCAGTTTGTACATTAGCTGTAATTTTCTCATCTGTGTCAGTATAACAACATGTAAAGAGGATAACACGGGGGCAATTATCTGCATTTACAATTCTACTGTATCTGAACTATATATAGAAATACTACTGTCATCTACATATAAATACAGTATTTTTTAGATAAACAGTACATCAAACTGAAGGTTCATAGATCAGGTACAGGGCTTCCGAGTGCTGAACAGAGTGGCCTTGTGCTTTCCACCTGATCCTATTACCTTCATGAAGGAACAAGTTGTTTGATCTGCTCTCCTCCCTTTCCATCAAGCCAAGGGGCTAACACTGCAGCCTCCTCCTCTGCTAGACGTATTACACCTGGCTTCGAACAGTATTTTCTCCCCTTAAAATACTTTGAGCATTTGAATGAGGCTACCTGCCTGCCTGCAGTTCATTTGCAATGGTTCCATTGTGCCAGGCATGCTCAATCAAGCACAGATGAAGTATTTGTGACAAACCAGATTTAAACTCAGGTACTATTTGATCGACTCTCCTGTCACATCTATTCTCTCAGAGTGTGTGTGTGTGTGTGTTTGTGTGCGTGTGCATGTGCGTGTTGCACCTCTCCCCTCTCAGTTTCCCAGCCCCTCCATGTGAACACTGTACCTGTCTAATGTATTCTGTTTCATTCAGCTGCCTCTCCTTTCATCTGGACAGATAAAGGGCCTGGTCTTAGAGCAGTGTTTAAATCAGCATAGTTAAAGCCACAGGACAACAAAGAGGACCGGGGCTCCAGATACATCAACACAAACACAAACTACAAAGACAACAGGGATGGTTAATGAAGGGAGAGTGGGGGACACGTAGCAACTGCCTAATATTAGTTTGGATGGGCGGGGTGGGTGGGGGGGGGGTCTCTCTGTATCTTTGCAATTAGTCTTAATATTAATAGATTTGTAAATATTTAAATGAACACAACAAACACAGACAAACTAGATGGAGAAACCCTCACCGTTTTTTTGCCAGAAGAAAAATGGATGTACGGTAAGATATATTGCTTGTGCTGCAGCAACTCTTTACACAGAGCTAGGATTAACAAGCCAACAACTTCAGTTCTCTTTGTCCTTGACACACACACACACACACACACACACACACACACACACACACACACACACACACACACACACACACACACACACACACACACACACACACACACACACACACACACACACACACACACACACTGTATAAATCCTGTCCCTGGCTTCAGACCGTACAGTATTTAATAAGGATGGCACCCTATTCCCTATATAGTGCTCTACTTTTGACCAGGCCACATAGAGGCATCCCATAGGGTATTAGTCAAAAGTAGTGCACTATGTAGGGAATAGGGTGCCATTTAGGAGACAGACAGAGAAATACTCACCTCCCTGCAGAGGTCATAAAGGAATGGACAGAAGGATGGCTAGAGATTTAATGAGACTGTGGAGGAAGGCAGCCGGGAAGAACCAGACTGTATCCCCAATGGGACTGCATCCCAGCCCACGGGGCCTTGGTCAAAGGTGCACCATATAGGGAATAGGGTGCCATTTAAGACGCACATCCAGAACTGATCCAGGATTGTCTTTACCTTGTATCCTCTACGACCAGTTTATGCTCTCTCTCTTTACTCTTTCTCTTCCCCCTTTCTTTTCTGAGGTCTTGGCCAGGCCAGGCCATCTCAGTGGAACAGTGAGTGATGGATGAAGAAGTGTTACTCTACTCAGGCCAGGACATCTCAGTGGAACAGTGTGATGGATGAAGGAGCATTATTCTACCCAGGCCAGACCATCGTAGTGGAACACAGTTATGGACGAAGGAACAGTATTCTACCCAGGGCAGGCCATCTCAATGGAACACAGAGTGATGGATGAAAGAACCCTACGGCAGCCATAATGATTAACTCACTCTCTCTGGCACTCCTCCCCATCTTCCATCCTCTCTTCTTCTCTGTCTGTTCTTACTGCTGATCAACATGCCTGATAAATGGGCAGAGCTGAGAAGGTGGTGGAGTTTTAAACTCTCCCTTTCTCTCTCTCCCCTCTTTCTCTCGCTCTCTCTCTCTGTCTCTCTCTCCCCTCTTTCTCTCTGTCTCCCCTCTCTCTCTATCTCTCTCTCTCTTGCTCTCTCGCTCCCTCTCGCACTCTCTCTCTCTCATACACAAATTACAAGATAAGGAGTGTCCACACACACACACACACACACACACACACACACACACACACACACACACACACACACACACACACACACACACACACACACACACACACCTCCGTTATCTGCGAAGTACCCACAAGGGAAATTCAGGACTTGAACTCTTTGGGCCTGTTCTATGACAAAAACCTTTCATCAAAACACAGTCTTTCACTGTAAACCTTCTGAACCCAGCACAAAATATACTTACAGTCATAGTATGTAACGCTTTATGGATTTTGCATCTGGTTAGAATGGAAAAAGTGTTGATCAATAAATTGCAGTGGGACCAGGAGAAGAAATATTGTTGCTGTTGATTCATTATAATTAAAAGTGAAATGCTTAATCAATAAAGAAGGTAATTTATTGTAAAATCAAGATACTGAATACTGTCAAAGTGTGGGTTCATAATGATGCCTTAGAGTCAGAAATGATTGTATATTCATCTCGGCAAATGGGTGTCTGTATATGTTAACGTGTGTGTGCATGCGTGTGCGCCTGTGCTTGCCTCAGTGTTTGTACATGTGTGCATCTGTTTGTCCGTCTGTATATGTGTGTGTGTATGTGTGTGTATGTGTGTATGTGTGTGTACGTGCAGGTGCTTCTGCATGCTTGCATCTATTGTTTGCGTCTGTGTGTTTCTTCATGCTCCCACACAGCTATGTGAGTTAATCCGTGTGAGTGTATGTGCGTCAGTACAGTATGTGACTGGATGGAACAAAAAACTGTTATGAAAGCCACACCTGAAAGGTCACAACCTCCTGGGGTCACGGAGCTAAAGGGGGAGGGGGGGGGCAAGTGACGAGGGTCGCTTTGGGGGTAAGGATCTGACCTCATCCTCCGCATCGCCCTTTACCACTCTCCAGGCGGCTGCCTTTGACCCCCCCCACCTGACCTCCACTTCCCCCTGCCTCTACCCAGCCTCCCCCAGGAACCCAAAACAGGAGGGAAAATGACAGGAACATTGATTTAAGGGACTATTATATTATGTTTGACAAGGATGAAAGGGACATTTAAAGCAGGTTTAAAGGGACATTTGTTCTCCTGCTTCCAGCTGTTGGCCGGTAGATCCTGTGCAACTTCAAAGAGAGGAACAGAGAGAGAGGAAGGAGGAGAAAGGGAGGGATGAGAGGAGGATGGAGGGATGGAGGGGGAGAGGAGGAGAAAGGGTGTGGGAAGAACAAAGAGAGAACAAACCAGATCACTTCCATTTCCTTATGTCCTATGACAAAACCAAGCATCCATCTTCAAACACATGTCCTAAACACCTGTCTTTAAACACATGTCTTTAAACACCTGTCTTCAAACACCTGTCTTTAAACACCTGTCTTTAAACAACTGTTGTTTGTAAAGGTGTGCGTAACTGGTGGCAGTGAAGTCAGACACAGGAGAGCAGAACTAGATAATAGCCGGAGCAGTTTAATACAATAACCATCATGGGTACAAAATCCGACGCGCACCAGTAACAAATGTGCACAAGCACTAAAAACAAACTATTCCACACAAAGACACGGGGAGAACAGAGGGTTAAATACACAACACTTAATGAGGGAAATGAGAACCAGGTGTGTAGGAAAACAAGACAAAACAAATGGAAAATAAAAAATGGATTGACGATGGCTAGAAGACCGGTGACGCCGAACGCCGCCCGAACAAGGAGAGGAACCAACTTTGGTGAAAGTCGTGACATTATTAAACACCTGTCTTTAAACACCTGTCTTTAAACACCTGTCTTTATACACCTGTCTTTAAACACCTGTCTTTAAACAACTGTTATTAAACACCTGTCTTTAAACAACTGTTATTAAACACCTGTCTTTAAACACCTGTTATTAATCACCTGTCTTTAAACACCTGTCTTTAAACACCTGTCTTTAAACACCTGTCTTTAAACAACTGTTATTAAACACCTGTCTTTAATCACCTGTCTTTAAACAACTGTTATTAAACACCTGTCTTTAAACACCTGTCTTTAAACAACTGTTATTAAACACCTGTCTTTAAACACCTGTCTTAAACAACTGTTATTAAACACCTGTCTTTAAACACCTGTCTTTAAACAACTGTTATTAAACACCTGTCTTTAAACAACTGTTATTAAACACCTGTCTTTAAACACCTGTCTTTAAACAACTGTTATTAAACACCTGTCTTTAAACAACTGTTATTAAACACCTGTCTTTAAACACCTGTCTTTAAACACCTGTATTTAAACAACTGTTATTAAACACCTGTCTTTAAACACCTGTCTTTAAATAACTGGTATTAAACACCTGTCTTTAAACAACTGTTATTAAACACCTGTCTTTAAACACCTGTCTTTAAACACCTGTCTTTAAACAACTGTTATTAAACACCTGTCTTTAAACAACTGTTATTAAACACCAGTCTTTAAACAACTGTTATTAAACAACTGTTATTAAACACCTGTCTTTAAACGACTGTTATTAAACACCTGTCTTTAAACACCTGTCTTTAAACAACTGTTATTAAACACCTGTCTTTAAACACCTGTCTTTAAACACCTGTATTTAAACAACTGTTATTAAACACCTGTCTTTAAACACCTGTCTTTAAACACCTGTCTTTAAACACCTGTCTTTAAACAACTGTCTTTAAACAACTGTTATTAAACACCTGTCTTTAAACACCTGTCTTTAAACAACTGTTATTAAACACCTGTCTTTAAACACCTGTCTTTAAACACCTGTATTTAAACAACTGTTATTAAACACCTGTCTTTAAACACCTGTCTTTAAACACCTGTCTTTAAACAACTGTTATTAAACACCTGTCTTTAAACGACTGTTATTAAACACCTGTCTTTAAACACCTGTCTTTAAACAACTGTTATTAAACACCTGTCTTTAAACACCTGTCTTTAAACACCTGTATTTAAACAACTGTTATTAAACACCTGTCTTTAAACACCTGTCTTTAAACACCTGTCTTTAAACACCTGTCTTTAAACAACTGTCTTTAAACAACTGTTATTCAACACCTGTCTTTAAACACCTGTCTTTAAACAACTGTTATTAAACACCTGTCTTTAAACACCTGTCTTTAAACACCTGTATTTAAACAACTGTTATTAAACACCTCTCTTTAAACACCTGTCTTTAAACACCTGTCTTTAAACAACTGTTATTAAACACCTGTCTTTAAACGACTGTTATTAAACACCTGTCTTTAAACACCTGTCTTTAAACAACTGTTATTAAACACCTGTCTTTAAACACCTGTCTTTAAACACCTGTATTTAAACAACTGTTATTAAACACCTGTCTGTAAACACATGTCTTTAAACACCTGTCTTTAAACACCTGTCTTTAAACACCTGTATTTAAACAACTGTCTTTAAACAACTGTTATTAAACACCTGTCTTTAAAAACCTGTATTTAAACAACTGTCCTTAATCTCCTGTCTTTATACACCTGAAATGTAACTGTACTTAAACTCCTGTCTTTAAACACCTGTCCTTAAACGCCTGTACGTCCTCTCATTCCAGTATGATGCACAGGTGACAGAGGAACAATGACAATGACCATATGAGTTGGCAAGGCAATGCAAACAGATTTGGGACCAGGCTAAGACAGGGGGTCATGGAGTAGAAGACTAGAGACCAGAGGACAAAAGCCAACAGAAGTCCCCACTATAAGGGATGTTTTTTCCCTATTCTTTCACTTCATAGCTCCTTCCCTCTCCCTGATTAGTTTTCAGTATCAGGGGACGCAAATGGGGGTATCCTGACAGCCCATCGATCAAAGTCTGAGCTCCAATCTGTGTGATGCTAACGCAGGTGTCTGTAATTGTAGTCTATTCAGCATACTCACACATATACACACAGGAGTGTGCAGGCATACACACACAGACACACACTGGCCATGGCCAAAATCTGGCTTGTGTATATGTGTGATTTCAGAAACATAACGAGCTCTGACCGGGAAAGTCACAGAAGTCGATGCCTGAGTTTATGACTTGTTATTTCGAGTTGGGTGACAGTTTAAATCGATTTTTCCCAGTTGGATAAAAACAAGTTCTGAGTTCCCTGTTGTCTTGTACAACTTCATATGAACCAGAAAGGAACTTCTGTAGCCCCACCCAGTGACCTTTCGTGTTGTTGTTTTGGCAAATGTTAGCTAAGTAGCTAGCATTTGGAATTATGTATTTGGAATAAACATGAGTGTACCGTAGGCCTACGCATGAATCAATTGAAGAGTCCCCTGAAGCTTGAATGGGAGATTCAGTAGAGGAATGCAGTGCTGAGGCAGCGGGCTCATAATGAGGATGACTGGCTACTACTTAGAATATTGTGTGGAGAGCTTTCTGTCGCCCTGAGCTGCTGAGGCATCACCCAAGTGGGTAACATACATTGCAAAGGAGAAGTGCAGTGGCTACACGGCTCATGCTGGTTCACCTCTACAAGATCGTCACCAGACTCCTTCATCAACCATCTCCCTGACCACCTTCCTCTGATCAAGCCTTGAACTGTTCCTCTCCATCTTTGGAAGATGCAAGCACTCAGACTTGTCCTCTATTGGTTGACCCAGCCAACGATAGCTAGGCTACTCATGATGTATTGGTTGACCCAGCCAACGATAGCTAGGCTACTCATGATGTATTGGTTGACCCAGCCAAGGATAGCTAGGCTACTCATGATGTATTGGTTGACTCAGCCAACGATAGCTAGGCTACTCGTGATGTATTGGTTGACCAAGCCAACGATAGCTAGGCTACTCGTGATGTATTGGTTGACCCAGCCAACGATAGCTAGGCTACTCATGATGTTTTGGTTGACCCAGCCAACGATAGCTAGGCTACTCATGATGTATTGGTTGACCCAGCCAACGATAGCTAGGCTACTCATGATGTATTGGTTGACCCAGCCAACGATAGCTAGGCTACTCATGGGGCGGCAGGGTAGCCTAGTGGTTAGAGCGTTGGACTAGTAACCGGAAGGTTGTGAGTTCAAACCCCCGAGCTGACAAGGTACAAATCTGTCGTTCTGCCCCTGAACAGGCAGTTAACCCACTGTTCCCAGGCCGTCATTGAAAATAAGAATTTGTTCTTAACTGACTTGCCTGGTTAAATAAAGGTAAAATAAAAAATAAATAAAAAATGATGTATTGGTTGACCCAGCCAACGATAGCTAGGCTACTCATGATGTATTGCTTGTTTGTTTTCATATTTTGATGTGCTTTCAGAATGTTATGAAAAGCACTATAGAAATGTAATCAATTATTATTACCAAATTATATCCATTTATTTTATTTAGTAGAGCAAGAATCTATGAAGAAGGCCAAAAGGTCGACACGGAAAGCATCAATAATAAAGTGATACTAGCAGTAGCAGTGAGCAGGTGTATTTGTTCTTTCAATTTATCTAATTGTTGCCATGCAACTGCAACAATATAGCTTAGATGTGAGTGTGCACTTTTTGATGTTGAAATGTTGAAAGTAAAACACACCAACAGTGGATGTACCTGTATCAATTTATTTTTATTTTTATTACAAACAAGAAACACATCAATGAGAAAACAGAAATCCACTTTGGGCTTTAAAAAAAAGACTTCATCAAAAACAACTAATAGTTACATACAGCGTACATAAAACTACTTGTTAATCCCGGACTCTAAAATGGCCATAAGGTGTGCCTCCTTGGCAGTCCCCTCCTTCTCCCTCCTCCACATCTGGACCCTTCTGGGAGGGAGAGGACGAGATTGGGTGATGGAGTGGCAGTCCCCTCCTTCTCCCTCCTCCACATCTGGACCCTTTTGGGAGGGAGAGGACGAGATTGGGTGATGGAGTGGCAGTCCCCTCCTTCTCCCGCCTCCACATCTGGACCCTTCTGGGAGGGAGAGGACGTGATTGGGTGATGGAGTGGCTGTGGCCTCCCACCTGATTCTGGTGGGGAAGCTTTCAGCATCTAACATACTAGCTACACATAAAGACCTGTAAAAGGTGTTATGCTATTCTCTAGAATACTTCTTTCTAACGTGTCTACTGCATCTTCACACTGAGATGAACTTTAGGAAGGAAATAGATGGGAAAGTGTTGTTGCTCTCAGAGAAAAAGTAAACTTTATTATCTAAGTGCAGCACCGCAATAAATGTCAAGATAACATATAGTAGAGTACTGTGTATTTTTGCTTATGGTTATCTCACATATTTTTCACTCACGAGGGCAACAGCTGCCCCTTCAGCTCACACTCCTTCACATAGATCATGAAAAGACGTCAGACCAAGTACAACATTAACCAACACATGAGGATAGTAGAACTTTGTGTAGATAAATACTTTATCAAACTGGAGTGCCAAGGTGAAACAATAACGAGAGCAGCTTCCCATTACTTTCACCACCAGCTACCTCATCCCCATACTGTTATTTATTTTGCTCCTTTGCACCCCAGTATCTCTACTTGCACATGAATCTTCTGCACATCTATCACTCCAGTGTTTAATTGCTATATTGCAATTATTTTGCCACTATGGCCTATTTATTGCCTTATCTCCCTTATCCTACCTCATTTGTACACACTGTATATAGACGTTTCCTATTGTATTATTGACTGTATGTTTGTTTATTCCATGTATAACTCTGTGTTGTTGTTTGTGTCGCACTGCTTTGCTTTATCTTGGCCAGGTCTCAGTTGTAAATGAGAACTTGCTCTCAACTAGCCGACCTGGTTAATGAAATAAAGGTGAAATAAAATAATAAAAAAATAAAAGGTTATGTGCAACGAAACTAGCTAGCCTAGACCCATTCAGGCTGTAACCTTTCAGGTAGAAAGTTATATTGCATCGCATGAACATCACAACACAAACCGACTTGACAAGTCAGGAGAACTAGAAGAAAATAGAAGTGTTGGGACCAGCACCGCTGAGGAAAATAAGAATGTAGTAGTAGGCTACCACGTTACTAACGTTAGCTATAACTAGTGGCAGTGCATAGTGCAGTGGCAAGAGAGCTACAGTAACTATGGCTACATGACTAACTCACAACCTTTGTAGCTGCATTTCTCCTGCCATGTTCACCACTGAATTAAATGCCTGGTATAGAGCGCAATAATAATGGCGTCTTTTTGTAGGCACTAACTCAGTCATTATCAGGTTTCAAGGTAAGACCCAAGTCCAGACTGTGTGAAGTAACAAAGTTTATTGTAACCACAGGGTCAGGCAAACGACAGGTCAATGCAGGCAGTGGTCAATAATCCAGAGCAGAGGCCAAGGTACAGGACGGCAGGAAGGCTTAGGGTCAGGTCAGGCAGAGGTCGGTAATCCAGAGCAGAGGCCAAGGTACAGGACGGACGGCAGGCAGGCTTAGGGTCAGGTCAGGCAGAGGTCGGTAATCCAGAGCAGAGGCCAAGGTACAGGACGGCAGGCAGGCTTAGGGTCAGGTCAGGCAGAGGTCGGTAAATCCAGAGCAGAGGCCAAGGTACAGGACGGCAGGCAGGCTTAGGGTCAGGTCAGGCAGAGGTCGGTAATCCAGAGCAGAGGCCAAGGTACAGGACGGCAGGCAGGTTTAGGGTCAGGTCAGGCAGAGGTCGGTAATCCAGAGCAGAGGCCAAGGTACAGGACGGCAGGCAGGTTTAGGGTCAGGTCAGGCAGAGGTCGGTAATCCAGAGCAGAGGGCAAGGTACAGGACGGCAGGAAGGCTTAGGGTCTGGTCAGGGAGAGGTCGGTAATCCAGAGCAGAGGCCAAGGTACAGGACGGCAGGCAGGCAGGCTTAGGGTCTGGTCAGGCAGAGGTCGGTAATCCAGAGCAGAGGCCAAGGTACAGGACGGCAGGCAGGCTTAGGGTCAGGTCAGGCAGAGGTCGGTAATCCAGAGGTGAAGAAAAGGTACAGGACGGCAGGCAGGCTCAGGGACAGGTCAGGCAGAGGTCGGTAATCCAGAGGTGAAGCAAAGGTACAGGACGGCAGGCAGACTCAGGGACAGGCAGTGGTCAGGAGGGTGGATACAGAGTCAGGACAGGCAGTGGTCAGGAGTGTGGATACAGAGTCAGGACAGGCAAAGGTCAACAAACCAGGAGGACGAGAAAAAGAGAGACTAGGGAAAAACAGGAGCTGAGACAAAACGCTGGTAGGTTTCGAACTGGCAACAGACAGACAGAAAACACAGGTATAAATACCCAGGGGATAATGGGGAAGATGGGTGACACCTGGAGGGGGTGGAGACAGGTGAAACAGATCAGGGTGTGACAGTCATGGTTGGTTGGACAAGGCCTATGGAAATAAAAAAGGTCTGTGGTAAATACAGGTTTAGCAGATCTTCTACATGTTGTTCTATGAGATAATCTTAATCAAATCAAACTTTATTTGTCACATGCACCGAATACAACAAGTGTAGACTTTACCATGAAATGCTGACTTACAAGGCCTTAATTAACCAACAGTGCAGTTCAAGAAGAGTTAAGAAAATATTGACCAAGTACTGTAGACTAAAGTAAAAAGTAATAATAAAAAGTAACACAATAAGAATAACAATAACGAGGCTATATACACGGGGCACCAGTACCGAGTCAGTGTGCAGGGGTACAGGATAGTTGAGGTCATTTGTACATGTAGGTGGGGGTGAAGTGACTATGCAAGTGACTATGCAATAAACAGAGAGTAGCAGCAGTGTACAAAAGGAAGGGGGGGGGTCAATGTAAATTGTCCGGTGGTGATTTTATTAATTGTTCAGCAGTCTTATGGCTTGGGGGTAGAAGCTGTTGAGGAGCCTTTTGGTCCTAGACTTAGCACTCTGGTACCGCTTGCGGTGCAGTAGCAGAGAAAACAGTCTATAACTTGGGTGACTGGAGTCTCTGACAATTTTATGGGCTTTCCTCTGACACGACCTATTATATAGGTCCTGGATGGCAGGAAGCTTGGCCCCAGTGATGTACTGGGCCGTTCGCACTACCCTCTGTAGTGCCTTACGTCAGATGCCGAGCAGTTACCCTACCAGGCGGTAATGCAATCGGTCAGGATACTCGTGATGGTGCAGCTGTAGAAGCTTTTGAGGATCGGGGGACACATGCAATATCTTTTCAGTCTCCTGAGGGAGAAAAGGTTTTGTTCTGCCCTCTTCATGGCTGTCTTGGTATGTTTGGACCATGATAGTTAATTTGTGATGTGGACACCAAGGAACTTGAGACTCTCGACCTGCTCCACTACAGCCATGTCGATGTTAATGGGGGCCTTTTTGGCCCACCTTTTCCTGTAGTCCACGATCAGCTGCTTTGTGTTGCTCACATTGAGGGAGAGGTTGTTGTCCTGGCACCACACTGCCAGGTCTCTGACCTCCTCCCCATAGGTCGTCTCATCATTGTCGGTAATCAGGCCTACCTCTGTTGTGTCGTCAGCAAACGTAATCATGGTGTTGGAGTCGTGTTTGGCCACGCA
Organism: Oncorhynchus clarkii lewisi; assembly: GCF_045791955.1. NCBI lineage: Eukaryota > Metazoa > Chordata > Actinopteri > Salmoniformes > Salmonidae > Oncorhynchus > Oncorhynchus clarkii. The sequence continues at coordinate 54,802,683 of NC_092159.1, read as the reverse complement.
GTCGTGGGTGAACAGGGAATACAGGAGGGGAGTAAGTTGCCTCTTCTTACCACCTGGGGGCAGCCCGTCAGGAAGTCCAGGATCCAGTGGCAGAGGGACGTGTTTAGTCCCAGAGTCCTTAGCTTAGTGATGAGCTTTGTGGGCGCTATGGTGTTGAATGCTGAGCTGTAGTGAATGAACAGCATTCACAAATATATATGTGTTCATTTTGTCCAGGTGAGAAAGGGCAGTGTGGAGTATGATTGAGATTGCATCATCTGTGGATCTGTTGGGGCGGTATGCAAATTGGAGTGGGCCTAGGGTGTCCAGGATGATGTTGTTGATGTCAGCCATGACCAGCCTTTCAAAGCAATTCATGGCTGAGTGCCACGGGGCGGTAGTCATTTAGGCAGGTTACCTTCGCTTCCATGGGCACAGGGACTATGGTGGTCTGCTTGAAACATGTAGGTATTACAGACTCGGTCAGGGAGAGGTTGAAAATGTCAGTGAAGACACTTGACAGTTGGTCCGCGCATGCTTTGAGTACACGTCCTGGTAATCCGTCTGACCCAGCGGCTTTGTGAATGTTGACCTGTTTAAAGGTTTTGTTCATATCGGCTACCGAAAGTGTTATCATACAGTCATCTGGAACAGCTAGTGCTCTCGTGCATGCCTCAGTGTTGCTTGCCTCGAAGCAAGCATAAAAGGCATTTAGCTCATCTGGTAGGCTCGCGTCAGAGCCGGTGTAATAGGATTCAATCTTAATCCTGTATTGACGCATTGCTTGTTTGATGGTTTGTCTGAGGGCATAGCGGGATTTCTTATAAGTGTCTGGATTAGTCTCCCGCTCCTTGAAAGCAGCAGCTCTAGCCTTTAGCTCGATGTTCCCTGTAATCCATGGCTTCTGGTTGGGATATGTACGTACAGTCACTGTGTGGACGAAGTCGTCGATGCACTTATTGATGAAGCGGATGACTGAGGTGGTGTACTCCTCATTGCCATTGGATAAATCCAGGAACATATTCCAGTCTGTGCTAGCAAAACAGTCCTGTACATCAGACCTCTTCCGTATTGAGCGAGTCATTGGTACTTCCTGCTTTAGTGTTTGCTTGTAAGCAGGAATCGGGACGATAGAATTATGGTCAGATTTGCCAAATGGAGGGTGGGGGAGAGCTTTGTATGCATATCTTTGTGTGGAGTAAAGGTAGTCTAGGATTTTTTTTCTCTGGTTGCACATGTGACGTGCTGGTAAAATTTGATAAAACTGACTTAAGTTTGCCTGCATTAAAGTCCCACTAGGAGTGCCGATCTCAGTGAGCATTTTCTTCTTTGCTTATGGCCTGATAGAGTTGGATGAGAGCGGTCTTTATGCTAGGTTCGTTCTGTGGTGGTAAATAGACGGCTATGAATAATATAGATGAGAACTCTCTTGGTAGATAGTGTGGTCTAATACTTATCATAAGGTACTCTACCTCAGGCGAGCAATACCTCGAGACTTCTTTAAAACTAGACATCACGCACCAGCTGTTATTGACAAATAGACACACACCCCCACCCCTCGTCTTACCAGAGGTAGCGTCTCTGTTCTGCTGGTGCATGGAAAATCCTTCTAGCCCCTATATTGTCCGTATCATCGTTCAGCCACGTCTCGGTGAAACATAAGATGTTACAGTTTTTAATGTCCCATTGATAGGATAATCTTAATTGTAGGTCAGCAATTTTATTTTCCAATAACTGCACTTAGCAAGAAGAACAGATGACAGTGGGAGTTTACTCACTCACCTATGGATTCTAGAAGGCTGCCCGATATGCGGCCCCTTTTCCTGCGTCTTTTCTTCACGCAAAAGGCGTGGATCTGGGCCTGTTCCAGTGAAAGCAGGATATCCTTCTCGTCGGACTCGTTAAAGGAAATAGTTTCTTCCAGTCCGCGGTGAGTAATCGCTGTTCTGATGTTCAGAAAAGATTTTCGGTCATAAGAGACGGTCGCAGCAACATTATGTACACAATAAGTTAAAAAATAAGTTATACAAAATTAAAAAACTAACAAAATAGCACAATTGGTTGGGAGAATGTAAAACGTCAGCCATGTTCTTCGGCGCCATCTTGTGCTATCTTTTTGTGAATTTCTAAGCATTTGTCATAAAAAAAACACATAAAGCACACAAAAGGCTTCATAATACAAAAGGTCATGTTAACTGACTGGTAATACCTCATAAATCAAAACGTTTAAGATCTTCTAAGCCTGTGTTAACCTCAGACCTTATTTTCAGTGTTAATCCCAAAACACTATTCTTTCCCTGTCATTTTCCCCATAGGAATGGCTGAATGAGAGGTACAGAGGTAAAGCATCTCTGTTTTTTAGGACTACAAGCTGGCTAGCTCTATTGTCATCAGATCCTGTAACAGTTTGAACACAAGCCCTGGTATTTACTGCAAGTAGCTAGCTAACAATGTTAATATTAAATATGAAGTTGTCGCTCAACAGCAAGCCAATAGCTAACCCTGTAGATAATGTTACTGTTCGAACTGTGATAACTTATAAAGCAGATCTGTTTTCAAAGATGTAATGTTACGATTAAATTGTTTTAATAATTTGAAGGAGAACAAGAAGCTTCGCTATTCTCCATCTTCAAAGTTATGTTGTTAACGTGAAGAGATCTTGTGATCAAAACTCCCCCCCTCTTCCAATGCATTGTGGCTTTGAAATTCCTTTAAAGTGTGCAGCAAATTCTACTAAATGAAAACCCGAAATGAGTATAATATCCTGGCATTTAAAGCACAATTGATTTTCAAAAATGAACATACTATAAAACATATTTTTCCATACTGAGAATGTGTCATGTGTTTCCCGCTACGCCTTGATTTGGGTAGCTCATCCCCATATTTAATTGATCAGCTAATAATTGACCCCCCCTCACCCACACACTGTACCAGTAAATGAACAATGGGTACCGTACAATATTTGGTCTCTCTCTCCTCTCAGCTTGATCTACTGCATTACAGTTTCTTCTTTACTCTCAGTTCAGTGAGTTCACAGTGCTTAACAGTCTGAGGAGGTATGCACTCTCTCTCTCCCTCTCCCTCTCTCTCCCAATCGTTCTCCACTCTGCTTAATACAACAGGGTGTGATTCATTTGAATGGTCGGTAGCAAAGAAGGCTGCAATAGGTTGTCTTCACCACTCCAACGGGACTCTCTCTTTCTCTTCTCTCTCTCCCCCACTCCCTCTATGGTTCAAATCCACTTCACAATGTCTTCAGCCCAGAGACCTTACTATTTGTGTGTATCTGTAATATATTAGAGCTTACCCAAACCTCAAGGGGGTAAACTTCAGTAGCTTATTAGCCCACTTGAGTTGTAGCGAGGACATTTTTCAATTCAATTCAGTAAGGCGGAGTGCCCTCTACTGGCATGTTGGAACTACAGTTCCAAACGGAGGCAACCAAACAGGAACCAAACGGAGGCAAGCTGCCCAAAATGGGACACTTTAATTTTCATAAAAAAAACATTTTGCTATGGCTTGCTATGGTGTGTACACTCTTAGGGAAAAAAGGGTTCCAAAAGGGTTTTCAGATGTCCCCATAGGAGAATCCTTTTGGGATCCAGGTAAAAGCCTTTTTGGTTTCAGTTAGAACCTTTTTTCCCACTGTGAAAAGGGTTCTTCATGGAACCAAAATTGATTTTTATATGGAACCAATAAGGGTTCTTCAAAGGCTTTGTGTGGACAGCCGAATAATCCTGTTAGGTTCTAAATAACAACTTATTTCAAGAATGTACTAATGAATACAACCCATTATTCTCACTAAATCCAGTGCTTGACTTGACAGGAATAGGTGCCAGTTCTATTTACATTGAGATGCAGGAGCTCCACAATACTGTTGAGCTAATAAGAGGTGCAGGAGATCCACAATACTGTTGAGCTAATAAGAGGTGCAGGAACTCCACAATACTGTTGAGCTAATAAGAGGTGCAGGAACTCCACAATACTGTTGAGCTAATAAGAGGTGCAGGAACTCAAGCAGTAGAACATTTGAGGTAGTCAGATCCAGTGAATACGTCAGCATCAAATGACCGTACTGTACATGTCCGGGGATGTTGAACAAAGCACAAAGGACTTGAGTGTTTTGAACAGCACACTGGAGTTTCTAGAAACAAACATCTAACGTATGTATTCATCTCTCCCTCATTCCCTGTGTGACCCTTTCTAATTGTTGAAGAGCAATTGTCTTTCATGAGAGTGTGCACTAAACTGGAGCATTCAGTTATCAGGAGCAATTATCAAGTATGTCATTGAATTGCAACTTGAAAACTCACTTAAACTCGTGAAGAGCACTTATTCTATCAGACGTCAACTGTGTCTCAGTTTAATTTCCACTTCCTCTATCTAGCCCAACAGGGACAATTTCTTAATTGTGATACTGGTCTGGACAGATGAAATGTTAGTTACAGAAAGTTGATGGACTGTTGCAGGAAATTTATACAATGAGTTTTACAGGAATTGGAGCGTTCCAATAATCACATCTTCTTCCTGTTGTGTCCATGGGCTAGAGAGAGAACAAGTCATTTCCTCTCAAATCCGTGAAGAGAAATGAACAAGTACACACTTTGGAAAAAAGAGAGATAATTGGGACGCAACCCTGGTGAGATAAAGTTCTAGCACTGTAGCTGTGAAACCAGTGAGGTTTGAAGTATTCACAGTTTATGGATGACAAATAACTGTTGGCAGTCTGCTCAGGCTTCCTATCTGTTCATAATAAAACATGCTGAGTCATCTCTTCAATACAGACAACTTTAATCAGAGCTTTACAGAGCAACTAGACAGGAAGTGAAAAGACAACCATAAGATCCATTGTAATTATTGACAATGGTCTTTTATGACAAATGAGCAGTAGAACGTTCAGAGGAAAAAAGAGAACGAGATCGGTGAGGGAACGACTGCAAGAGTGTAATAACAAAAACATCTCAATGTAACAATATTACAATAAGAAGTATGATGGTGAGATATACACATCTCAATGTAACAATATTACAATAAGAAGTGATATATACATCTCAATGTAACAATATTACAATAAGAAGTGATATATACATCTCAATGTATCAATAAGAAGTGATGGTGATATACACATCTCAATGTAACAATATTACAATAAGAAGTGATGGTGATATATACATCTCAATGTAACAATATTACAATAAGAAGTGATGGTGATATATACATCTCAATGTAACAATATTACAATAAGAAGTGATGGTGATATATACATCTCAATGTAACAATATTACAATAAGAAGTGATGGTGATATATACATCTCAATGTAACAATATTACAATAAGAAGTGATGGTGATATATACATCTCAATGTGACAATGTTACAATAAGAAGTGATGGTGATATATACATCTCAATGTATCAATATTACAATAAGAAGTGATGGTGATATATACATCTCAATGTAACAATATTACAATAAGAAGTGATGGTGATATATACATCTCAATGTAACAATATTACAATAAGAAGTGATGGTGATATATACATCTCAATGTGACAATGTTACAATAAGAAGTGATGGTGATATATACATCTCAATGTATCAATATTACAATAAGTAGAGTGGTTTAGAAGTTCCTTTACTTTCATGGACTTCAGACGAGTACAGAACTACAGTGAAACAGCTATAGCGCAGCTACTACCAGTCTTTGGTATCAGGATTCTCTTTGGTAGTCACTACAAGGGTCAAGTCTGGCCAGGGACCTGATGGAGCTTGGCACTTGTGGGTTTGAATTTCCGCTAGGACAACCCATACAAAAATGGATAAAAGCATCTGCTAAATGGCATATATTATGTAGTATTTTGTGGAGCTGAGGGAAGCTCACCACCTGCTCAGGGACTATATAGGATAGACATAACCCTTTTGGCTACCCCTGGGTTGTATTCATTAGGCACCAAATGGAAGAAAATGGACTGAAAAAGAGAGGGACTATCTGGACTTGTCCAATAAGAATGAGTTTTTGTTTCTTCGTTGTAAAACATTTTCCAACCTCACATGCCCTACCTCATACATTTACAGAAACGTTGATTTGATTGAAGTGCCATGTCCCAGTCCTTCAGATAAAGGTAGTACAGTCAGGTCAAATGAATATCAAATGCGTTTGTAGACGTAGACGATTTTGTTGCAGTTGGGACAGCTGTGATTCACGTCTTTACATGAGTCTACACAGAAAGGGATGGCGCAGCATGGCCAGCACCTAGAGGGTAAACAGTGGAGTTAATGAATTCTCTCTGTCAAAATGGTACCCTATTCCATAATTCACTAATTCAAGGTATGCCTATAGGCTTTAGTTGAGAGGGCTAACACTTGTGTGGTGCACGGGTTTCCTACCCCAGTCGGTCATATACACAGCATAGCATTACAGAATGATTTCTCTCACCCAACAATGAAGAGGCCACCACAGATAAGCCAGGTGAGCAGGCCAGAGTTGGTCTCTGTCTTGGTGACCACGTGCTGCTGGCAGTGGGGACACATGGTCGAACCTCCGACCTCCATCAGGCTAGGAGTCATTATTACCTGGGTCACTAAGGAGAGAGAGAGACACACACAAGTTTAGGAGACATTATTACAAGGGTCACTGAGGAGAGAGAGAGAGAGAGAGAGAGAGAGAGAGAGAGAGAGAGAGAGAGAGAGAGAGAGACAAGGTTAGGAGACATTATTGCATTTGTCACTGAGGAGAAAGAGAGAGAGAGACAAGGTTAGGAGACATTATTGCATTTGTCACAGGAGAAAGAGAGAGAGAGACACACAAGGTTAGGAGACATAATTACATGGATCACTGAGGAGAGAGAAAGTTAGGAGACATTATTACATGGGTCACTGAGGAGAGAGAGAGACACAAGGTTATGAGACATTATTGCATTTGTCACAGGAGAAAGAGAGAGAGACAAGGTTAGGAGACATTATTACATGGATCACTGAGGAGAGAGAAAGTTAGGATACATTATTACATGGGTCACTGAGGAGAGACAATGTTAGGAGACATTATTAAATGGGTCACAGAGAGAGACAAGGTTAGGAGACATTATTACATGGGCCAGTGAGGAGAAAGAGAGAGAATGTTAGGAGACATTATTACATGGGTCACTGAGGAGAGAGAATGTTAGGAGACATTATTACATGGGTCAGTGAGGAGAAAGAGAGACAATGTTAGGAGACATTATTACATGGGTCACTGAGGAGAGAGACAATGTTAGGAGACATTATTACATGGGTCACTAAGGAGAGTCAAGGTAACCAAGTTCCCCATCAAGTTCCATTTTTTTCATGATTATTTTTCCTAACATTTCCCAATCTTTTATGTTTTTCTTCTGTCCATCTTTCTTTTCTTGCCTCTTCCCATGTCATTTGTCTCTCTCACTTTCCATCCATCCTTCTTCACAACTTTATAAGGGGCACCGATGTGGCACAGATTGGAGTGTAATTGAAGAGAGTAATGTAAAAGGAACTGTTTAGTGGATCATGAATACAACTTCAATTTCCCTTATCTAGAAAGACAGAAATAAATATGTGAAAGTCAATGCTGACACCTGGTGGTCTGCTGAGTACAACTGCGCTTTAGAAACGTTCTACACACATGCGCAAGTGCACGTGCACAAACACAGTTGAATTGCACTTCCGGAATAGTAGCCCAAAGAGAATCAAATAACCTTCCCTTTCTAAAGACTAAATATTTACTCAGGCATCGTTTTGTTCTGCTAAACAGTTATCCACAGCAGATAAGGTTATTTCCTTTGAACCAGTTTACTGTAGAATATTAACCTGGTCGCAGACCTGTTTGTGCTCATTGTGACAATTACAGCAATGGCGTTGTAGATTGCACATCTGGGACCAATGCTAGTCGAGTCTGCCTGAGAGCTGAGGAAGGAAAGCTGATCCAGGATCAGAGACCATTCATTCCCACCAGTCTGCTACACATTTTAGAGTGCCTCCAAATCAAATCAATCATGATTGGCTGGCACCTCTCTGGCACAGCACAATAACATCAGTGTTAGAGAAGGGTCAAAACCCAAATGGGTGAGAGAGTCTCTCTCAAATGGCACTCTGTACCCTATATAGAGCACTAGTTTTGACCAGGGCCCATAGGCCCTATAAAGGGAATAGGGTTCCATTTGGGATACAAGTCAGAGAAGAAAAGCCTCGTCCAAAACATGTATGGAAACATTAACTGGCTATCTTATGAATGGATGCACAGATGCTGCTTTCTGAACTTTGCATTCTGTAACTTCATATCCCCTGGTTTCTCAGAGTAGCTCTGACTGAGACATTCTGTAACTTCATATCCCCTGGTTTCTCAGAGTAGCTCTGACTGAGACATTATGTAACTTCATATCCCCTGGTTTCCCAGAGTAGCTCTGACTGAGACATTATATAACATCATATCCCCTGGTTTCTCAGAGTAGCTCTGACTGAGACATTCTGTAACTTCATATCCCCTGGTTTCTCAGAGTAGCTCTGACTGAGACATTATGTAACTTCATATCCCCTGGTTTCCCAGAGTAGCTGACTGAGACATTATATAACATCATATCCCCTGGTTTCTCAGAGTAGCTCTGACTGAGACATTCTGTAACTTCATATCCCCTGGTTTCTCAGAGTAGCTCTGACTGAGACATTATGTAACTTCATATCCCCTCGTTTCCTGGAGTAGCTCTGACTGAGACATTATATAACTTCATATCCCCTGGTTTCTCAGAGTAGCTCTGACTGAGAGATTCTGTAACTTCATATCCCCTGGTTTCTCAGAGTAGCTCTGACAGAGATTCTGTAACGTCATATCCCCTGGTTTCTCAGAGTTGCTCTGACTGAGACATTCTGTAACTTCATATCCCCTGGTTTCCCAGAGTAGCTGACTGAGACATTATGTAACTTCATATCCCCTGGTTTCCCAGAGTAGCTGACTGAGACATTCTGTAACTTCATATCCCCTGGTTTCTCAGAGTAGCTCTGACAGACATTATGTAACTTCATATCCCCTGGTTTCCTGGAGTAGCTCTGACAGACATTATGTAACTTCATATCCCCTGGTTTCCCAGAGTAGCTGACTGAGACATTATGTAACTTCATATCCCCTGGTTTCCTGGAGTAGCTCTGACTGAGACATTCTATAACATCATATCCCCTGGTTTCTCAGAGTAGCTGACTGAGACATTATGTAACTTCATATCCCCTGGTTTCCCAGAGTAGCTGACTGAGACATTCTGTAACTTCATATCCCCTGGTTTCCCAGAGTAGCTCTGACTGAGACATTATGTAACTTCATATCCCCTGGTTTCCCAGAGTAGCTGACTGAGACATTATATAACTTCATATCCCCTGGTCTCCTGGAGTAGCTCTGACTGAGACATTATGTAACTTCATATCCCCTGGTTTCTCAGAGTAGCTCTGACTGAGACATTATGTAACTTCATATCCCCTGGTTTCTCAGAGTAGCTCTGACTGAGACATTATGTAACTTCATATCCCCTGGTTTCTCAGAGTAGCTCTGACTGAGACATTATGTAACTTCATATCCCCTGGTTTCTCAGAGTAGCTCTGACTGAGACATTATGTAACTTCATATCCCCTGGTTTCTCAGAGTAGCTCTGACTGAGACATTATGTAACTTCATATCCCCTGGTTTCTCAGAGTAGCTCTGACTGAGACATTATGTAACTTCATATCCCCTGGTTTCTCAGAGTAGCTCTGACTGAGACATTATGTAACTTCATATCCCCTGGTTTCTCAGAGTAGCTCTGACTGAGACATTATGTAACTTCATATCCCCTGGTTTCTCAGAGTAGCTCTGACTGAGACATTATGTAACTTCATATCCCCTGGTTTCTCAGAGTAGCTCTGACTGAGACATTATGTAACTTCATATCCCCTGGTTTCTCAGAGCAGCTTTGGATACAGTTCATTGATATTCTGGGAGTTTTTTTTCCAGTATTTCCCTTTAATTTCTCATTCCGGAAAATGCTGTTTAATTCTTTCCATGAGTTCCTGTTCCCGCCCACCTCTCCTGTCCAGGACCTTCCTGTACAAGCAGGCACTGCTCAGACTGCCCACACAGAGAGACTGAATATGTTCACATTTTCATATGAATGCGCTGTGGCGGGAAACCGGACAAAACAATACTGTTTCAGTCTGAACTATGTACAGCTATTGTTGGAGGGGGCAGTTTGGGTCAATTCCAGGGCAATAATTCTACTCAGGTCACAAGCTGAGGTCACAAGTCATGTCAGGCATTTGGGTTACTCTTTGAGTAAGTTCCTTATTTAGCTTGCATTGACCCCAATTAACCCTTGATTATGTGTGTGTGTGTAGTCCCCACAAGTATAGTAAACAAACCAAAATGTGACCAACTGGGGACATTTTGTTAGTCCCCTCAAGGTCAAATGATATTTCTAGGGGGTTTAGTGTTAATGTTAGAATTAGTGTTTGGGTAAGAATTAGGTTTAGGGTTAGGCGCTAGGGTTAGTTTCAGGGTCAGGGTTAAGAGCTAGGGTTACGTTTGGGGTTAAGGTTAGGTTTTGGGGTTAAGGTTAGGGTTAGGGGTTAGAGTTAAGGTTAGGGATAAGGTTAGGGGTTAGGGAAAATACGATTTTTAAATGGGACTGAATTTTGTGTCCCCACAAGGTTAGCTGTACATCACTCTGTGTGTGTGGTGGAAGTGGAAGTATCAACTCACCGACTGGCACCGGTCCACCTGGTCCAGAGGTGTACTGTGGTGGAGGTGTGTACACACCTGCTTGGGGACCTTGAATAGGAGAGTAAGATCCCAATCACAATGTGGTCACAATGCAATGAACATGTTGTTACTATACCACCACGTACTGTGGAATAAGATTGTACCTAGTGGTGGAAATGGACTTGATTAAAGGGAGTTTTACAGTTTTACATAGCGGTTTGCCTTTATGTAGATAGTTTTCTGACCTCGAAAGCAGTGTGTTGTTGAAGGTTGCTCGCTCAGACTCCTTTCAAGGTAAGGAAAAAAAAAATCTAAATATGTAACATTGCTGAACTATCATTTTAACTGGGTTAACCCACAAAGGGGGGTCTGGGGGCAAACTGATCCAGATAGTTGCACCATATCATCAACAAAATTCACCCCCAGTGAAATTCATTTCCAGTTCCAATGGGTTCCACCCCATTTCCAGTTCCAATGGGTTCCACCCCATTTCCAGTTCCAATGGGTTCCACCCCATTTCCAGTTCCAATGGGTTCCACCCCATTTCCAGTTCCAATGGGTTCCACCCCATTTCCAGTTCCAATGGGTTCCACCCCATTCCCAGTTCCAATGGGTTCCACCCCATTCCCAGTTCCAATGGGTTCCACCCCATGTTCTTCCCTTGATAAGAGCTTGTTTACATATGTCTGGATAAGAGCATGCACTGTGATAAATGACTAGAATGTGCATAGCTAAATATAATGGTCAGGGTTTATTGTGTGCGTAGGTGTTTGCCTGTTTTTCCACACATATCTGGCACCACACATTATTGACATTGAAGGGGAGTGTTTCCAAAGTGGTGTTACAAAATAGTACTTGAAGGATGTAAGTGTTTTCTGTGCTGTAATCCAAAACACAATCAATATGATTCAAAGGAGGGGAAAGAACACTGAGAACTTTTTAAACAGTATGTTCATACTTTATAAGTGCTTGAATGGTTTGGGAGAACTGAAGAAATAGGGTACTTTCCAATGCCTCCATTCTCCACCAGTGTAGCCAAAGAGCAGGACAGACAGACATACAGACAACCGCCAATCAAGCTGTTTGTTGTTGTTGTGTGTTCTTACTTGGCTTGGGCTGATTGTATCATATCTACAGTGTAGCCAAAGAGCAGGACAGACAGACAGACAGACAACAGCCAATCAAGCTGTTTGTTGTTGTTGTTGTGTGTTCTTACTTGGCTTGGGCTGATTGTATCATATCTACAGTGTAGCCAAAGAGCAGAACAGACAGACATACAGACAACCACCAACCAAGCTGTTGTTGTTGTGTGTTCTTACTTGGCTTGGGCTGATTGTATCATATCTACAGTAGTTGCCACAAGGGGCAGAGAACGTTCAATTCATCTCCATAGACCCAAATGTGTATTTTAAAAGAGTTTGTTGTGTGTCCTGTCGTCTTTAAGATGTAGTTGATAATGGCGAAGAAGAAAAAAATATAGAAACAAACATTCTAAGCTAGAGGTATTTTTTGTTGCAAAAACTCATGTGAAAATGCTTGGTTCTCACATGCAGAATATACAGTAAATCCAGCCTTCTAAAGTACAATATGAACCAGTAGACACTCACCTCCCTGGTAGGGACCAGGCTGGAACCCTGGTTGTGGAGGACCAGGGGAGGCAGGGTATCCGCCTGGGGGCTGGGGGTACAAGCCTGGCTGGGGGCCCTGGCCTGTGGCTATCCCCCCATAGTTCATGGGAGGTTCTGGGTGAGGGGCAGAAGTACCATCCCCGGGATAACCTTTCTCCATCTCGACTGATCTCCACCTGCAATGAGGGAAACTGTTGGTTGTGTTTATTTATTTGTATCCCCATTAGCTTTTGCAGAAGTATCAGCTACTCTTCCTGGGGGTCCACAATAAAACAAAAACATGAATAGTAAAAAAAACACTGACACACTGATACCCTACAGAAAGACTTCATGGTATGTTGCCTGAAAATAAATCTGTCTGGGCCTCCTGAGTGGTGTAGTGGTCTAAGGCACTGCATCGCAGTGCTAGCTGTGCCACTAGAGATTCTGGGTTTGAGACCAGGCTCTGTCGCAGCTGGCTGAGACCGGGAGACCCATGGGGTGGCGTACAATTGGCCCGCCGTCGTCTGGGTTAGGGGAGGGTTTGACTGGCAGGGATGTCCTTATCCCTTTGCGCACTAGTGACTCCTGGTTAAGTGGGCATTGTGTCAAGAAGCAGTGCGGCTTGGTTGGGTACTGTTTCGGAGGACGCACGGCTCTCGACCTTCGCCTCTCAAGAGTCTGTACGAGAGTTGCAGAGATGAGAAAATACTGTAACTACCAATTGGATACCACGAAATCGGGGAGAAAAGGGGTAAAAAGTAAATAAAAGAAATCTGACAATGTTTTTAAGAAGTCCTATGAAACATTATAAGACTAATAAAAAGTATTTATTTTGAGCCTATAGGCAACATGAAATCAAAAGGTATTTTGTTTGTTAAACACACTTACCCTGACCACTGTCAACAACTATATATGTTATGGTAGGCTAAGAATATAATGGAATATAACGGAATAAAATACAAATAATATTTTCCCATCACAGGAACATGTGGAACCACTGTCTAAAATCCACATTTCATCCCTTTTTCAACCTCTGCAGGTTTTGGAGTTGTCTATACGTGATCGAGCAAAATCATGCACTTAATTTAGGCTACATTATTGCATGACAAATGGTTCTGATCAGTGATAGTCAAATCAAATAGTATTAGTCACATGCGCCGAATACAACCTTACAGTGAAATGCTTACTTACGAGCCCCTAACCAACAATACAGTTTAAAAAAATACAGATAAGAATAAGGAATAAAAGTAACAAGTAATTAAAGATCAGATAGATGAGAAAACAAATAGATAAGCTATACCACCTTCACTTATTTGCCCAGCCAGAGAATTAACCAAATATACACACAGAGATTCAGTGAAACAAAATCACATTGATGAAGACAAGTCAAAGGTTTTGGGTCAGTAGTAGGTCTAGGCTACTAAGCGACTGAAGAGGAAACTAATCTATTTGTTACGCTACATTCGCATGTTGGCAAAATGTTCTGATCATGGGCAATAAATGAGCCAACTTGACAAGATGATCATGAGCAGCACTCACCTCAACGTAGCTAACATTTCCACAACCTAGCTGTGGCCTATAACCAATATCCAAACGGAGCCTCAGTGAAAAGAAAATACATTTGACATTAATTGAATTATTAAGACCAGTCCCCACTCGTCTCAGAGCAGCCCGAAACGGCACTGAAGTTGACCACACGCAGCAGGCTATTGCTTCAATAAAATGTATTATAACAATTGGATGACTTTGGGAGTTTCAGTAAGCAACAATTTGATGCCTTCAATTGAATTAGCCTACTTTTATTCAGATATTTTGGTCATTCAGTGATATTCATTCCCAAAGTAATTCTTTATGGATCCATCCAGTTGTGGTTATTAAGAAACAGTGCATATGGTGGTGGGCTTTGCGAAGATGGATGAAGTGACATGCCTCGCAAAGTTCAGAAAGGAAGATAGTAGTAATGACCACTGCCTAGCAACCATCAAGACCTTAAAAATCTTGGCACACCCATCCCTTTAGCGGGATCATTTGTCAATATCCGCTGATTTGCAGAGCGCCAAATTTAATTTTCATGAAATCACAAGTGCAATATACCAAAACACAGCTTAGCTTGTTAATCCACCTGGCGTGTAAGATTTCAAAAAACCTTTACAGCGAAAGCTATCCAAGCGTTTATGTTAGGACAGCTCTCTCAGCAGACAAAACATTAAACAGCAAAGTAGATTGCTTTTCTGACTTTCGTGACCAATCAAATTAATCGCTTAAGATCATCTGATGATCTTCGGATGTTTGCACTCACGAGACTCCCAGTTACACAATAAATGTTAGTTTTGTTCTATAAAGATTATTTTTTATAGCCAAAAACCTCCATTTGGTTGGCGCGTTTTGTTCAGTAATCCACAGGCTCGTGCAGGTCACGACGGGCAGACGAAAATTCCAAATAGTATCCGTAAAGTTCGTAGAAACATGTCAAACGTTTTTTTATAATCAATCCTCAGGTTGTTTTTACAATAAATAATCGATAATATTTCCATCGGACTTTAGCTTTTTCAATAGGAGAGAGAGAGAGAGAGAGAGAAAAGGTCTGCTCCAAGCTGTTGGTGCATGCAAAACTCTGGGGACACCCAGCTATGCACTGACGCAATGTGATCATTCTCTCTCATTTTTCAGAAAGAAAGCCTGAAACTATGTCTAAAGATTGTTCACATCATGTGGAAGCCATAGGCAAAGGAATCTGGTTGATATCCCTTTAAATGGAGGGAAGGCATGCAATGGAACAGAGAGGTTTCAAAATAACAGCACTTCCTAGTTGGATTTTCCTCAGGTTTTCGCCTGCAATATCAGTTCTGTTATACTCACAGACAATATTTTGACTGTTTTGGAAACTTTAGAGTGTTTTATCTGCCAATTATATGCATATTCTAGCTTCTGGGCCTGACAAATACGCAGTTTCATTTGGGTACGTTTTTCATCCAAACATCAAAATACTGCCCCCTAGTCTCAAGAGGTTATTAAGAGTGTAGTGCATGCCAATGCCGCCTCAGCATTACGGCTACATTTCATACTAAGCCATATGCAGAACTTTACCACAATCATGACTAGGCCAGTTCACGGAAATAAAAGGCTTTGATACCGGCTACACCTTTCAGACATAGAGAAAAGGTGAAACAAAGTTGGAGGGATGATAAAGTCGGCGGGATGCTAAAGTTGTTGGAAAAATGTATTGGTTTGACAAGGACAGTGATGCAAATTTAAAATACAATGATATACAAACAACTAAAGCATAATACGAACAATGCAACTAAAAAATGTTGTGTGTGTTAGAGTGCGTCTGTGTGTGCATGTGTTTGTGTGCGTGTCCACATACAGTCCCTGCCGTTCCATATGTTTTTTAATCTGTTTTTAAAAAGGTATTTAGCTTTTTGCTTTAGTAATTGGAGATGGATCGATTATGGCTCTGTATAATACTGTGCATTGCCGTGAATTCATGTTGGACTTTGGGACTGTGAAGAGACCCCTGGTGGCATGTCCTGTAGGTTGGCTGAGTGATTAACCAACATATTTTATTTTTTAATAACTAATAATTAGTTATTAAACAACTAATTGACTGAAGTTGGTTCAATTTAGTTCTTCTTTTTTTTGTGAGCCGAACACGTCATTTCTCTAGAGAGAAATTAAATAATTAACGAGAGAAATCAAGTTAAGAATCATGTGGGATGCTGGGCTGAAGGGAGTTTTTATTAAGCAAATATTCAAAGAAATACAGTGCAGAAATGTGGTAATTAACTGCAATGATCATAATCCATTGCGCCAGTTTTTATTTTAGCTCAAAGACAGATCAGAGAGGAAGAGATGAACCAAGTGCGTTTCTATGGGCTTATTTTGGACCTAAACCTTTCACCTGCCTTACTGCCTTTGGGGAAAATACTCTCATTGTTATGGCATCGTCATTGTATATGGATCTCTGGAAGGATACTCTTTTAAGCCTGCTAAATTAGATTTGATGCACACAGACCACATCAATGAGGAATGTACGACAGGGACAGAGACAGTTTGTGAAAAAGTATACCTTATGTACTTTGACAAACGAGTAAAATTATTGATGTCAGACAGCTCTGTAGCATATAATGCCTTCAGAAACTATTCAGACCCCTTTCTCAACATTTTGTTACTTTACAGTGTTATTCCTCAGCAATCTACGCACAATACACCATAATGACAAAGCGAAAACATTCATGCAAATTTATTCAAAATAAAAAAAAATAGGTATTCAGACCCTTTGCTATGAGACTCGAAATTGAGCTCAGGTGCATCTTGTTTCCATTGATCATTCTTGAGATGTTTCTACAACTTGATTAGAGTCCACCTGTGGTAATTCAATTGTTTGGACATTATTTGGAAAGGCACACACCTGTCTATATAAGGACCCACAGTTGATATTGCATGTCAGAGCAAAAACCAAGCCATGAATTCGAAGGAATTCATGGCTTGTTGAGACACAGATCTGCGGAAGGGTACCAAAAATGTTCTGCAGCATTGAAGGTCCCTAAGAACAGTGGCCCCCATCATTTTTAAATTGAAGAAGTTTGGAAACAAATCAAAAGTATTTATATAGCCCTTCGTACATCAGCTGATATCTCAAAGTGCTGTACAGAAACCCAGCCTAAAACCCCAAACAGCAAGCAATGCAGGTGTAGAAACACCAAGACTCCTCCTAGAACTCGCCGCCAGGCCAAACTGAGCAATCGAGGGAGAAGGACCTTGGTCAGGGAGCTCACAGAGTTCCTCTGTGGAGATGGGAGAAACTTTCAGAAGGACAACCATCTCTGCAGCACTCCACCAATCTGGCCTTTATGGTATAGTTGCCAGACGGAAGCCCCTCAGCAAAAGGCACATGACAGCCAACTTGGGGTTTGCCAAAAGGCACCTAAAGACTATCAGACCATGAGAAACAAGATTCTCTGGTCTTATGAAACCAAGATTGAACTCTTTGGCCTGAATGCCAAGCGTCATGTCTGGAGGAAACCTGGCACCATCCGTATGGTGAATCATGGTGTTGGCAGAATCATGCTGTGGGGATGTTTTTCAGCTGCAGGGACTGGGAGAATAGTCAGGATTGAGGGAAAGATGAACGGAGAAAAGTACAGAGATCCTTAATGAAAACCTGCTGAAGAGCGCTCAGGACCTCAGACTGGGGCAAAGGTTCACCTTCCAACAGAACAATGACCCTAAGCACACAGCCAAGACAATGCAGGAGTGGCTTCAGGACAAGTCTCAATGTCCTTGAGTGGCCCAGCCAGAGCCCAGACTTCAACCCGATCGAACATCTCTGGAGAGACCTGAAAATAGCTGTGCAGTGACGCTCCCCATCCAACTTGACAGAGCTTGAGAGGATCTGCAGAGAAAAATGGGAGAAACTCCAAATACAGGTGTGCCAAGCTTGTAGCGTCATACCCAAGAAGACTCAATGCTGTAATCGCTGCCAAAGATGCTTCAACAAAGTACTGAGTAAAGGGTCTGAATACTTATGTAAATGTGACATTAAAAAACTGTTTTTGCTTTGTCATGATGGAGTATTATGTGTAGATTGATGAGAAAAAAACGATTTTATACATTTTAGAATAAGGCTGTAACATAACAAAATGTGGAAAAGGTAAAGTGGACTGAATACTCTCGGAAGGCACTCTACATAGGCAGGGTAGCTAAATAGTATTAGTAAAGACAGTACTGTACTGGGACCACATAACTTTAGATGGCCTCACTGGATGACTGCTACTGCCTGAGCAGAGATTAGATGATTAATTTAAGGAACAAAAAATAATAAAATCTAATAAAAACTAAGAAGCAGTTCATCTCTCATCCACCCCTTAACCAGGAAAGACTGGAATGCATCTTGTTGATGTTAGGTATGTGTGCAGTTAAGGGTAAGGCGTGCTGTTATGCTTTGAACCAGCTATAGCTTTGCTAGGTCTTTTCTGAACTTGACCATATTACCGGACAGTAATCAAGATGAGACCAGAGCCTTAACAACTAGTACAGTTTATTATTAATCACTCATTCTGATATTGACTAACTCCTTATTTAGACTTTCAGTGAGCTCCCTGGCTTTGGGTGCTAACATATAGAGTGTATAATCATCCATATACAGTCATTCTAGCTTTGTGTAAGACCAGTGGCAATTCATTGGTAAAAATAGAGAAAAGTGATGGCCCAAGGCAACTGCCCAGAGGGACACCACATTGTACATGTCTGATGTTAGAAAAGTTTTCATTGGGTTCTATTGGATAAATAACTCTCCAACAATGTGATGGCAGGTGATGTAAAGCCAAAGCAAGTGAGTTTCTTCAATACCAATTTATGATCAATAACATGATAAGCTGCATTGAAATCTAACACTACGGCTCCAACTATTATATTATAATCAATCTATTTTAACCAATCACCTGTCCCCTAAGTCAGTGCAGTACAAGTTGAGTGCCCTTCTCTATATACATAATGAAAATCAGTAGTTAACTCTGGAAAAACAGCATTGTATTTGGTTAAACACAATTCTCTCCATCAGTTTACTAAGAACAGGCAGCAAACTGATTGGGCGGCTGTTAGAGCCAGCAAAGGGTGTTTTACTATTTTTAGGAAATGGAATTCAGGTAGCTTCCTTCCACACCTGTGGACACGCACTCCTTTAGGCTTTGGTTAAAGATATAGCAAATAGTGGTGACAATCCAGTCTGCTACCATTCTCAATAGTTTCCCATCAAGATTGTCTTCACCTGGTGGTTTACCATTAGTGATGGATAACAGTAGTTTTTCCACCTCTCCCACACTAACTTGACCAAATTCAAAACAATAACCCTTCTATTTCATTATTAGATATTTTATACAAAAATATGACAGTTCCCTGTTCAGTGTTGTCATTTCCCTTCTGAGGTTTTCCACTTCACTAGTGAGAGTCATTGAAATGATTGGCAACACCAAAAGGTTTTGTTGTAAATGACCCATCAACTTCAATGAACAATGGAGATTAATTGGGTTTTCAGCACATGTTATCAGTTGAGGTACTCCAAAGTATTTTTCCATTGTGTTTTATGTCATTTATCTTGGTTTGGTAATATAATTTATTATTTTTGTTAAGCTTAGTCACAACATTTCTCAATTGACAGTATGTCAACCAATAACCTGAGCAGCTCTTTAGAATCACATCTTTGAACCATACAATTTGTCAATGCATCATCAATTCAGGGGGCTCTACAGTTCTCACAGTTGATTTCTTGCACATCAACAATTTGCATAAATCATTTTACAAATACTTCCAGTTCTGCATCTGGATTCACTTCCCCATACGCATCAGATCAACATAAATGTTTAACATCTTCAACAAAAGAGTCCTGAGAAAATATTTTGTATGATCTCTTAGAGCTTACTTTAGGCCCAACCTTTGGCTTTCCTTGTTATTGTCACAATGTTATGGTCACTACAGCCAATGTTGTTGTGTTGCATTATATTATTATGTTGTATTAAGCACCTGGTCAGAGTTTCTATACCTACCATACTTATTTCCATCTCCTTTTTCTTCCTACCACACTTCCTGCGGGTTGCCATGACAACTTCTCACAAAAAACATGCGTTTGTTTACCTATAGCTACTCCTACACAACTCTTATTCTATAATTTTTCTTAAAAGAAAAAGTGAATGTGAAACAATGGGGTCAATTGCTGTAGAATACTAAGGAGGAAGTGGAAAACTATGTTTTTCCTCATCTCTCAATAGTGTGTGACTATCCTATGACCATCTGTCTTTGAAGCCCAGGCTTTAGCTCAGTGGACAAACAGTCTTATGGTGTTGTTGAGTGGTGATAAATGTCACAGATCTCACAAAAACTTCCCTTGTACTTTTCTAGACTGGGGTTCTTGAATTGTGGAACTGAAATGTGAGCCAGTTCCCTATTATCTGGTCTAACCAATGAAACACTTCAGACAATAACACATTGGGGTTGTTAAGGGGGTCCCAGAAGAGACTTAACTCAAGCATGTAGAGAAACAGTAGCGACCATTGTCCCTCATCTAAAAAAATGGCACAGAGTAAATGGCAGCAGTTTTACGAGCACCTAACCAATTGCGCTATGTGGTTTTTTTTTGCGTTATTTGTAACTTATTTTGTTCATAATGTTCTGTCACCGTATCTTAATGCAGAAAATAGCTTCTGGATATCAGGACAGCGATCACTCACCTCGGATTAGACAAAGATTTTTTTTTCGTCAACAAGCAGGACTCAGAGGACATTCTTCGAACACCCGACAAGGTCAACATCCCCGTTATTGGCAAGAGAAAGAAATGCAGGTACAGAGGTCACAGGGCAGGGTGCCTCGTAAGGATCCGCAGAAGGCGAGTGGGAAAGCTTCCGCTACCGTCAATATTACTTGCCAACGTACAATCATTGGACAATAAATTAGATGAGGTACGATCATCAATATCCTACCAACGAGACATCAAAAAATTGTATCATCTTATGATTCATGGAATCGTGGCTGAATGATGACATGGATATTCAGCTAGCGGGATATACGTTGCACTGGCTAGATAGAACAGCACACTATTTGTAAGACACAGTAAGACACTATTTGCCATCTATACTTTTCGTGGCTGTTTATTTACCACCACAGACAGATGCCAGCACTAAGACTGCACTCAGTCAGCTGTATAAGGAAATAAGCAAACAGGAAACTGCTCACTCAGAGGCGGCACTCCTGGTGGCTGGGGACTTTAATGCAGGAAAACTTAAATAATTTTTACCTCATTTCTATCAACATGTTAAACGTGCAACCAGAGGGAAAATAACTCTAGATCACATGTACTCCACACACAGACACGTACAAAGCTCTCCCTCACCCTCCATTTGGTAAATATGACCACAATTCTATCCCCCCGATTCCTGCTTACAAGCAAAAATCAAGCAGGGAGCACCAGTGACTAGGTCTATAAAAAGTGGTCAGATGAAGCAGATGCTAAACTATAGGACTGTTTTGCTATCACAGACTGGAACATGTTCCAGGATTCTTCCAATGGCATTAACGAGTACACCACATCAGTCACTGGCTTTATCAATAAGTGCATCGAGGACGTCATCCCCAAAGTGACCGTACGTACATACCCCAACCAAAAGCCATGGATTACAGGCAACATTAGCACTGAGCTAAAGGGTAGAGCTGCCGCTTTAAGGTGCGGGACTCTAACAAGAAGCATATAAGAAATCCTGCCATGCCCTCAGACGAACCATCAAACAGGCAAAGTGCCAATACAGGGCTAAGATTGAATCATATTACACCAGCTCCGATACTCATCTTATGTGGCAGGGCTTGCAAACTATTACAGACTACAAAGGGAAGCACAGCCGCAAGCTGCGCAGTGACATGAGCCTACCAGACGAGCTAAATCACTTCTACGCTCGCTTCGAGGCAAGCAACACTGAGCCATGCATGAGAGCATCAGATGTTCCGGACGACTGTGTGATCCCGCTCTCCGTAGCCGACGTGAGTAAGTCCTTTAAGCAGGTCAACATTCACAATTACCAGGACGTGTACCCCGAGCATGTGCTGACCAACTGGCAGGTGTCTTCACTGACATTTTCAACATGTCCCTGATTGAGTCTGTAATACCAACATGTTTCAAGGAGACCACCATAGTCCCTGTGCCCAAGAAAACTAAGGCAACTTGCATAAATGACTACAGACCCGTAGCATTCATGTCCGTAGCCATGAAGTGCATTGAAAGGCTGGTAATTGCTCACATCAACACCATCATCCCAGAAACCATAGACCCACTCCAATTTGCATACCACCCAACAGATCCACAGATGATGCAATCTCTATTGCACTTCACACTGCCCTTTCCCACCTGGACAAAAGGAACACCTACGTGAGAAATCTATTAAATTGACTACAGCTCAGTGTTCAACACCATAGTACCCTCAAAGCTCATCACTAAGCTAAGGATCCTGGGATTAAACATCTCCCTCTGCAACTGGATCCTGGACTTCCTGACGGGCCACCCCCAGGTGGTAAGAGTAGGTAGCAACATATTTGCCACACTGATCCTCAACACTGGAGCCCCTCAGGGGTGCGTGCTCAGTCCCCTCCTGTACTCCCTGTTCACCCACAACTGCATGCCCAGGCACAACTCCAACACCATCATTAAGTTTGTAGACGACGTAACAGTGGTAGGCCTGATCATCAACAACGATGAGACCGCCTATAGGGAGGAGGTCAGAGACCTGGCCAGGTGGTGCCAGAATAACAACCTATCCCTCAACGTAACCAAGACTAAGGAGATGATTGTGGACTACAGGAAAAGGAGGACCGAGCACGCCCCCATTCTCATCGACAGGGCTGTAGTGGAGCAGGTTGAGAGCTTCATGTTCCTTGGTGTCCACATCACCAACAAATTAGAATGATCCAAACACACCAAGACAGCTGTGAAGAGGGCACAACAAACCCTATTCCCCCTCAGGAAACTCAAAAGATTTGACATGGGTCCTCAGATCCTCAAAAGGTTCTACAGCTGCAACATCGAGAGCATCTTGACTGGTTGCATCACTGCCTGGTACGGCACCTGCTCGGCCTCTGACCGCAAGGCACTACAGAGGGTAGTGCGTACGGCCCAGTACATCACTAGGGCTAAGCTGCCTGCCATCCAGGACCTCTACACCAGGCGGTGTCAGTGGAAGGCCCTAAACATTGTCAAAGACCCCAGCCACCCCAGTCATAGACTGTTCTCTCTACTTCCGCATGGCAAGCGGAACCGGAGCGCCAGTCTAGGACTAAAAGGCTTCTCAACAGCTTTTACCCCCAAGCCATAAGACTCCTGAACAGATCATCAAATGGCTACCCAGACTATTTGCATTGTGTCCCCCCCATCTCCTCTTTTCAGCTGCTGCTACTCTCTTTTTATCATATATGCATAGTCACTTAAACTATACATTCATGTACATACTACCTTAAATTAGTCCGACTAACCGGTGCACATTGGCTAGCCTGAAGGTGGGGTTCGCCCAGGGAGCCATACAACCTAGAACCACCACTGCTCATTAGTCTGTACTACTATAAGGTCATTACTAACCCACCTGTTTAAACAAATCAACTTAATATCAAGCATTTTACTGGCTGTATCAGGTGGTGTTAGTGATGGGCAAGAACAAATATGTGCACCTCTGTTGAGCCCCAGAACCAGGATAAAGAAACCCTGCTATATGTTAATACTCCCACGTCTCGTTCATCACTCGGCTTATAAGTAAGCTTGGAAATTGAGGCAAGCTATATGTTATCTGGCTGCTGTATAAACCCATTAAGAAGGAGTAATGTTGTAAATGTTGCCTTGAGACAGTGGACTCCCCCTGTTTCCCTCCCTATGTCCCTCTATCTCTCCTCTTATTGATTAGATAAAGCCTCTGGATAACCTACTAAAGCTTTCACATTATCTAAATGGTGTACTTGGACATGGATGAAGTAGTGCATCTGTATTGTAGTGAATGATACATCTGCATTCTGAAGTAGTGTATCTGTATTGTAGTGAATGATACATCTGCATTCTGAAGTAGTGCATCTGTATTGTAGTGAATAATACATCTGCATTCTGAAGTAGTGTATCTGTATTGTAGTGAATAATACATCTGCATTCTGAAGTAGTGTATCTGTATTGTAGTGAATAATACATCTGCATTCTGAAGTAGTGTATCTGTATTGTAGTGAATAATACATCTGCATTCTGAAGTAGTGCATCTGTATTGTAGTGAATGATACATCTGTATTGTAGTGAATGATACATCTGTATTGTAGTGAATGATACATCTGTATTGTAGTGAATGATACATCTGTATTGTAGTGAATAATACATCTGCATTCTGAAGTAGTGTATCTGTATTGTAGTGAATGATACATCTGCATTCTGAAGTAGTGTATCTGTATTGTAGTGAATAATACATCTGCATTCTGAAGTAGTGTATCTGTATTGTAGTGAATAATACATCTGCATTCTGAAGTAGTGTATCTGTATTGTAGTGAATAATACATCTGCATTCTGAAGTAGTGTATCTGTATTGTAGTGAATAATACATCTGCATTCTGAAGTAGTGTATCTGTATTGTAGTGAATCATACATCTGCATTCTGAAGTAGTGCATCTGTATTGTAGTGAATAATACATCTGCATTCTGAAGTAGTGCATCTGTATTGTAGTGAATGATACATCTGTATTGTAGTGAATGATACATCTGTATTGTAGTGAATGATACATCTGTATTGTAGTGAATGATACATCTGCATTCTGAAGTAGTGTATCTGTATTGTAGTGAATAATACATCTGTATTCTGAAGTAGTGTATCTGTTTTGTACAGTAAAGCTGTTAGTATGGTTGTGTTTTTCAATATTATGAAATTGCTTACTGTAACTGTATATTCAAGCTATATTAAGTTGAGTCTATACAGTAAACATACAGTGTGTATGAGGTTGTGTGTCAGTGTTTAAACTCTACCAGTGGAGGCTGCTGACAGGAGGACGGCTCATAATAATGTCTGGAACGGAGTGAATGGAATGGCATTCAACACATGGAAACCTTGTGTTTGATATTTTGTTTTTATACCATTACACTCATTCCGCTCCAGCCATTACCACGAGCCATCCTCCCCAATTAAGGTGCCACCAACCTCCTGTGCACTCTACCCTGAGTTGGCTCCTACTCAGAGTAAATACGGCCAGTCAATTTCCTCCAGCTCGGTGCCATCTCATCATGCTGTCATGAACTCACACCAACAATTTTAGTACACAAGTAGTGCCACACCCTAACAAGGATTTCCTCACGATTAACTGTAGATGACAGAAAGACATTCCCTTTCAACACAGTCATTTTAACAGCTTCTCCTCTCTTCTCATAATAATACTATTTAACAGAGGACAGACAAACATAAATCTCTCCTATAACACAAATACTGCTGTAGAAAACAGGATAAAATACAGATGTTGGATCTTAATTTGACCAGTTTGCTACAGCAGGGAAAATATCCTACAGCAACAGGAAATGTGAACTATTATGTAGATTATAATTAAATGGACATTTTGTAGGGGTTGATACTTTTCAAAGTGGAAATTTCAAACGTTTAAGTTCTCCAGCAAGAGGGTGATCAAATTAAGATCCTACATGTGTAGGCTCCATACAAGATGAATTAGTAGACAAACATTTACAAGTGACGGTCTGTATCCCAGGCTTTAGGCTAGCTCTTAACCCCAAACCTCTACTACAGTATGAAAGGCCGTTCAGGTCTTGTGTCAAAATGAGCACATCAAATAACACTATTTGGTAAATCAAACAAGACTATTTCACGCGTCAAATAACACTATTTGGTAAATCAAACAAGACTATTTCACGCGTCAAATAACCAAGACGACCGTGACCTGAACGGTGTCGCATACTGCAGAGCGTAATACTCCTCTCCTCCTTATCCCCCCCAGTCCATGGTCTCCTAAAGGAGAGAATCTCTAATCCCTGGCCCAAATACCTGAAGGATTCCTGGGGTGAACGACTGGGCTGAGGACCTGGAACTATCCGGTCCTGGGAGAAAAGAAAGACTGAGGTACCTTTGGTTTAAGAGCGAAGAAGAAGTGGTGGGAGGAGGAGAGTGTATGAGAGGGAGGAGGAAAAACAAGCTTCCCAAGACCTCCTACAGTTTCTGATATTACAGGAAATGGTTTAACTGTTGAAACTCTTACCCTACGTTAGCATTGGGACCTCCTGTGTTTTGTGATGCTGTTCAAGCAGTTGCAATCAAAGGAAGGTGTTGAAATACCACTGGAGGCTGAAGGAATGAAAGAGTTCCACAAGAACATGCAAACAAAAGAACCTGCTCCAATACAGTTTCAGTGAAAGAGAAGCAGATGAAGAGAGAGGGAGGTCACGATGGGAGGGAGAGAGAGATTGAGAGAGAGAAATGGAAACAGAGGAGAGAGAGGGAGTAAGACATTCATAAAAAGAATGATTGTGTTTGAAAAATTGATTGTATTTTGAAGCAGTTTGGGCCGACTGTTCCGTCATTAGCTTTCAGGAGAATCCCCGCCCATCACAAACTCATATGATGCCTGACCTCAACCTTTCAGTGGTCACACACCAACGCATGCATTGTTTAGGGTGCTATTTACAAAGGGTTCCGTGTGCTCACAGCTTAATCCTACAGTTAACACTGGGCATGAAATATCGTGGACTATAGTCTATATGACATAATTGTAAGAATATATGGAAATATCAACAATTTATTAAGGGATTGTCATCCTTACATAAAGGGTGGATAATAAAATTATAATACAGTTAATTATTCATTAATCATTTATATTAAATAGTTATAAAAATGCACCACCTATTTTTGTCAATAGGGGAAAAAATCTTACTGTGAGAAGGAGTGGAAACATCAAGAAAACAGCCGATCAATAGCCAATTAATTTACTATGAGATGTCTGAGAAATATTGGATATATTCTAGATATTAATTCTAGAAACAAATTAGTATAAAATGAATATTTCCACAACCTGTTGTAATTTGAACTTCCTGGATGGTGAATATGATTTAATGCCTGGTCTCTCTCTCTCTCT
Organism: Oncorhynchus clarkii lewisi; assembly: GCF_045791955.1. Classification (NCBI taxonomy): domain Eukaryota; kingdom Metazoa; phylum Chordata; class Actinopteri; order Salmoniformes; family Salmonidae; genus Oncorhynchus; species Oncorhynchus clarkii. The sequence continues at coordinate 54,775,744 of NC_092159.1, read as the reverse complement.
CTCTCTTTTAACCTTTATTTTACCAGTTTAGTCACATTGAGAGTAGAAACCTGTTTTACAAGACAGACCTGGCCAAAATAGCAGCACACAATGGAAAACATGCTTCTGTTAATATTTGGATTCTCTGACTGTGTAAGACTCCACATTATGAACATTAGACACAGCACATGGTGACAGACAGGGGAATAACTTTGATTGGAGATGTGGGGGGTGGGTTGGGGGTTCTGGCCTAGGGGGCTCTTCCCCATGATTTGTTTTTTCCAAATAGAGTTAATTTCATTCACTACAACTTCAACACAATCCAACATGGTCCCATGGCATGGAAATATGAGAAAAACATAAAAAACATCTAATGAACAGCCTAACCCTAAATTTGAGATATTGCACAGGGCTTTTACCGCAAACTCAGCTTACTGGACCTGGTACTGCTATTGATGTGCATAGGTCAAATTTAGGGTTGGGCTGCTCATTGAATTTCCTGTATTTTTTTGCTACTACTCAACTTGTATGGAAACTTCCCGTTGCTGTGTATTACATGTGAAAAATGACTACCCTTTCTGTTAAGCACGTGCACAGATATTTATCCATCCACTGATACACTTCTGTAGCTAAAACAAAGTTTAAACGGGGTTAGAAGTCCAAAATGCACAGGCGTTATGGTGGGACCTTCTGTCTTATGTAACCACACCAAATGTAGCACATCATACTAATTTCAGTGTCCTGGATTTACATTTGCTATTTACTTCTAGTCTATGAGACGAGCTGTGGACAGGAGCGATATGCTTTTGGCATGAGCTCATCTGCTATCTGAGCATCTGAGTCAGTAAAACTGGAAAGCTTTTTTAGGACTATAATTTCCTCCTCATATGTGTGTCTCCACAGACAGAGGCCTGAGCTATTGATTGATTCAAGACAAGGTTGTTTTTATTGAACTTCGATTCTCAGTTTGTCAGTGTCAAAGTAGCCTGTCATTTCCATCATTTGTGCTAAAAAAAAGATTTTGCTCAGCCTCCAGTCATGTAAAAGGACATATAATTGCATCAAATGTGGTAATAAAAGGCCCATTTTTTCCTGGACCCTATGCTAATAAAAATGTTCCCCATGTGTGCAACTTCTGTATGTCCCTCTACTGTACTGCTCTATGCCACTATGCAAATGCACTGATATGCATGCAATGCTTTATTATAAAGGAGATTTTTTTATGCGTTCTGGTACAAATGAAGCACTGAACACAGGTAGTCTAGACTCTAGCTAACCACCCTATACTAAAATATCCTCACAAGCCTCTCTCTATATGGCCAGCCAGCCATATATCCTGGCTATATGATGAAGTTATTATTTAAGAGCATTGAAGATGAATCACAATCAGTAAAAAAGTATTGAGCTAGCTAACTAGCAGATTTACATCAATCATCAATATCAACGATCAGCTGATAGCCTACCCTCTTTTCCTGATGTCAATCATGTCTATAGGAGTCACTGTAACTAGCTTGCTTAACATTTGTGATGAGTGAGTGTGTTGTTGCAGAAATAAATAGGCATATGCTAAAACATTTAAAACTATATTAAAATGAGTGCCTAGCACTGGGATTGAACACAAGATCCTCTGAGCTGTAGATCTGTAACGAGGCCCGCTAGCTGGTAATAGGTGCTTACGTTGCCCTAGTGGATGATAGGAAATTGCTACGGAAGTCAAATAAACCAGGATGCCACATTTTGACCATTTCAAATATGCATAATTATTATGTCATCCACTAGAGTCTGGCCTGCTCTACTTCACACTACCTGCTCAACCTAGAGCTGAACATGGAAACCTAGAGCTGAACATGGAAACCTAGAGCTGAACATGGAAACCTAGAGCTGAACATGGAAACCTAGAGCTGAACATGGAAACCTAGAGCTGAACATAGAAACCTAGAGCTGAACATGGAAACCTAGAGCTGAACATGGAAACCTAGAGCTGAACATGGAAACCTAGAGCTGAACATGGAAACCTAGAGCTGAACATGGAAACCTAGAGCTGAACATGGAAACCTAGAGCTGAACATGGAAACCTAGAGCTGAACATAGAAACCTAGAGCTGAACATAGAAACCTAGAGCTGAACATGGAAACCTAGAGCTGAACATAGAAACCTAGAGCTGAACATAGAAACCTAGAGCTGAACATAGAAACCTAGAGCTGAACATAGAAACCTAGAGCTGAACATAGAAACCTAGAGCTGAACATGGAAACTTAGAGCTGAACATGGAAACCTAGAGCTGAACATGGAAACCTAGAGCTGAACATGGAAACCTAGAGCTGAACATGGAAACCTAGAGCTGAACATGGAAACCTAGAGCTGAACATGGAAACCTAGAGCTGAACATGGAAACCTAGAGCTGAACATGGAAACCTAGAGCTGAACATGGAAACCTAGAGCTGAACATGGACACTTAGAGCTGAACATGGAAACCTGAACATGGAAACCTAGAGCTGAACATGGAAACCTAGAGCTGAACATGGAAACCTAGAGCTGAACATGGAAACCTAGAGCTGAACATGGAAACCTAGAGCTGAACATGGAAACCTAGAGCTGAACATGGAAACCTAGAGCTGAACATGGAAACCTAGAGCTGAACATGGAAACCTAGAGCTGAACATGGAAACCTAGAGCTGAACATGGAAACCTAGAGCTGAACATGGACACCTAGAGCTGAACATGGACACCTAGAGCTGAACATGGACACCTAGAGCTGAACATGGAAACCTAGAGCTGAACATGGAAACCTAGAGCTGAACATGGAAACCTAGAGCTGAACATGGAAACCTAGAGCTGAACATGGAAACCTAGAGCTGAACATGGAAACCTAGAGCTGAACATGGAAACCTAGAGCTGAACATGGAAACCTAGAGCTGAACATGGAAACCTAGAGCTGAACATGGAAACCTAGAGCTGAACATGGACACCTAGAGCTGAACATGGAAACCTAGAGCTGAACATGGACACCTAGAGCTGAACATGGACACCTAGATCTGAACATGGACACCTAGAGCTGAACATGGAAACCTAGAGCTGAACATGGAAACCTAGAGCTGAACATGGAAACCTAGAGCTGAACATGGAAACCTAGAGCTGAACATGGAAACCTAGAGCTGAACATGGAAACCTAGAGCTGAACATGGAAACCTAGAGCTGAACATGGAAACCTAGAGCTGAACATAGAAACCTAGAGCTGAACATGGAAACCTAGAGCTGAACATGGAAACCTAGAGCTGAACATGGAAACCTAGAGCTGAACATGGAAACCTAGAGCTGTCAAAACATGGAAAACATTACAGGCTGGATAGAGCAGACCTGTGTAAAGTAGATGTGTGTATGCAGCAGAGGGCAGCATTCATCTGAGACAGACATTGGTGATTCAAAAAAAAGTCATGATTGGGAGTTTTTTGTAGTGACTGTTGACAATGGCCAGTCACAGGACTGCCAAAAGAGACTGAGCCAATCAGATGCGGGCAGGGTCAGTAAAGGTCAGTAACATTGTCATTTCTCATTCTAACAAATCGTCAGTAGGAGTCAGTGTTGAATTGACTAATACTTACAATTGAGTAATACTTTAATCTGTCGGGAAGTGAACTGGCAAACGGAGGGATGCTGGTATCAAATCATAGATGCCATTGCCAGCTGTTGTGCCCTTGAGCAAGACATCCCCCCACACCTCTCCTAAATCTGTTAGTGTATGTGTATGTATGGGTGTCTTTCGGATGTTGGGTTAAAAGAAGAACTCCAATTCCTGTTGGACCTTGTGTGCAATTGAACAATAAAGTGATCTTATCTTAATAAAGTATCATTACAATACCATAATAAGTCAACATTGCATTACGGTAACATGGATCTGTCACATGACAGTGGACTGGATAGTGTTGTTGTGCCACCATTTATATGGTTAATAATACAACATGGTATTATTAACCATATAAGTATTGATCTGATTTGAGATCAGAGGGACAACAGAGGATCCGGACACAGTTTTTCTAGATAAAATATTGATTATGATCACATGTTGTTTTTGGTCATGGTGGTGTGTGTGTGTGTGTGTGTGTGTGTGTGTGCATGCATGTCTCCATTGGTTCTCAGGAGTTGGGTTGTAACTATGCAAAAATACACATTTCTGTTCTCTACACGACAGTGGCGGTTGGTGCCATTTAAGATGATCCTGGTCTTATTTTTTTCAGCATATTGGATAACTGTCATTCATATTCCATTCACACAGCTCAATGTAACATCGATAGGTTAAGGCTACTACATGATACTCAAATTTTCCCTATATCCATCATGAGGTTGCTACAAACTAGCCTCTGAATGAAAGTTTACAACGTAGGTGCACTGGTCGAGAGAACAGTTTTTGTAATCATGGTGACAGACAGTGACACATTCAATACCGCCTTGCACACTCTTGCCTGCCTCTAGCTGATCTAGGGTGTAATCATCAGTGGCGAACAAGAATTTCTATCGGACAATTTCAGAAACGCACGCACGCACGCACACACACACACACACAATCGAAGGGGTTAGAAACACAGGGGTCAGCAACAATTTATTTTAAACATACATGCATTGTGTAACCGCTCTGAAATAACCACATGCATGTGTACAGTTAGGCTTTGAAATCAAATACACACACACAACAACAATGGTATTGTTCACCTAGTCTGTAAGGGATTTTGATTTGATTTGATTCAATGGGGGGAAATATGCACTGAGTACATCCCAGGGGATAACACATTAAAGTGAAATTAACTTTTTCCCAATATTATATGTGGTTCAGCTTCAGATGTTCCACCCTGAGCTGTACAGGCAACAGACCCACTGCTTGGAATTCATTTCCTCCAACATGTGTTCTGGGGGGTACATTAAGCAGATACCTAATGATGTTGTTTGTGACTAAGTGGTATTTGACCTCTGTTTAGTGAAGCTAACAGACAAACAGTTGACATGGAAGTGAACCCTGTCACTGTGTCACATGGAGGCCTGAATAACTCAACCAACATGAGAGAGAGACAAAGAGAGAGAGACAAAGAGACAGAGAGACAGAGACAGAGTGGGGGGAAGGGGAGGGGGGAAAGGAAAAAAGAGAGAGACAAAGATATAGAGAGACAGAGACAGAGACAGAGTGGGGGAGGGGGGGGGAAGAGAGAGAGACAAATATATAGAGAGACAGAGACAGAGTGGGGGAGAGGGGAGGGGGGGAAAGGAAAAGAGAGAGAGACAAAGAGACAGAGAGACAGAGACAGAGTGGGGGGGAAAGGAAAAGAGAGAGAGACAAAGAGACAGAGAGACAGAGACAGAGTGGGGGAGAGGGGAGGGGGGGAAAGGAAAAGAGAGAGAGAGGGAGAGAAGGAGGGAGGGTGAGAGAAAAAGTGCAAGAGTCCATTCTATCTTAACTCAAACCCACCTAACAGCAACTTTTCACATTGTTCAACACCACAGTGAAAACAAATTATTCTTGGATAAGTGAAGTTACTGTTAAACATGAACAATGCTCTGTCAAAGCACCTGCCACCAGAGGGGAAATCTCAAGACATTTTCTATTCATCAGTCTGAGACGCTGTGATTCAGTCACTCAGAGAGATGGAGGGGATTGTCTGAGTCTCTATAACAGGGCACACACATACTGTATATATATATATATATATATATATATATATATATATATATATATATATAACCAGATAGGTTAAATGGATCAGGAAGGACCAGGGAGATTGTTCAAGATTGACGTATAAATTGGTAGTGGTGTAAAGTAACTAAGATGTTTTTTGGTATCTGTACTTTACTTCACTATTTATATTTTGGACAAGTTTTACTTTAACTCCACTACATTCCTAAAGAAAATAAGTAGTTTTTACTTCTATACATTTTCCCTGACTCGTTACATTTCAAATGCTCAGGCAGGACCACAGTATTTTATTACCTTTATTTAACTGGGCAAGTCAGTTAAGAACATATTCTTATTTTCAATGACGGCCTAGGTGGGTTAACTGCCTTGTTCAGGGGCAGAACAGCAGAGTGTGGTCCAATTCACGCACCTATCAATATAACGTGGTGTCATCCCTACTGCCTCTCATATGGCGTACTCACTAAATACAAATACTGCATTTGTAAATTATGTCTGAGTGTTGGAGGTGTCTGAGTGACTGATTGCCCTTAAATAAATTTGTAAAAATTAAATTGTGCCTTCTGGTTTACTTAATATAGGAAATTTGATGCAAAGCATTTACTTTTACTATTTACTCAAGAATGACAATTTATTACTTTTTCCACCACTGTACTTAAAGACAAACACCACCCAAAAACTATCTCTTTGTATTTGCTTCATTAGTCCTTTGTTGACATAGTCCCAAAATGTCACAACTAAATTTTTCAAGATATGTAACTTTAAAAGAAAGAAATCATCCCCATATGATGCATTTAGCATCATATGATGTGAAATGCTTCATACAGGGATGATTTCTGTGACTCTGGATCAGAAGGTTGCATGTTTGATCCCATTCGTGGACACTATTTTGTTTTTATTTGATTTACCATATCCCAGGCCTTAACCCTTACCATAGGGAATGTGTGTCTTAACTTAATGTTTAAACCCTATCCCAGGCCTTAACCCTCACCTTTACCATAGGGAATGTGTGTCTTAACTTAATGTTCAAACCCTATCCCAGGCCTTAACCCTCACCTTTACCATAGGGAATGAGTGTCTTAACTTAATGTTTAAACCCTATCCCAGGCCTTAACCCTCACCTTTACCATAGGGAATGTGTGTCTTAACTTAATGTTTAAACCCTATCCCAGGCCTTAACCCTCACCTTTACCATAGGGAATGTGTGTCTTAACTTAATGTTCAAACCCTATCCCAAACTTTAACCCTCACCTTTACCATAGGGAATGTGTGTCTTAACTTAATGTTTAAACCCTATCCCAGGCCTTAACCCTCACCTTTACCATAGGGAATGTGTGTCTTAACTTAATGTTTAAACCCTATCCCAGGCCTTAACCCTCACCTTTACCATAGGGAATGTGTGTCTTAACTTAATGTTCAAACCCTATCCCAAACTTTAACCCTCACCTTTACCATAGGGAATGTGTGTCTTAACTTAATGTTTAAACCCTATCCCAGGCCTTAACCCTCACCTTTACCATAGGGAATGAGTGCCTAAACTTAATGTTTAAACCCCATCCCAAACCTTATTCCGTATGGTTAATGTGAGGGTTGAGTGCCTAAACGTAACCTTTATGGAACGGTACAGAGCACCAGGAGCAACAAAAACACTTTGAAATTTGACGTTTGGAGAACGTGGATGAACATCTAATTCTGCAGTGAGACTGCGAGATCTTGTTGAGAGGGACTGTTATCAGAAGGTAAGAGTAAGCAGGCAGAAATTGAATAAAAAGTCACATGATGTACTTTATAGATTGACTCATTCTCCCATTCGTGTATTTTGGCCTAACCACTGGGAAATAACACTGGATTGTAATGCTTCAAAACAATGTGTTTATAGGAGGACTGCAAGGCATTACCAAAATAGTTCCCTGACCAATCACACAGCTGAGAAATTCTTCATGTTGGAACATTTATTTGAGAAGTTCTCATGTTGATTATGTAAACACTGTAAATACCAGAATATCATTTTTATTTAATGTCTGTCTCTGTCTGCCTGAGTGTCTGTCTCTGTCAAACACGCATCTCTGAATAACTACTCACACAGATGACTCACACAGAGTAACCTCAACACCGGGCTAAAATAACATGGATTTAGAGCCTATACATGTATCATTCTTGTGCAATTCATATCTATAGACTACATTTAGCTTTTTCTTTCATTCTTTGTATCTGGAATTAGGGCATACGCCTAAGCTTTAGGGCCCAACTGTATGTGTGCCAAATACATGGTACTTGCTTTCAGCATGGCCAAATGCTTTCAGGAATTTAGGCAAAAAACATTCACTATGATCCACAGAGGCAAAAAACATTCACTATGATCCACAGAGGGAAAAACCTTCACTATGATCCACAGAGGCAAAACACATTCACTATGATCCACAGAGGCAAAACACATTCACTATGATCCACAGAGGCAAAAAACATTCACTATGATCCACAGAGGCAAAAAACATTCACTATGATCCACAGAGGCAAAACATTCACTATGATCCAGAGAGGCAAAAAACATTCACTATGATCCACAGAGGCAAAACACATTCACTATGATCCAGAGAGGCAAAAAACATTCACTATGATCCACAGAGGCAAAACACATTCACTATGATCCACAGAGGCAAAACACATTCACTATGATCCACATAGGCAAAACACATTCACTATGATCCACAGAGGCAAAAAACATTCACTATGATCCACAGAGGCAAAAAACATTCACTATGATCCACAGAGGCAAAACACATTCACTATGATCCACAGAGGGAAAAACCTTTACTATGATCCACAGAGGCAAAAAACATTCACTATGATCCACAGAGGCAAAACACATTCACTATGATCCACAGAGGCAAAAAACATTCACTATGATCCACAGAGGCAAAAAACATTCACTATGATCCACAGAGGGAAAAACCTTCACTATGATCCACAGAGGCAAAACACATTCACTATGATCCACAGAGGCAAAACACATTCACTATGATCCACAGAGGCAAAAAACATTCACTATGATCCACAGAGGCAAAAAACATTCACTATGATCCACAGAGGCAAAACATTCACTATGATCCACAGAGGCAAAACACATTCACTATGATCCACAGAGGCAAAACACATTCACTATGATCCACAGAGGCAAAACACATTCACTATGATCCACAGAGGCAAAAAGGACCATGTCAGAGTTTAATTCAAAAAGAGAAAACCTGTGAAATGGTTATCTTTATGAGCATCATAAAAGCTGATATTATTTCAACCACAAAAAATATGCATAATAAAGTCGAACTGAAATCTAATCAGAAACATGATGGGTCGTTTTCATAGATTTTAATTCCCTTAAAACCGGTCAAATATTTGGAAATTTTGCATTTTCTCCCGGTCCCTAAAAAACTTTGCTGGGCGAGAGAAGCAGAGATGAAAGAGAAAATTGTGCAGATGTCAACTAGATTGAAGCATTCATTCTATTGATGTATGACATATTTTCTGGTGAGCAAGGGTTTGTTTAGTCTTCTAGGGCAGTGGTTCCCAACCAGGGGTACTAGGACCCCTAGGGGTACTTGGCCTATCTACAGGGGGTACTTGAGAAGACTCGTGAGATAGTAGGCCTACTGGGAAAATGCACTTAAGAGGAGGGGGGGGGGGGGGGGTACTTCAGGGGTACTCAGGGCAGAGCAAAATTCAGTTTATATAAAATAAAATAAAATGAACCTTTATTGAACTGACTTGCCTAGTTCAATAAAGGTTAAATCAAAATAAATACAAAATATCTGAATTTTGCTCTGCCCTGAGTACCCCTGAAGTACCCCCTTAAGTGCATTTTCCCAGTAGGCCTATGGTCTCACGAGTCTTCTCAAGTACCCCTTGTAGATAGGCCAATTACCCCTAGGGGTCCTGGGGATACCACACCTAGTTGGTGGAACAGTAACAGAAAAAGGTTGGGAACCATTTTCTATGTTTGCAGGTTAGGGTTTGGTACAGGCCTCAGATTTTCACTTTATCGCGTAAAGTCAGGCGTTTGCAGATGGGGTTTTACCAATTGCGGGCAGGTGTGGGTGAACAAACAGCTGACCGACGCATTACTTCTGAATACCTTTTCACACAGATGACCAACACAGACTAATCTCATCGCCTGGCAAAACTGAAGCACAATAAGAGTATATAAGGAGGTGATTCATGTTTTGGGGGGAATTCGGTGGAAGTCACGTGGCTCTCCGTCAGTGTCCTGTTGTTTTGACAGGATTGACAGTTTGCCAGTGGAGTTGGTGTTCAACATTCAGTCTCTTTTCAGTGGTGGAAGGAACCCTCCAGCGTTGGTGCAGTGTGTCTGGGGCTGCTGTGTGCTCTCCTACTGGCTGGGATCATAAGTCTGTTAGTCTATCATAGAAATCAAATGACCAGTTACAACAACCTGGCTAAAGAGAGAAACCAGCTGCAGAAAAGCCGTAACAAACTGACTGAAGAGCGAAACCAGCTAGAGACCAGCCACAGCAACTTGATTAAAGAGAGAGACCAGTTACAGAGTGAAACAGAAAGACTGAAACAGTCTTTAATGGTCAAAGGGTACTGTTCGCAAGAATGGAGGAAGTTTGGCTTCAGCTGTTACTACCTCACCACTCTGAATGGAAACTGGGAGGAGAGCAGATTGGACCATTGCTTTCAGTTATAAATAACCTCCTTTCTTATTATCTTCTCTTTTGTCCTTCCCTCTCTTCACCTCTTATCTCCTCTCCTCTCTTCTGCTCTCTCAATTCTTCTCCCCTGTTCTCCTCTCATTTCTTACCCTCTCCTCTCCTTAAATTTCCTTTCCCCTTCTCCTCTCCCCTCCCCTCTGCCTCTGAAGCCCCAGATCCATTCTACCAGTCGATGCTGTATCAGAGCAGCTGGTGTCTCTTGGTGAACCACAGGTGGCACCAAACACACATCCTTTAGGCAACCTCCTATCAACTCAGGTTCAACCCAGAGAGAGAGCTTTGGGAAATATTTTCATACTCATCTTAGACATCTCTCTCTCTCTTGGTCATGCACATGCACGCACGCACGAAAGGGTTGAAAGCAAAGGGTCAGCCGCGGTGCAGCGCCTTTGTAAAAAGCAGAAGTGAAAGGTCTTTTAATGCGCTCTCTCTGCCTCTCTTTCTCGTAAAATGTATATATGACCATCTAGCATGGTTTCTGCTATATTCCCCTGCCAGCTACTTCTCTCCAGCAAATCCTATTAAAGCTATTATCATACACATACACACATCCAGGCTGTATCACATCCGGCCGTGATTGGGAGTCCCATAGGGCGGCGCACAATTGGCCCAACGTCGTCCGGGTTTGACCGGGGTAGACCGTCATTGAATTTGTTCTTTACTGACTTGCCTAGTTAAATAAAGGTTAAATGAAAAACAAATCAAATAAAATACATTTACTCCTAACAGCCATTGGAGAGCTGACTGACAGTTTGAGAGGCAGTGGATTAAGATAATATATAATGGTAAAAGATTTCCCCCTATTTTTCTGTTATTGGTAATGGACACTTGACCTAGGGCTCTCATTCTTAAAGACACAAATATCTGTATCTCAACACCTGCACATTGTTTGCACACATGCATGTGTACAGTTAGGCTGTAGACAGGGTGCCAGGTTAGACACTGGCACACATGGCTGCAGGCACGCAGACACACGCACACACACACACAGAGAGAGAGAGAGAGAGAGATGGCATTGTTTAAGGTAAGTGACTAAGTGTTTGACCTGTGTTTAGTGAAGTAAAAAGAGAGACAGACAGACAGTAGACATGGAGAGGAACTCTGGGGACAGGCCCAGTTTAGTCTCTCTGTCACTGTTTCACATAGTAGAGACCTGACTGACTCAGCCACCAGGAGAGACAGAGAGCAAGAGGGAGAGATAGAGATAGAGATAGAGATAGAGGGAGAGGGAGAGAGAGAGGGGGGAGAGAGAGGTAGCGAGAGAGAGAGAGAGAGAGAGAGAGAGGGGAGAGAGAGAGAGAGGGGGAGAGAGAGGGAGAGAGGGAGAGAGAGGGAGAGAGAGAGAGGGAGAGAGGGAGAGAGAGGGAGAGAGAGGGAGAGAGGGAGAGTGAGATAGAGAGAGAGAGAGAGAGAGATAGATAGAGAGAGAGAGGAGGGCAAGCTGTACAAGCATTTGATTGGGCTCCCTTGGAGGGAGGTTGAGGATGCCTGGTTGTCCCTTATGGACGAACCCTGCTTGTGCGCCTATCGAGCGCTCTAAAAGCCTCCACCGATAGGATCATCATGTATGTGTGCCAACAGCCATGCAGCATGGAACACCAGCTAGAGTGTAACACCATGCAGCATGGAACACCAGATAGAGTGTAACACAATGCAGCATGGAACACCAGCTAGAGTGGAACACCATGCAGCATGGACCACCAGCTAGAGTGTAACACCATGCAGCATGGAACAAACAGACTTAACACTGCTTAAGGACAGGCAGCTCCATGTCTCTGTCTGTCTCGCTCTGTCTGCCTGACTGTCTATCTGTCTGTCTCTGTCTGTCTCGCTCTGTCTGCCTGACTGTCTATCTGTCTGTCTCTATCTGTCTCGCTCTGTCTGCTGACTGTCTATCGGTCTGTCTCGCTCTGTCTGCCTGACTGTCTATCTGTCTGTCTCGCTCTGTCTGCCTGACTGTCTATCTGTCTGTCTCTGTCTGTCTCGCTCTGTCTGCCTGACTGTCTATCTGTCTGTCTCTGTCTGTCTTGCTCTGTCTGCCTGACTGTCTATCTGTCTGTCTCTGTCTGTCTCGCTCTGTCTGCCTGACTGTCTATCTGTCTGTCTCTGTCTGTCTTGCTCTGTCTGCCTGACTGTCTATCTGTCTGTCTCTGTCTGTCTCGCTCTGTCTGCCTGACTGTCTATCTGTCTGTCTCTGTCTGTCTGGCTCTGTCTGCGTGACTGTCTATCTGTCTGTCTCTGTCTGTCTGTCTCTGTCCGTCTGTCTCTGTCTGCCTGACTGTCTATCTGTCTGTCTCTGTCTGTCTGTCTGTCTGTCTGCCTGACTGTCTATCTGTCTGTCTCTGTCTGTCTGGCTCTGTCTGCGTGACTGTCTATCTGTCTGTCTCTGTCTGTCTCGCTCTGTCTGCCTGACTGTCTATCTGTCTGTCTCTGTCTGTCTGTCTCTGTCTGCGTGACTGTCTATCTGTCTGTCTCTGTCTGTCTCGCTCTGTCTGCCTGACTGTCTATCTGTCTGTCTCTGTCTGTCTCGCTCTGTCTGCCTGACTGTCTATCTGTCTGTCTGTCTCTGTCTGCCTGACTGTCTATCTGTCTGTCTCTGTCTGTCTTGCTCTGTCTGCCTGACTGTCTATCTGTCTGTCTCTGTCTGTCTGTCTCTGTCTGCGTGACTGTCTCTGTCTGTCTGTCTGTCTCTGTCTGCGTGACTGTCTCTGTCTGTCTGTCTCTGTCTGCCTGACAGTCTATCTGTCTGTCTGTCTGTCTGTCTGTCTCTGTCTGCCTGACAGTCTATCTGTCTGTCTGTCTGTCTGTCTCTGTCTGCCTGACAGTCTATCTGTCTGTCTATCTGTCTGTCTCTGTCTGCGTGACTGTCTCTATATGCCTGTCATTTGAAGTGAAATATTACATAGTATCCTTGTAAAGATAATGAATATGAGGTTATAAAGTGCTGAAGTTCCTCTTTAAACGAAGTTGGCCACCGGAGATTCACATGGCGTGAAGCAAACTATTAAAATCTTCTGAGAAAGACTCAAACATACATTTCCCACACCAGGCAGGTATCAATTGATAAGCCACAAAATGTGAACCTTTTGCAAAGTGATATGCGTCACGAACTATGAAGCATATATTGCGTTCAATGCAAAAAGATATGCATCAAGAGTAGTGATGCACAAGTCAATAGATTGTGTTCATTGCAAAGAAGTTGGGGATAAAGCAGCAATGGGTGAGAGACAGACAGACAGACAGACAGACAGACAGACAGACAGACAGACAGACAGACAGACAGACAGTATACATGGAGTAGAACCCTGTGTAACTGCAGAGAGATAATGAAGGACTATGTTGATCAAATCTAACCACAGTTTATTTGTCACATGCACAGAATGCAGCGGGTGTAACGGTACAATGAAATGCTGCCTTAAAGCTCTTCCTCAACAGTGCAGAATAAATGTAAGGTAGCAAAAGTAACACAAATAGACAAGAGAAAAATAGTAAATGAAAAAAGAGAAGGTAATACAATACTTAATAAATGAACACAAGAACTGACCATAATAAACAATGTGAAACAGTGTGCAGGAACACTGTGGAGGTAGATCAATAGGCTCAGCAGCAGGGTGAAGAAGAGTGTGTGTGTGTGTGTGTGTGTGTGTGTGTGTGTGTGTGTGTGTGTGTGTGTGTGTGTGTGTGTGTGTGTGTGTGTGTGTGTGTGTGTGCGTGTGTGAGTGAGTGAGTGTGTACCTGAGTGTGTGTGTTCGTATGTGTGTGTGAGAGTGTGGTCGGTATGGGTGCAGTTAGACAGCCAGTGATAACTGCATGAAAATAGGTGTTTCCGGGTATTTTCCAACCTGTACACAATCAGTGAAATTTATTGTGAGCGGGAGCACACTCCTGACCACGCACTGGCACAAGTATTTCCGGGATCGTACACTCCTGATGTAAAAAAAAGGCCATTATTTTGCACCTGACCTTTCCCAGAGTCCCGTTAGGGTGGATATCTCTCCATCTCAGCTGTCAATCAGAACGCTGAAGTTTCAGCCAATCAGCATGCCCGAATGCACATTTGGACACTGCACCCGCCCACTCTAGCTCAGAGTGTTTATGTGGTTCCAAGAAGAAGATGCAAGTTTTGGCTTGCTACCAAGGTTTTTCATTGTGTTTACTAGGAAGATTGTGCAGGCATCCAAGAAAGTGAGTTGTGGGGTTTATTGTTGGGATGTTTTATGCTACGTAATGATGATTGACTGCAAGTAATTTACCTTAAGTTACCTTGTTACATCTGCAACTGTATTAAAGTAATGTTCTTATCCTACAGCTTATGTATATTTCAGATACTCCATGTTGTTTATATTGCATAAGTGCCAGTTTCGCCTTGATTGCATGAGCATCTGCGCTGTAGATGCATATTTGTCTAGAGTAATTTGTATAGTCTGTATACCCATGCTACCGCAGCGTTTTCATAGTAGCCATTATTGTTGCCATTTGCAGGTACCAGGGCAAGCCTCTAGAACAGTCTAGACTAGACGTTTCAGAACTGGAGCTCATGCAGGTGCAGTATAATTTATGACCCCAGAGACAGATCTGATAAGATCACCACCAGGCCTGAGAGAGAGGGCCATATATCTAGCTTGTCAGACTAGTTAGCTCTCTCTCTCCAGTGAGATGTTTATCCACATGTTGATATGCTGTGTGAATATCCCTATTCAAGTGTAATGTTAGGACATTCCTTCCTGTGTAGATCTTCCTATTGTTTAGTTTCCAACACTGTGTTTCTGTTTTTATCTTTCAGAACCACAAGTCCATTTCTAACTGTAACCACAAAGATACTTCAATGATGTGTGGGTTTGTGCAACTGTGTGGTGGTGACTTAGAGAATAAAGCTCTGGATATGAAAACATCTGCCTGGTTTCTGCCGGACTGCCTGTAGTGGGTCAGACCGAAGTACAGTCAGCGTTAAGTCATTAGCTGGTGAGGGTTCAGAAGCCAACCGCTCAGATGGCTCCAGCTGACCCTTTTTATGCCCGGTTACTCGTTAACAAGGATTTCTGGGATCGTACACTCCCAATTATTGTGCATGAACTTAAACTGACGTTTTCTGGTGTCTGAACTGCATGACACTTGCACTTGGAAAGAGGAGACATCATAGCGTCACGTCAATACACACCCAACCAACTAGATAGTACCACTTACGTTGGGGCGGGAATATTTGAATTTCCGTGTCAGTTAGCTAGAGAGATCCCTAGATCCGTAGACACCTCCGTAGAGATCCACTCACTGCCTGTCCGCAACATTAGCTGTGATTTCAACGAGAAGACTTCAACAAGACTTTCAGCAAAGTTGACATCGAAGTACTTCAAAAGAACCATGGTCTAGGAACAATTTACACAGTAGGTCTTATGTTAGTGTGGTGGTTGTACATTTCAATTATTTACTAGCTAGCTAACGTTAGTCAGCTGAATTAAGTGCCAGAGATGAATAAACATATTTTAGCTAGCTAGCTACTTTGTGTTATGCAAGAGTTTAGGGGTTAGTTGTTGCAAGGTGCTTGAATGCCTTACAAAATAAGCTGTTTATCAAGGTAATAAGACTTACGAGCACACTGTGTCCTATTGCAGGGAAGTGATGTTTTTTGTTTTTGTGATCGATATTGAAGCGTAGAGGTGTTTTATGGAGACATGAACAATTATTCTACTCAATATCCCTACACCCCAGTCTCCTCTGCTACCTCCCAGGGAGGAGGAATACCCTAAACTCCTCGTTCTCACAGGACTCGGGCTAGTTCGCTGTTGCCAGGTCAGTCTTGGGGGTGACCCGCCTGAGGTGATATTTTTTGTCTTTGGAAGATTATTTTAAAATAAAAAAATGTAATAAATAACATGAGGTTATGGCTGAGCATTTATACACGCATTGTTATTATAAAAATTATATATATTATTCTATTTATTAGGATTGCAATCAATGTGGCAACTTTTGTATTATCAAAACCTTCTTTCTGTCATTGTGTTTCTGTCAGACATGTTGGATACAACACTGGGTCGTTGACCAGCAGTGGTTACCCTCCCCAGGACATGTTGCCCTCCTGCTCCTCCTCTGCTGTCTCTTCCTCAGCCAGGGCATGCAAGCTCCCTGTTACCCAGAGGACCCCCATGCACCTCCTCAAAACATCTATCACATGGGTCGCCCACCTACTCCCGCCTTATATCCTAATGAGCCCCAGGTCTACCCCACAAATGCGATGCCACCCCCTTCACTCCAGGACGAGCAGCCCCCTCTGGCAGACAAAATGAACTATTTGTAGAACATTGCATAGGAATCAAAATCCTATTTTTGTAACTTACTCTGGTTATCGACCAATGATTTCCATTTGCATAGTTATTTGTTCAATTCTAGAATTCACTTGCAGCATTTGAATACATTTCTTCAGTTCCTGCTCTGATTCATCAGTCACACACTGTGTCATGTTTCTTTTGTCTTACAGTGCCTTGCAAAAGTATTCATACCCCTTGGATTTCTTCACATTGTATTGTTACAAAGTGGGATTAAAATGGATCACAATTTAATGAACAATCTACACAGAATACTCGGTAATGTCAAAGTAGAAGAAAAAATGTACCATTTTAAAGATTGATATAACTACAACGACTAGATTTGAGTTATTTAATTAGTATTCAGCTCCCTGAGTCACAACATGTTTGGCAGAAGGTTACTGCTGTGATTCTTCTTGGGTAAGTGTCTAAGAGCGGTATACATATTACCCATTATATTAGCCCATTATTCTTTTGTAATTCTTCAACCTCTGTCAAGAGGATGGGATCATGGCTAGACAGCTATTTTCAAGTCTTTCCAAATATTTTCAAGCAGATTTAGGTCTCAACTGTAATTTGGCCACACAGGAACATTTCCTGTCTTCTTTGTAAGCAACTCCGGTGTAGATTTGGTCTTAAGGTGTATGTTATTGTCATACTGAAAGGTGAATTCCTCTCCCAGTGTCTGGTGTAAAGCAGACTGAAGCAGGTTTTCCTCTAGGATTTTGAATGTGCTTAGCTCCATCCCGTTTCCCGATGTCAAGCTTACCCATACCATGATGCAGGCACCACCATGCTTGGAAATAAGGAGGCAGTTACTCAGTTATGTGTTGTGTTGGATTTGCCCCAAACACACTGTAAGAATTTGTGTTTAGGACAAAAAGTGAATTACATTTCTGTGTTCAGTTCAGAAGGACGACTATCTTTGTGTCTGGGTGGTTCAATACATAATGCAAAGCATAATTATTAACTTGACCATGCTTAAAGAGATATTCAATGTCTGATTTGTTATTGTTAACCATCTACAGTACCAATCACTGCCATTTTGATGAGGCTTTTGAAAAGGTCCCTGGTCGTTGTAGTTACATCTAGCTTGAAAATCAATACCTGACTGAGGGACCTTATAGGGAAGGACACTCAACATGCACAGCACTTACACAAATGACTGATGATTGGCTGAGAGAAATTGATGAGAAAATGATTGTGGGGGCTGTCTTGTTAGACTTCAGTGCAGATTGACATTTTCGATCATAGTCTGCTGCTGGAAAAAGTGGATAAAGAGTTACTTTCCTAACAGAACACAGAGGCTGTTCTTTAATGGAAGCCTCAAATATAATCCAGTTAGAATCAGGAATTCTCCAGGGTAGCTGTTTAGGCCCCTTGCTTTTTTACATTTTTACTAACGACATGCCACAGACTGAGTAAAGCCAGAGTGTCTATATATGGATGACTCAATACTACACGATGAGACAGCCTATAGGGAGGTCAGAGACCTGGCTGGGTGGTGCCAGAATAACAACCTATCCCTCAACGTAACCAAGACTAAGGAGATGATTGTGGACTACAGGAAAAGGAGGACTGAGCACACCCCCATTCTCATCAATGGGGCTGTAGTGGAGCAGGTTGAGAGTTTCAAGTTCCTTGGTGTCCACATCAACAACAAACTAGAATGGTCCAAACATACCAAGACAGTCGTGAAGAGGGCACGACAAAGCCTATTCCCCCTCAGGAAACTAAAAAGATTTGGCATGGGTCCTGAGATCCCCAAAAGGTTTTACAGCTGCAACATCGAGAGCATCTTGACTGGTTGCATCAGTGTCAGAGGAAGGCCTTAAAATTGTCAAAGACCCCAGCCACCCCAGTCATACACTGTTCTCTCTACTATCGCATAGCAAGCGGTACCGGAGTGCCAAGTCTAGGACAAAAAGGCTTCTCAACAGTTTTTACCCCCAAGCCATACGACTCCTGAACAGGTAATCAAATGGCTACCCGGACTATTTGCATTGTGTCCCTCCCCCCAACCCATCCCCTCTTTTACACTGATGCTACTCTGTTTATCATATATGCATAGTCACTTTAACTATACATTCATGTACATACTACCTCAATTAGCCCGACCAACCAGCGCTCCCGCACATTGGCCAACCGGGCTATCTGCATTGTGTCCCGCCACCCACCAACCCCTCTTTTACGCTACTGGTACTCTCTGTTCATCATATATGCATAGTCACTTTAACCATATTTACATGTACATACTACCTCAATCAGCCTGACTAACCGCTGTCTGTATGTAGCCTCACTACTTCTATAGTCTCGCTACTGTTATTTTTCACTGTCATTTTACTGTTGTTTTATATCTTTACTTACCAATTGTTCACCTAATACCTTTTTTGCACTATTGGTTAGAACCTGTAAGTAAGCATTTCACTTTTATATTCGGCGCACGTGACAAATAAACAATGATTTGATTTCTACACGGCTGCTACTACAGCGACTGAAATGACTGCAACACTCAACAAAGAGCTGCAGTTAGTTTCAGAATGGGTGGCAAGGAATAAGTTTGCCCTAAATATTTATAAAACTAAAAGCACTGTATTTGGAACAAAATACTCACTAAACCCTAAACCTCAACTAAATCTTGAAATAAATCATGTGGAAATTGAGCAAGTTGAGAAGACTAAACTGCTTGGAGTAGCCCTAGATTGTGAACTATCATGGTCAAAACATATTGATGCAGTAGTAGCTAAGATGGAGAGAAGTCTGTCTGTAACAAAGCAATGCTCTGCCAACACTATCAACAAGGCAGGTCCTAGAGGCCCTAGTTTTGTCGCACCTTGACTACTGTTCAGTCGTGTGGTCAGGTGCCACAAAAAGGACTTAGGAAAATTGCAATTGGCCCAGAACAGGGCCTCATGGCTGGCCCTTGGATGTACACAGAGAGCTAATATTAATAATATGTATGTCAATCTCCTCCACTTTCAGCCAGGAGAGATTGACATACATATTATTAATATTAGCTCTCTGTGTACATCCAAGGGCCAGCCATGAAGCCCTGTTCTGGGCCAATTGCAATTTTCCTAAGTCCTTTTTTGTGGCACCTGTGGCACCTGACCACACGACAGAACAGTAGTCAAGGTTGCAAGTTCAAACCCCCGAGCTG
The DNA here is from genome assembly GCF_045791955.1 of Oncorhynchus clarkii lewisi. NCBI lineage: Eukaryota > Metazoa > Chordata > Actinopteri > Salmoniformes > Salmonidae > Oncorhynchus > Oncorhynchus clarkii. The sequence goes on along the minus strand of NC_092159.1, from coordinate 54,755,899 downwards.
ACAAGGTACAATTCTGTCGTTCTGCCCCTGAACAGGCAGTTAACCCACTGTTCCTAGGCCGTCATTGAAAATAAGAATTTGTTCTTAATAACTTGCCTAGTTAAATAAAGGTAAAATTAAAATTAAAATTAATTTTCTGGCTTCAATTGCAGTTCTTACTTTCACCACTAGGAGTAGTTACCAAACTTGTTGACTAAAGGTAGCAGCAGAGATTGAAGCTTTTTTCAGGACACATTATTTTCACTCCAATTTGATACTAAGTGATTTTCGTAGCAGGTTAGGCGAGCATTTTCGTTTACAAGAATATTGCCGGTATCGGTTAGCAGAATTAGGTGAATTACCTCAAAGTTAACTTGTTTTGACATTGCGTTGTTGTTTTTAGCTGAAGAGATGATGTATTGTATGTGTTCAGTGTATTTTTTAACACTTTCAGACAATGTGATAAAAACAATAGTGCACTAAAACTTGAGTTAACAGCGCCAATTAGAACTCTAACAGTGCTACTTTTAACATGTTACAAAATATAAATAAGGAGACACGGAGTGCTAGCTTCTCTGTTCTTTTCACTGGGTTTCCTCCAAAGTCTGAAGAAGAGAGGTGGGTGCCTGCAGCAGTAGCATTCTGAATGGAAGGCTCAGAAATCGAAAATCTAAATATTTAACACACTTGAACTTTCAGAATTTGTACAAAACATTACAGAATTCCATATGTGGAAACATTGCTACTGCAACATGTCAATGCCAACTCTTCACATGTGAGGAGAATAACCCCATTTCACCACATGTGATCTTGCAATAAATTGTGAAACTAAAAATTATATTTACACATGTGAATGGTTTTCACTTGTGAACTTGCAATTCCACATGTAAATGGGAGATTTCACATGAGAAAGTTTTTCACATGAGAATGCATATACACATTTCTGAGGTGAAAACAAGTTTTTCTTCTCACATAAAAAAGTGCTGTAATCATGTGAACTCACATTTTTAAGCTCAACATGTGAAAACAGCTATTTCACATGTGAAAATTTGATTTGACAAGAGCAAATGCAAATTTGACGTGTTTTTTTGTAAGGGTTTTGCAAGTGTTAGTCATCCTCGTGGTTGTGAAAAATATTTGTATGATGTGCAACCAAGAAAATGTCATTAGTACAACTCAATATACTGTATAATGAGTCACATGTTAGCGCTGTTATATTTTTATATTATGTCATAATACATGTCATTGCCGTTATGTTGTCAATATTGTCTGCACTGATTAAATTCTATAGACAAAATACTCAAATATTATTGTATCATTCAGACGATACAATAAGGTTTCTTCACATTGAAAACAGCAAAGGACTACACCTACATCCCAGAACTTGAAAAAAACAGTGTTAAGACTTGGCTCTCGACGGGGACTACCAAGGAGAATGATCCTGAGATCAAATGAACCAAGACTCCCTGAAGTGCCATCACCAACTACGGTTGAGCTTCTATAACTTCAAGGAGATGTCGCAACACAGGAAGCAGTTAGCACACCTTTGAGTGTGAAAGGACATGAGCTTTCCCTATTGTCAGACTTGGTGGCTCCCAGGAAGCGTGAAAACCTACAGAGTACTCAGAAATGTTGTTGAAAGAGGGGGCCTTACAACCAAACTTATAAATAATTTGTAAATAAGGGAAGTTTGTGTGGGAAACAATACATTTGTGTGAGAAACAATATTTGTGTATTCTTTACCTATCAAATAGAAATTGTTATTGTTAAACTGTTATGTAAACATACTTGGTCATGATAAATAGAATAGTGTAGTTGTGGAAAGTGTTCAACTGTTATGTAAACATACTAGGTCATGATAAATAGAATAGTGGAGTGATGAAATGTGTTCAACTGTTATGTAAACATACTTGGTCATGATAAATAGAATAGTGGAGTGGTGAAATGGGATCAAATGTTATGTAAACATACTAGGTCATGATAAATAGAATAGTGGAGTGGTGAAATGGGATCAAATGTTATGTAAACATACTAGGTCATGATAAATAGAATAGTGGAGTGGTGAAATGGGATCAAATGTTATGTAAACATACTTGGTCATGATAAATAGAATAGTGGAGTGGTGAAATGTGATCAACTGTTATGTAAACATACTTGGTCATGATAAATAGAATAGTGGAGTGATGAAATGTGATCAACTGTTATGTAAACATACTTGGTCATGATAAATAGAATAGTGGAGTGGTGAAATGTGATCAACTGTTATGTAAACATACTTGGTCATGATAAATAGAATAGTGGAGTGATGAAATGTGATCAACTGTTATGTAAACAAACTTGGTCATGATAAATAGAATAGTGGAGTGATGAAATGGCAGCAGTTGTGTGTTTTAAGGTTCATGAGTATTTGGATTGACGTATTTAGCAAGTTGAACTTGGAGATATCTCTGGTGGTACTGCTGGACAGTAAATGGTAGAACAGTTGTACATGTTGTTATAGGCTTTGTGACAGCGCTTGGAGTGATTTACTGTGCTGTCTTCTGGAGTGAGGACTTCAGAGCTCTATCTCTCCAGCCTAGAGATTACCACTTGGTTCTTGTCCCAGGGCTCCATATTGCCAAACAACATATTGTCTTTATGATGCATGTCTGTACTCCTTGTGATCTGTGCAGGTTGGCCTGTGGCAAAATTACATTTCTGGTAGACCGGACAGAGCGCAAAAGCCCCTCCTCCAGGCAAAAAAGTTTCATATGTGCCATCCTGTTCACACATCTGTCCAGGCTCTGACCGCAGCACTTCCTCTCAAAGTCAGTGGCCATCTCCTGGCAATTCAGGCAGGTGCACCAACGGGGCTGTCCTCGGCCTGGGATGTCTGGAGATCTTGGCATAGCTTACCATAAATGAGGACTGTATTACAGTACGTTCCTGTTAGGAATGTACTGTAATATCTACTGTGTATAACAGATAATGGTTTACATGCAAAAGGGTGCCACACTAATACAATCGATACAAACCATCTTTATAACCAATGTAGCTAATGCAATGACCCCTTGTAGATACCAAATAAAATGCAGTAGCTAGTTGTTCTTCTATGACATCATACTCGTATCAATTTGTTTGACATTGGTGCACATTTATCACTGCTTGACTACTTCACAAAGGTCTGTTCGATTTTTGTTGTTGTTACTAATTAGCTTGTTAGCCTAGCTAGGTAGCTATAGCTAAGGACTAACACAAATCAAATCAAATCAAATCAAATTTTATTTGTCACATACACATGGTTAGCAGATGTTAATGCGAGTGTAGCGAAATGCCTGTGCTTCTAGTTCCGACAATGCAGTAATAACCAACAAGTAATCTAACTAACAGTTCCAAAACTACTGTCTTGTACACAGTGTGAGGGGATAAAGAATATGTACATAAGGATATATGAATGAGTGATGGTACAGAGCAGCATAGGCAGATACAGTAGATTGTATCGAGTACAGTATATACATATGAGATGAGTATGTAAACAAAGTGGCATAGTTAAAGTGGCTAGTGATACATGTATTACATAAGGATACAGTCGATGATATAGAGTACAGTATATACGTATGCCTATGAGATGAATAATGTAGGGTAAGTAACATTATATAAGGTAGCATTGTTTAAAGTGGCTAGTGATATATTTACATCATTTCCCATCAATTCCCATTATTAAAGTGGCTGGAGTTGAGTCAGTGTCAGTGTGTTGGCAGCAGCCACTCAATGTTAGTGGTGGCTGTTTAACAGTCTGATAGCCTTGAGATAGAAGCTGTTTTTCAGTCTCTCGGTCCCAGCTTTGATGCACCTGTACTGACCTCGCCTTCTGGCGGGGTGAACAGGCAGTGGCTCGGGTGGTTGATGTCCTTGATGATCTTTATGGCCTTCCTGTGACATCGGGTGGTGTAGGTGTCCTGGAGGGCAGGTAGTTTGCCCCCGGTGATGCGTTGTGCGGACCTCACTACCCTCTGGAGAGCCTTACGGTTGAGGGCGGAGCAGTTGCCGTACCAGGCGGTGATACAGCCCGCCAGGATGCTCTCGATTGTGCATCTGTAGAAGTTTGTGAGTGCTTTTGGTGACAAGCCGAATTTCTTCAGCCTCCTGAGGTTGAAGAGGCGCTGCTGCGCCTTCTTCACAATGCTGTCTGTGTGAGTGGACCAATTCAGTTTGTCTGTGATGTGTATGCCGAGGAACTTAAAACTTGCTACCCTCTCCACTACTGTTCCATCGATGTGGATAGGGGGGTGTTCCCTCTGCTGTTTCCTGAAGTCCACAATCATCTCCTTAGTTTTGTTGACGTTGAGTGTGAGGTTATTTTCCTGACACCACACTCCGAGGGCCCTCACCTCCTCCCTGTAGGCCGTCTCATCGTTGTTGGTAATCAAGCCTACCACTGTTGTGTCGTCCGCAAACTTGATGATTGAGTTGGAGGCGTGCGTGGCCACGCAGTCGTGGGTGAACAGGGAGTACAGGAGAGGGCTCAGAACGCACCCTTGTGGGGCCCCAGTGTTGAGGATCAGCGGGGAGGAGATGTTGTTGCCTACCCTCACCACCTGGGGGCGGCCCGTCAGGAAGTCCAGTACCCAGTTGCACAGGGCGGGGTCGAGACCCAGGGTCTCGAGCTTGATGACGAGCTTGGAGGGTACTATGGTGTTGAATGCCGAGCTGTAGTCAATGAACAGCATTCTCACATAGGTATTCCTCTTGTCCAGATGGGTTAGGGCAGTGTGCAGTGTGGTTGAGATTGCATCGTCTGTGGACCTATTTGGGCGGTAAGCAAATTGGAGTGGGTCTAGGGTGTCAGGTAGGGTGGAGGTGATATGGTCCTTGACTAGTCTCTCAAAGCACTTCATGATGACGGAAGTGAGTGCTACGGGGCGGTAGTCGTTTAGCTCAGTTACCTTAGCTTTCTTGGGAACAGGAACAATGGTGGCCCTCTTGAAGCATGTGGGAACAGCAGACTGGTATAGAGATTGATTGAATATGTCTGTAAACACACCGGCCAGCTGGTCTGCGCATGCTCTGAGGGCGCGGCTGGGGATGCCGTCTGGGCCTGCAGCCTTGCGAGGGTTAACACGTTTAAATGTCTTACTCACCTCGGCTGCAGTGAAGGAGAGACCGCAAGTTTTCGTTGCAGGCCGTGTCAGTGGCACTGTATTGACCTCAAAGCGGGCAAAAAAGTTATTTAGTCTGCCTGGGAGCAGGACATCCTGGTCCGTGACTGGGCTGGATTTCTTCCTGTAGTCCGTGATTGACTGTAGACCCTGCCACATGCCTCTTGTGTCTGAGCCGTTGAATTGAGATTCTACTTTGTCTCTGTACTGACGCTTAGCTTGTTTGATAGCCTTGTCTGGATTGGTCTGACTGTCAGTTACTGAGAGGGCCTGAAAATGGGTGGACGGCACAAACCTGACCACCCCAAGGTAAGAGACTACCACTCCAATTACCCTGATCACAGTGTAAGGACTAGGACTGATTATGTGTTGTTCCTGATTCTAGGTTCTGAGAGAGTGGTCAGTCAAACACTGTTGTTCCTCATTCTAGGTTCTGAGAGAGTGGTCAGTCAAACACTGTTGTTCCTGATTCTAGGTTCTGAGAGAGTGGTCAGTCAAACATTGTTGTTCCTGATTCTAGGTTCTGAGAGAGTGGTCAGTCAAACACTGTTGTTCCTGATTCTAGGTTCTGAGAGAGTGGTCAGTCAAACACTGTTGTTCCTGATTCTAGGTTCTGAAAGAGTGGCCAGTCTAACTCTGTTTCTACTGCAGATATCATGGGAATGGACAGTCTGTAAATCATGCATCTGAGAACTGCTGGGATTTTAGAAAAATACCATAAGGCCAAGGAATATGGGGAGACTTGCAATGTAACTGCACTGCTGTTAAATAACCTTTCTAATATCTTAATGACAGTCTGCAAAAGACTGTTGTAATTTTGTAGAATGGTACTGTGAACTAGATGTAGCAGAGAAACACACCCAAGCACACACACACACACTTCACACGTACTGTATGTATCATTCAATAGCTACTGTCAATCAATCGCTTGAGTTTTGTAGTTACACAATATATTTAAAATGACTATGTGTTAACATATGTTTGCTTCTTGTGCTTTAATGAAGCTGTACATAAACCATGTGTAATTTCTGCTCATTCAATAAATAATTGAACCAATTGTTATGAACCCAATAACCAGCCTACGGATATTGTTACACTCGCATTGCCTATGGGTCCTAGGCTTAGTTACGTGCTCTGTAACCTGAATGAATGTGTGCATTTATGTGAGAAATCAGCGTTTGAGGACTGTGTTGGATGTGCTCAGGAGACAGCAACTTACTGAGGTCAGTGCCAGCTCCGTCTTGACTTTATTTGTTCAGATGGTGATGAAAATAATCATACAAAACATTAAACCACAGGCATGCCCAAACTAAAGACTCAAAGCCAAACGAAAAGCCTCATGGCCACCAAACAAACCAGCAGCCACAAGCTGGGACACTGACTGACCATCACCTTAATTGGTAGCACCTGTGTCCTTATCAATCAGGCTCAGCACCTGGACAAGGTTGCTACTGCCCCCTGGGAAAATAGAGTGTTGTAACCTGGATATTTAACAGTCTTATGGCCAGGTATTTATCACTCTTTGCCTGAGCCTTGATTGCAACGGTGCCGCCTGCCGGACAGGAGCATGGAGAACAGTCCATGTCTCGGGTGGCTGGAATCTTTGGCAATTATTTAGGCCTTTCTCAGACAGTGACTGGCATGTATGTCCTGGATGGCTGGGAGCTCGCCCCCAGTGATTCGTTGGGCTGTCCGCAACACCCTTTGTAGAGCCTTCCTGTTGCGGGCCGTGCAGTTGCCATACCAGACAGTGATACAACCAGTCCGGATGCTCTCAGTGGTGCTGTTGTAAAAGTTCCTAAGGATCTGAGGGGCCATGCCAAATCGTTTCAGTCTCCTGAGAGAGAAGAGGGGTTGCCGTACATTCATGACTGTTCTGGATGTGGACACGTAGGAACTTGAAGCTCTTGACCCTCCCTCCACCCTATTTCCTGTAGTCTACGATCAGCTTCTTGGTCTTGCTGACGTTGAGGGAGAGGTTTTTGTCCTAGCACCAGCAAAGGCACTCTCTGTACTTTCTCTCTGTCTGTCTCTGGAGAAAGGAAGGATGAAAAGACACATGGGATAAAAAAGAAGGGCACTGCTTTCAGTTATAATTAACCACTCAGGGCTCTCCCCTTGCCTCCTTTCCTCTCTGCTCTGCTCTCCTCTCTTCCCCTCCTCTCCACACCTTTCCCCTCCTCTCCACACCTTTCCCCTCCTCTCCACCCTTCATCATCTTGTCTCCTACCCTTCCCTCTACTCCTCTACCTCCTCCCCTTTCCTCCACTCCCCTCATCTCCCTTCCCTTCATCTCTCCTTTCCCTCAGAAGTACCATTAGAGTTCCACTCTACCAATCTGTATCAGAGCAGCTGTTGTCTCTGGGTGATCCACAGGTGGCACCAAACACACATCCTGTAGGCCAGTGGTTAGGCAACCGATTTTGGCCAATTTTGTCGGAGCACATGGTCGGGGGGCCAGAACATAATTATAATATTTTGTACACTGCAAATTGACCACAACTAAGCCACAAAACAGATTGTATTTGAAAATAAAGATAATTTCATACCTGGATTACATTGAGACAACCTATCACTCAGGATCAACAGAGAAAGAGCGCTTTGAGAAATATGTGCAAAGTCATCTCAGACTAGGAGTGTAAAGGGAGGGTATATTACTGGAAACCTAAGTCTACCAGTAAACTACCAATATTTTGCTATCTTTCAAGGATTTTATGTAATTTATCACAGGACATCTAGTGGCCACTTTGGGTACTTCAGAATATCACAGGTGTCTCTAATCATCTATGGCCCTCTGTGTGACAAAATACATTAAATAATTAAACAAGATGAAATAAAACAATTGGATAATATTTTACAGCTTTGTCATTCTAAATATAAACCATCAACTTATTGAATACCATTGGTGTTTAATATTATTTTTTCAGCATGAAATATCCTTTATTACAAACTTTATTTTGTTATGTCAACATGTATTTGTTGTCAATGTTTTGTCGTTAAACTGGTGGCAGTTGTGAATAAAGTCAATAGTTGGAAGACTTGCAGATGTCATTTATTTATGTATTGAACCTTTATTTTATCAGAGAGTCATACTGAGACCAAGGTCTCTTTTACAGGTGAGCCCTGAATTACAGCAATTATAGAAAATACACATATCAAAATATAAATACAAAATGCAAGCAGAAAGAAATAAAAACATGGTCATAAAGAACACATTCATCAGTAATAAGGTCCTCAATCATCTTTCTGAATTGCCCTATGGGCACCAAAACATCACATTCATCAGTAATAAGGTCCTCAATCATCTTTCTGAATTGCCCTAGAGGCACCAAAACATCACATTCATCAGTAATAAGGTCCTCAATCATCTTTCTGAATTGCCCTATGGGCACCAAAACATCACATTCATCAGTAATAAGGTCCTCAATCATCTTTCTGAATTGCCCTATGGGCACCAAAACATCACATTCATCAGTAATACGCTCCTCAATCATCTTTCTGAATTGCCCTATGGGCACCAAAACATCACATGCAATAACATTTTGAAGATTGTTCCACAAATAAGGTGCAAGAAAACTAAAAGCTGATAACTCAGTAGAGACCTAAGGAATTTCCAGAGTTGGCCATCCCTGAGCCCGTTGTGGTAACTCATGTCTAAAGTTTAGTAATGATGTTAGGTACAGTGGGACCTTTTGTAAAACGGCTTTATGCTGTATATGAAAACATAGCAATGTATCGACCTATGTGACATCAAAGAGGGCCAACCAACTTTCTGGTTGAGAATGCAGTGATGAATAGTAAAACTGTCGCTTTAAACGGCTTTAATGAAGTGGCAGCTACGTTCATATAGATGATGTCGCAATCGTGTAGGACCGATAGGATCGTTGACTGAATAATCTGCTTTCTACTATTTAGCGAGAGGCAGGACCTATTTATATTGAAGCCCATGTTTATTCTCAGCCTCTTAACTGACTCATCAATATGCTTTTTAAAAAAGACAGCTTTTCGTTTATCCAGATGCCTTGACATTTGTAAGCAGGGACACAATCAATATGGACACAATCCAAAGTACATAGGCTTAAATATTTAGAGTGATTTTTATACACTCAAGAAAACAATGTATACTTAGTTTAACCTGCATTCAATACTCATTTCAGGTCAATAAAGTTTTCTGTAATACAATGAAGGCAGACTATAGTTCAGATGGCGTCTGGTCAACCAATAGCACACAACAGTATTATCAGCATACAAGTGCAGGTTACAATTTTTTACAGACAAGTCAACATTGTTCATGTAAACAGTAAAAAGTACAGGACCCAGAACCGACTCCTGCAGGAAGCCTTTCATAATATCCAGGAAACCTGATTTAACACCATCAGTAGATACACATTGCGTTCTATCGGTCAAGTCATTTTTAAACCAGTTACATGCAGCCTGGTCTCGGCCAATCGATTAAAGCCTCTGAATTAGCAGTGAGTGAGAAACAGTATCAAAGGTATTTGACAGGTCAGTGAAGAGGGCAGCACAATGTTGCTTTTTATCCATACATTTAACCATGTAATTTATAACTGGGCTCCCGAGTTGCGCAGCAGTCTAAGGCCCTGCATCTCCAGGTCATTGTGGAGCTAGAGGAGTTAGAGCCCTGTCTATGTTGGTAGATAAGATGAGAGCACCCCTCCAGCTAGGATGGAGTCCGTCACTCCTCAGCAGGCCAGGCTTGGTGCTGTTTGTGGGCGAGTCCCAGAAAGAGGGCCAATTATCTACAAATTCTATCTTTTGGGAGGGGCAGAAAACAGTTTTCAACCAGCGATTGAGTTGTGAGACTCTGCTGTAGAGCTCATCACTCCCCATAACTGGGAGGGGGCCAGAGACAATTACAGTGCCTTGCGAAAGTATTCGGCCCCCTTGAACTTTGCGACCTTTTGCCACATTTCAGGCTTCAAACATAAAGATATAAAACTGTATTTTTTTGTGAAGAATCAACAACAAGTGGGACACAACATGAAGTGGAACGACATTTATTGGATATTTCAAACTTTTTTAACAAATCAAAAACTGAAAAATTGGGCGTGCAAAATTATTCAGCCCCTTTACTTTCAGTGCAGCAAACTCTCTCCAGAAGTTCAGTGAGGATCTCTGAATGATCCAATGTTGACCTAAATGACTAATGATGATAAATACAATCCACCTGTGTGTAATCAAGTCTCCGTATAAATGCACCTGCACTGTGATAGTCTTAGAGGTCTGTTAAAAGGGCAGAGAGCATCATGAAGAACAAGGAACACACCAGGCAGGTCCGAGATACTGTTGTGAAGAAGTTTAAAGCCGGATTTGGATACAAAAAGATTTCCCAAGCTTTAAACATCCCAAGGAGCACTGTGCAAGCGATAATATTGAAATGGAAGGAGTATCAGACCACTGCAAATCTACCAAGACCTGGCCGTCCCTCTAAACTTTCAGCTCATACAAGGAGAAGACTGATCAGAGATGCAGCCAAGAGGCCCATGATCACTCTGGATGAACTGCAGAGATCTACAGCTGAGGTGGGAGACTCTGTCCATAGGACAACAATCAGTCGTATATTGCACAAATCTGGCCTTTATGGAAGAGTGGCAAGAAGAAAGCCATTTCTTAAAGATATCCATAAAAAGTGTTGTTTAAAGTGTGCCACAAGCCACCTGGGAGACACACCAAACATGTGGAAGAAGGTGCTCTGGTCAGATGAAACCAAAATTGAACTTTTTGGCAACAATGCAACACGTTATGTTTGGCGTAAAAGTAACACAGCTGAACACACCATCCCCACTGTCAAACATGGTGGTGGCAGCATCATGGTTTGGGCCTGCTTTTCTTCAGCAGGGACAGGGAAGATGGTTAAAATTGATGGGAAGATGGATGGCGCCAAATACAGGACCATTCTGGAAGAACCTGATGGAGTCTGCAAAAGACCTGAGACTGGGACGGAGATTTGTCTTCCAACAAGACAATGATCCAAAACATAAAGCAAAATCTACAATGGAATGGTTCAAAAATAAACATATCCAGGTGTTAGAATGGCCAAGTCAAAGTCCAGACCTGAATCCAATCGAGAATCTGTGGAAAGAACTGAAAACTGCTGTTCACAAATGCTCTCCATTCAACCTCACTGAGCTCGAGCTGTTTTGCAAGGAGGAATGGGAAAAAATTTCAGTCTCTCGATGTGCAAAACTGATAGAGACATACCCCAAGCGACTTACAGCTGTAATCGCAGCAAAAGGTGGCGCTACAAAGTATTAACTTAAGGGGGCTGAATAATTTTGCACGCCCAATTTTTCAGTTTTTAAATTGTTAAAAAAGTTTGAAATATCCAATAAATGTCGTTCCACTTCATGATTGTGTCCCACTTGTTGTTGATTCTTTAAAAAAAAATACAGTTTTATATCTTTATGTTTGAAGCCTGAAATGTGGCAAAAGGTCGCAAAGTTCAAGGGGGCCGAATACTTTCGCAAGGCACTGTACTTGATGCAGACACATCTTTCTAGCTGATTTACACCCTGAAGCTATGTTGCGCTTGGTGACCTCTGACTGTTTCATCCTAACATCGTTGGTGCCGACGTGGATAACAATATCTCTATACTCTCCACACTCGCCCGTTTTGGCTTTAGCCAGCACCATCTTCAGATTAGCCTTAACGTTGGTAGCCCTGCCCCCTGGTAAACAGTGTATGATCGCTGGATGATTTGTTTTAAGTCTAATACTGCGGGTAATGGAGTCGCCAATGACTAGGGTTTTCAATTTGTCAGAGCTAATGGTGGGAAGCTTCGGCGTCTCAGACCCCGTAACGGGAGGAGTAGAGACAAGAGAAGGCTCGGCCTCAGACTCCGACTCGCTGCTTAATGGGGAAAACTGGTTGAACGTTTCTGTCGGCTGAATGAGCGACACCGGTTGAGCGTTCCTACAGCATTTCCCTCCAGAAGCCATGAGAAAGTTGTCCGGCTGCGGGGACCGTGCCAGGGGATTTATACTAATGTTACTATCTGTACTTACTGGTGGCACAGATGCTGTTTCATCCTTTCCTACACTGAAATTACCTGTGTCTAACGATTGCGTCTGAAGCTGGGCTTGCACCATAAGGTGATCGTTCTCCTGTATATTATGAGTACAGCGACTGCAATTAGAAGGCATCATGTTAATTTTACTACTTATCTTCGGCTGTTGGAGGTCCTGACGAACCAGGTCCAGATAAAGCATCATGTTAATGTTACTACTTAGCTTCGGCTGTTGGAGGTCCTGACGAACCAGGTCCAGATAAAGCATCATGTTAATGTTACTACTTAGCTTCGGCTGTTGGAGGTCCTGACGAACCAGGTCCAGATAAAGCATCATGTTAATGTTACTACTTAGCTTCGGCTGGTGGAGGTCCTGACGAACCAGGTCCAGATAAAGCATCATGTTAATGTTACTACTTAGCTTCGGCTGGTGGAGGTCCTGACGAACCAGGTCCAGATAAAGCATCATGTTAATGTTACTACTTAGCTTCGGCTGGTGGAGGTCCTGACGAACCAGGTCCAGATAAAGCATCATGTTAATGTTACTACTTATCTTCGGCTGGTGGAGGTCCTGACGAACCAGGTCCAGATAAAGCATCATGTTAATGTTACTACTTATCTTCGGCTGGTGGAGGTCCTGACGAACCAGGTCCAGATAAAGCATCATGTTAATGTTACTACTTAGCTTCGGCTGGTGGAGGTCCTGACGAACCAGGTCCAGATAAAGCGCCAGGAGTGAAAAAGTTGAATGAAAAAAAGTTGAGTGAGTGAAAAATTTAAAATATAAACGGTAATTAAAAAGTAAAAAACGTAAAGTTGTCAGGTAGCAAAGTAAGGTTGGCAACAAAACGCACAAAACCCCCTCAACACGTAAACAAGTCTGCAAGTTGTGTATTGTAGTTGAGTAGGCAGGATTCTGCTCAAATGCTGCTGTAATAGGCCTACATGTGTCTCTTTTGCATGGCGTTTTTGGGTTATTCATAATCAAGCGTTAAAAACCGAAGCCAGACTGCAATATTTTAGTAGCCTAGCTAAGACTGTGGCATTTGTCTGTACACTTTCCCTCTGCTGCACACTGTAAACAGGACACACGAAAGCAGCACAATTGAAGTTGAATTCAAAGACATGAGCACATCAAGCTGTTGTTTCATAAAGTAGATCACTCAACTGACTAATTTATACTCGCTGTGTGTCCTTTTTGGCACGCAGGCCTTGTGTTTGACACATGTGTGCTAGCCTATTAGCCACGTTGGGACTGACTTGTGATCATTGCCCTTGCTAGTTTGATTGTATTGACATTCCCAGCCTTAGTTACAGTCGTCCGTTTTTTGTTTAAAATATTGAGTCATTGAAACAAATAGTGCATCCTGAATGAGTGGAGGCTGCAAACAGTGTACCAGTCCAGCTGTGATATACAACCTGATTGCAGTATATGTTGGACTACCAAGAAATGTATTGGGGAATTATATTAATCATGCATCGAACTGCATCCATCTATTCTGCCAACAATGCCTTACTGCATACACATCATGGAATTTTGAGTCAAATTGATTATATTTTTTAAAACCTTTAATAAAAATGAATAAATGTTAAAAATGTTATTCTAAGTTACATTAGATTTCCATAGATTTTCTGTTAATTACCAAAATTACTGAAGATTTCGGTAACTTTTGTAAATTACCAGTAGCTTTCAACCCTATCAAATCAAATCTAACTTTAATTATATAGCACATTTCAGACATAAATGCAAAGCAATGCACTTAACAGGGAAAAAAAACTACATAAAAAACAACGAAAATAAAAAAAATAATATTTACCACACATAAGATTATGGAAAAAACAAAAGAATAACTATAAAAACTGAAAGACTAAAAAATGCACCCTGAGGAGAAAGTCAAGCTAAAAATGTGTGTTTTAGGATCTCTTTTAAATATGCCACAATTTCACTCACTCTCTCTCTATTTTTCTCTCACACACACACACACATACGTTCACAAACACACACACACACACACATACGCTCACAAACACACACACACACACACACATACGCTCACAAAAACACACACACACACACACACACACACATGCACCGCTCCTCAAGGGCATCATTAACATGTTGAACGAGAAGCACATTGTTCACATTGTAAATGGGAACCAAGCTACCCCAGGAGGAGGACTCTGTAGCCCTCTACTGTCATAACTGACCTCAGGAAAGACAATGATTAATGATGAGCATCATAGATTGTGACAGAGGGCAGGTGGCTGCCACAACCTATCAAAGGTTGTTGGACTGCCAATATGTTCTTTTAGTCTTCTGAATTCTTCTATCCATCCCCTTCCTTCTCTTACCATGGCTCGTAGTCCTCATGCATTGTTTGTTCCTCCTTTTGTCTCCAGCAATGTATTTATTGTGTGTTTGTATGTGATTAGATGTTTTATTTGATTTATTATTGTGTCATTCATCTTCATGATGCCCATCCCACATGGACACTGTATTTGCTGTATCCAAAGAAACTGAACATACTTACATATGCATACCCGTCCATACATACTGTACATACGTAACTACATACATACAAACATGCATACATACACACACACATACAAACACATACACACCCATTTGCATTCCTACTGAAATGAACAAATATTTTTATCAAACAAAAACCTTTCAGTTCTACAACTTGTGTTGTCCCATCTTCCAAGCTTTTGATATAACATGTGCAACCAGCAACGCTATTCTTCTCTGAATAGCCATTCAAGTTTTCCTTCAACACTTCTCCCAGCCTGGTCTCATAGACTAGGCGTAACATAGTAAATGTAAATCCGGGACTTGCAAATTAAATCAAATCAAATTTTTTATTTGTCACATACACATGGTTAGCAGATGTTAATGCGAGTGTAGCGAAATGCTTGTGCTTCTAGTTCCGACAATGCAGTAATAACAAGTAATCTAACTAACAATTCCAAAACTACTGTCTTGTACACAGTGTAAGGGGATAAAGAATATGTACATAAGGATATATGAATGAGTGATGGTACAGAGCAGCATAGGCAAGATACAGTAGATGGTATCGGGTACAGTATGTACAAATGAGATGAGTATGTAAACAAAGTGGCATAGTATAGTATAAAGTGGCTAGTGATACATGTATTACATAAGGATACCGTCGATGATATAGAGTACAGTATATACGTATGCGTATGAGATGAATAATGTAGGGTAAGTAACATTTATATAAGGTAGCATTGTTTAAAGTGGCTAGTGATATATTTACATCATTTCCCATCAATTCCCATTATTAAAGTGGCTGGAGTTGAGTCAGTGTCAGTGTGTTGGCAGCAGCCACTCAGTGTTAGTGGTGGCTGTTTAACAGTCTGATGGCCTTGAGGTAGAAGCTGTTTTTCAGTCTCTCGGTCCCAGCTTTGATGCACCTGTACTGACCTCGCCTTCTGGATGATAGCGGGGTGAACAGGCAGTGGCTCGGGTGGTTGATGTCCTTGATGATCTTTATGGCCTTCCTGTGACATCGGGTGGTGTAGGTGTCCTGGAGGGCAGGTAGTTTGCCCCCGGTGATGCGTTGTGCAGACCTCACTACCCTCTGGAGAGCCTTACGGTTGAGGGCGGTGCAGTTGCCATACCAGGCGGTGATACAGCCCGCCAGGATGCTCTCGATTGTGCATCTGTAGAAGTTTGTGAGTGCTTTTGGTGACAAGCCGAATTTCTTCAGCCTCCTGAGGTTGAAGAGGCGCTGCTGCGCCTTCTTCACGATGCTGTCTGTGTGAGTGGACCAATTCAGTTTGTCTGTGATGTGTATGCCGAGGAACTTAAAACTTGCTACCCTCTCCACTACTGTTCCATCGATGTGGATAGGGGGGTGTTCCCTCTGCTGTTTCCTGAAGTCCACAATCATCTCCTTAGTTTTGTTGACGTTGAGTGTGAGGTTGTTTTCCTGACACCACACTCCGAGGGCCCTCACCTCCTCCCTGTAGGCCGTCTCATCGTTGTTGGTAATCAAGCCTACCACTGTTGTGTCGTCCGCAAACTTGATGATTGAGTTGGAGGCGTGCGTGGCCACGCAGTCGTGGGTGAACAGGGAGTACAGGAGAGGGCTCAGAACGCAACCTTGTGGGGCCCCAGTGTTGAGGATCAGCGGGGAGGAGATGTTGTTGCCTACCCTCACCACCTGGGGGCGGCCCGTCAGGAAGTCCAGTACCCAGTTGCACAGGGCGGGGTCGAGACCCAAGGTCTCGAGCTTGATGACGAGCTTGGAGGGTACTATGGTGTTGAATGCCGAGCTGTAGTCGATGAACAGCATTCTCACATAGGTATTCCTCTTGTCCAGATGGGTTAGGGCAGTGTGCAGTGTGGTTGTGGATGATATGTTACGTTTGGTATGGTTACAGGAGACAGATAATTAATAAATGCAAAAACTAAAGTAGGATGGTTGGTCGGCATTTAACAAGAACGTCTAGCAAAGCAAAAGTTACGAGTTCAAATCTCGTCACTGACAACTTTAGCATTTGAGCTAAATAGCAACTTTTTTTTTAGCTAACCCTGTCACTAACCCTAACCTTAACGCTTTTAGCTAACCCTAACCTTAACCCTTTAAGCGAACCCCAACCTTAACCCTTTAAACTAACTCCTAAACTTAACTTTAGCTTAACCATGACACCTAACCCTAACCCCTAGCCAAGCTAATGTTAGCCACCTAGTCACCTAGATGGAATTTGTCATACGTTTAGCAAATTTGTAACATAAAATAGAAATTGAAGTTTGTATAGTTCTGGTTTCTGCTACTGCATTTTAAAAAAGGTTACTCTTAAATCATCATTATAAAGTTCAGTAAAATAAAAAGTGTAGTTAATTCTCCATCTTCCTTAAATTGCAGACTGCACTTCATCTATGGCATTAAACCTTCCTACTTCAATTGCCAGATGCAGTATCCCAGTTCTCAACTGGGTACACAAGAATCTTTGACTTCTTGTTAGGTGATAGGTGACATAGGGTTATGGATCATACTGTAGGTGTTCTTTATCTGGTTTTACGTTCTGCGCTTTGGTTTTAGCCATATATCAACATTTTTCTTTGTAGCTAAGGGTTAACTTGTGTTTGCTCATGTTGACATTTCATCCAGTGGAGGCTGCTGAGGGGAGGACAGCACATATAAATGTCTGGAACGGCGCAACTGGAATGGCATCAAACACATGGAAACCATGTATTTGATACCATACCACTGATTCCGCTCCAGCCATTACAACGAGCCCGTCCTCCCCAATTAAGGTGCCACCATCCTCCTGTGATTCCATCACAACTTGTTTCAAAATATTTGTTGAAGATCAGCTTCCTTATGTCATTGCGTTCCTTTGTCCAAGGGTAATTGTGTGTTTTATTCCAGGTGAAAGCCTGTTGAGTTATTCTGTCCTCTGGCATGTCAATAAGATTTCATTTTATTTTATTTCATTGGGCTCCCATCCCGATGTCTCCTTGAATAGCCCGATTTGGGGCAAGCTTATACACCCCAAGGAAACATCTGTTTTAAATAGAGTTTGCCGTTTTGGCTTCCTTGCTCCATAACTCCATGTTCAATAAGGACACACACATGAATTACAGAGCTGTGAACATGTACAATAACCAAAGACTTTACAGATTTTATATTATCTAGCAACGGACTCCAACACTTAAACCTGCAGGATCAGATTAGGACTTTATACACTCCAAAGGTCATATATTCATAGCTACGGACATTCGGGGTGCTGAGGGTGCTGCAGAACCCTCTGATAAATCACAATATAAAATAATATACAAGAAATATCAAAATAAATTTAAAAAAATAGTTCACCAGACCTTCATTACTCTTGTTTGAGTTGGGAAAATACTCGTCAGCAGAGAAGGGAGAAAAATATTGTTCCAAACGGATAGTGATGAATACGTCTTACTGTACCTTTTTTATGAAGTGATGAATACGTCTTACTGTACCTTTTTTATGAAGTGATGAATACGTCTTACTGTGCCCTTTTTTATGAAGTGATGAATACGTCTTACTGTGCCTTTTTTATGAAGTGATGAATACGTCTTACTGTGCCTTTTTTATGAAGTGATGAATACGTCTTACTGTACCCTTTTTTATGAAGTGATGAATACGTCTTACTGTGCCTTTTTTATGAAGTGATGAATACGTCTTACTGTGCCCTTTTTTATGAAGTGATGAATACGTCTTACTGTACCTTTTTTATGAAGTGATGAATACGTCTTACTGTGCCCTTTTTTATGAAGTGATGAATACGTCTTACTGTACCTTTTTTATGAAGTGATGAATACGTCTTACTGTGCCCTTTTTTATGAAGTGATGAATACGTCTTACTGTACCTTTTTTATGAAGTGCTTATCTGGGTTTTCTCTTGGTTGATCAATAATCTCCACTTTGTACACCAGAGATTGACAGTGTTCAACATACATTGCAAATCATTCTCAGTCTCTTCAAGGTGGACAATATCGTTTGAGGTTTAAATACAAAACATGTAATTGATGGAATTGGAACCAGGTGTGATGGAAGACAAGACAAAACCAATGGAAAATGAAAAGTGGATTGGCGATGGTTAGAAGGTCGGTGACGTCGACCGCCGAACGCCGCCCGAACAAGGAGAGGGACCAACTTCGGCGGAAGTCGTGACACAGTTCTTGCCTTGATGACAGCTTTGCACACTTTTGGCATTCTCTCAACCAGCTTAATGAGGTAGTCACTTGGAATGCATTTCAATTAACAGGTGTGCCTTGTTAAAATTGATTTGTGGAATTTCTTTCCTTCTTAATGCGTTTTAGCCAATCAGTTGTGTTGTGACAAGGTAGGGGTGGTATACAGAAGTATACATACCCCTATTTGGTAAAAGACCAAGTCCATTGTCACGACTTCCGCCGAAGTGGGTCTCTCTCCTTGTTTGGGCGGCGTTCGACGGTCGACGTCACCGGCTTTCTAGCCACCGCCGATCCACTTTTCATTTTCCATTTGTTCTGTCTTTGTCTTATCACACCTGGCTTCACTCAATCAGTTACTTGTTTATTATTCAACCCTCTGTTCCCCATGTTGTATTTGTGAGGGATTGTTTATTGTATTTTCGGTCCGTCATTGTGTGCTCGTGATGTTACTTTGTACATTTGTCATTTTGAGTAAAAGTACGTTGATTACTCATATTTGCTGTTCTGCGCCTGACTCTCTACACCAGCTACACACAGAACCCTTACATCCATATTATGGCAAGAACAGCTCAAAAAAGCAAAGAGAAAAGACAGTCCATCATTACTTTAAGATGTGAAGGTCATTTAATACATAATAATAAAAGATTGGCTTGGTCCAAGAATCACGAGTAATGAACATTAGACTTGTGGAAATCTGTCCTTTGATCTGATGAGTCCAAATTAGAGATTTTTGGTTCCAACCACCGTGTCTTTGTGAGATGCAGAGTAGGTGAACAGATGATCTCTGCATGTGTGGTTCCCACCATGACGCATGGAGGAGAACTATAATTTGTTTTTCAACAGGACAATGACCCAACACACCACCAGGCTGTGTAAGGGCTATTTGACCAAGAAGGAGAGTGATGGAGTGCTGCATCAGATGACCTGGCCTCCACAATCACCTGACCTCAACCCAATTGAGATGGTTTGGGATGAGTTGGACCGCAGAGTGAAGGAAAAGCAGCCAACAAGTGCTCAGCATATGTTGGAACTCCTTCAAGACTGTTGGAAAAACATTCCAGGTGAATCTGGTTGAGAGTGCCAAGAGTGTTCAAAGCTGTCATCAAGGCAAAGGGTGGCTATTTTGAAGAATATAAAATATATTTTGATTTGTTTAACACTTTTTCGGTTACTACATGATTCCATATGTGTTATTTCATAGTTTTGTGTTGATGTCTTCAATATTATTCTACACTGTAGAAAATTCAAAAAATAAAGAAAAAGCCTTGAATGAGTAGACCTGTCCAAACGTTTGACTGGTGCTGGTACTGTAGAACCCTTTTGAGTTATGTGGAACCATTTACTCAGAAAGTTGTACGTGGAACCCAAAATAGTTCTACCTGGAAACAAAAAGAGTTATTCAAAGGTTTATCCTAAGGGGACAGCTGAAGAACCCTTTTAGGATTAGATTAGATTATGTTATTAGTCACATGGTAGAAACCTGGAACACAAACATCATAGAAAATATTGACACCACACACACACACACCATCACACATGCACACACATGTCTCTGTGTACAGACAGTATTTTATCACCTCTCTCCTCTCCTTATCTTTTTCTCTCTATCATCCCCTTTTTCCCATCATTCCTCACGTGACACATGACCTCTTCCATATTTCCTCCATCACATACATACCCTCTTTTTCTCTCCCAAAATACATTCCCATTCTTGATTATGTGTAACAGTGTGTATGTAGGCTATTGTATATGCAATTTCCAATTAAAACAAACTACATACCCTCTCCTGCTAACTAACAGCTAACCTGAAAAGTTAATCACGACCTCACGGTCTGCTCCATCACAAAGAACAATTTCAAATCATCCTTCATCCCCTCAAGCAGCCCGTCAGCCATTTTGAAAGGGATTGGAACAAATTGGGTGCATGTGTGATAGTGCTACTTCCTTCTTTTGATGACCCGATCTGATCCTGACATGGTTAGATTGGTGAAAGCAATGAGGTGGGAACCTGGAAACTGTCATTTGCCTGTTCAGGGAAAAAATTGCCTAATTTCATGCAATAATCTTTTATAATATCACTTATATTTTTTATTACCACTTAAACGGGAAAGAAAGTACAAATGTTCATTTAAAACGTTACTTCATCCAAATGTATCATGCAACTGAGGCAACAACATGTTCGTAGAAAGGAAATGAATAGATCAGATTGCTATTGACACGTCCCTCATGTTCTTTAGACACAGCCTGTTCTTGGATGAGTAGAAAATATCAATCACATTTCTATTCACCAGAACAGACATTGTGTTAATGTTGATGATGTTTGAAACCCCATGGCCTTTTCAGTTATACAGTTACCTGTGAGTTGAATGGACCCTTCACTAAGCCCCGCCGCAGAATTTTGGACAACCAATCGCAGAGCTCCAATGGATAGCAACTGTCGTCGAGTGCGACACGACACCTCGGACAAGCTCATGTTTGAAACACAAAGACAGTGAGGACAGTGGGAAAAACAGAGAATTACTTGGAAAACCAGGAACCATCAGTTGCTTTCCAAGAACCAGGCTGAAGAGATTTAATCATGAGCTGATCCATCACATTGAAGCTATTAGCTCTTTCTGAAGCGTAAAAAAAATACCTTAATTACCACTTAAACAAACCTAACATATAACTTTCATTTAAAATGATACTTTATTCAAGTGTAGCGTGCAACAGAAGCAAGAACATACTGTACAACCAGTGTTCTTTATTTTTTCACTTCTCTCCTCTCCTTTTCCCCCAACAACTCCTTATCTTTTTCTCTCTATTAACACCTTTTTCCCATCATCCCTCATACAGCGCCCCCACACCTCCTATTTCCTCACCTGATCTCTTCCATATTTCCTCCATAACATCCTCTCCCTCTTTGTTCTATCCAAGAAGACCACACTCTCCATTCCTGTCTGTGTATAGCAGTGCGTTGGTAGGCTATTGTATGTATCATTTACCAATTGAAACAAACCACATTTATTCTCTCCTGCTAACTAGCAGCTAACCTGAAAAGTTCAGCACGACCTCACAGTCTGTTCCGTCGCAAAGAACAATTCTAATTTAAAATCATCCTTCCTCATCTCGAGCTGCCTGTTATCCGTTTTGATTGATTGGAACACATTGGGTGCATGTATAATCATTAGCTCATCTATGCTATTTTAAACCTGACATCCTTAATACTTCCAATACATTTTTTTAAGTTGTTTAACCTAAACAGAAGCTCTAACTTACCATTGACAATAACATGCAACTCTCTGTTAAATTAGACATCACTACATCTGCTTTGACTCAGTGTCAAACACATCTGAATATTCAACATGTTTGTAGACAGAAAATATATAGATTTATCAGATTGCTATTGACACATCTCGCACTTACTTTAGACCTCACAGCCTGCTCTTGGATGTGTAGAAAATAAAAATCACATTTCTATTTACCAAACTAGACAGTGTGTTAATGTTTATGTTTGAAACCCCATGGTCTTCATCAGTTATACAGTTACCAATGAGTTGAAATACTCAAATACTTCCCCCCTGTGACTGGGTTCGAATCTGAGTCTCCTGCATGCCACAAGACTGCAATAGCCGCCGAGCTAAAGCCTAGCCATTAGCTAGCTTGGGGAGCTTACTCAAATCTCCAGGTCTCAGACAAGGTGACTCATCAAGCAAGTGTGGTTCATGGAATCCCCTCCGTAACACATAGGCCTACCCATCCCAAATTAGAGACCTGAAGACTTGCATAAGCTCCCTGAGCAAGCTAATGCCTGGGCTTAAAGAGTGACTGAACGCACCGATTTGCATGTGTTTTTAAATTTTTAAATTGAACCTTTATTTAACTAGGCAAGTCAGTTAAGAACAAATTCTTATTTACAATGAAGGCCTACCCCGGCCAAACCCTTACCCGGGAAGACGCTGGGCCAATTGTGCTCAGCCCTATGGGACTCCCAATCTCCGCCGGTTGTGATACAGCCTGGAATAGAACCTGGGTCTGTAGTGATGCCTCTAGCACTGAGATGCAGTGCCACTCTGTTGCTCATTAAACAAAAACTATTTCAGTCTTGGGGATGTGATTTGATGTGGCAGTTACTGATGTTTGTCTCCCATGACAAACCATAGAAACAAAGCCAGTACTCCCTTAAAAAAAACTACCTGTAAACCTGCGCTTTCACATATGAAAATCAGATATGCATTTTCACATATGATAAACTCTGCATGTTGAAATCTCACTTTCACATGTGGAATTACAATTTCACATCTGGTGGTGAAATAGTGTTATTTCCCCCAAATAGTCAGAAGGAATCTAAGATAACTCAAGGAATCTGTAATTCATTTTGAAGTTTTTACTGAGGAGGTTTTAGTCACCTAATTGTACATCTAGCAATGTGTTGTCTTATGTAAACAAAGTCTGATCCGCTGCACTGCTGGGCAGGTTTGTCTCATTGTCTGTGTGTTCTGCAGTAGGATTGGATAGAGAGCAATCAATGCAGCTGTGTATCCTGTGTTAGTGGGCAAGTGAGCATTGTCGAAATCAAAACCAGTTAGTAATGACAAACTCACATACAAAACTCAGTTTTGGACGAGACTGACTTTATTAAACATTTTATCCTATTTACACTTTGTAGTAGATTTTGACACTAGAATAAATGTTTCTGAATAATAGGGATGCCACATAGGCCGTTTTGGATCAGATAAGTTGTTTATTGCCTTCAGTTGCGCTTTAAGCTCAGCAGGCTAACACAGTAAACCACCTCCTTTACACATCTAATAAACAATATTATTATATCCAGTGAAGCTTCAATCTGGAATCTGCATTAAGGGAAACAGCACCACTCTTCGCCCCACAGCCTTTGTTATTGTTTTTGTTTTGTTCATGAAATGGAGGGAAAACTGAAAAGAGGAGCGTCCACAGTGTGGTAAAAAAAAAGTTTGATCACGCAGTGATGTCTGAGGAGAAAAAAACAGTGTTTATGGTTTTGTAGTGACTTCTTTGTTATTGTACTATCCCAAACGGACATGGCAGTTTCACCAATTAAAGATGGAGTCTGCATTGGGGGAAACAGCGTCCCTGTTCACCCCAGCGCCTTTGTTATGGTTTTTGTTTTGTTGACTAAACGGAGGTGAGGAGCTTCCAAACGTAGAGGAGGAGCTTCCAAACGGAGAGGAGGAGCTTCCAAGCGGAGAGGAGGAGCTTCCAAACGGAGAGGAGGAGCTTCCAAGCAGAGAGGAGGAGCTTCCAAACGGAGAGGAGGAGCTTCCAAACAGAGAGGAGGAGCGTAGTAAAAAAACATTCTGTACATAATGTTCTGTTCTAACACGCGTGCAGTTTTGTCTGAGGGGGAAAAACAGTGTTTGTTGTTTGCAGTAACGTCTTTGTTGTTGTAATAGCCCAAACAGATGTGGCAGTTTCACCAGATTCCATCTTTAAGCTTTAGCATTAACTTGAGGACAAACTCAAATCTACAGGCCACAGGCAAGGTTATTTATCACCTCTGTTAAACAGTCATCCATTCCGTCATTAGACAAATCAATAAATTATTATTCAGCCACACGTCCCCATCGAGCCCTCTGGACCCATCTGTCCGTCACAGAAACACCTGTGGGGAGGAACACCGGAGAGAACAATAAAGGCTTTCGGTCCTGAGGATGTGTAGAACAGAAACCTTATACCTCCTCCTTGTCTGCCTTATCTCATCTCTCCTTCTGTCCTCCTTCTCATTCCTACTCCCATCCCCTCCGTTCTTCCCCCTCTTTTCGCCCAATGGAAAACTTTTCTCCACATAACTGAGAAGTGGTGGTGCTCATACTCCTAGGATTGCCACAGAAGAAAAGTGGGCTGCCCCCCACTCTCTCCAGAGTGAGTAAAAAAGAAGGACAATACCAGAAATGTTCACTTGATACTCAGGGTGTCTTCTTGAAGACACTGGTAATGGGTTAAGGCTTCACCTTTCTTAAGCATTCACGTGGATATAACAACTAAGCCTGTATAGTGGAGAAAAAAACGGTAACAAATTCAACCATTTCAACTTTTCTTCCTGTGTTTTCTGATGGCTGCAGAGTAGGCTCATTCTGTCTCACTTCTTTCGTAAGATTACACTGCAGTAATTCTAGTGGGTCAAGGTCAAAGACCTCAAGCTCAATTCCTTTGAGTTAACAGACCAATATACATCAAAGCCTTGCTGTAGCCTTTAAATCAGAATGAGGAAATACTTTGAACTCTCCTACAGTGACCTTGCTTACCACTCTCCTTTCTCTGCAAAACCCGGAAAGAAATAATTTGGAGAGCTGAGAACACACAGCGCGTTCAGTCACGGGGAGGGTGCTTTACGGCTAGTCACCTCAGATGCAAACGTTTAGACAAGAGCTTTGTTTGAAGCACAGAATATTTTGGAAACAATTGTCTGACTACAATACAGCTGCCTTGAACACCTTCAGGATAGCAATCGTGGGTTCAAATACTATTTTTCCCCCAAATACTTTAAGCCTTTGATTTGGTCGGGTTTTGCTCTTTTGGGATGATTCCATTGGTTTCACTGCGCAAGACAAGCACAATCAAGCGTCGCTAAAGTATTTGAAAGAAAACCCAGTTCTGCAGGATAGCGTTGTGCCGCAGACGAGAGTCTGAAGGCTTGAAAAGTCAGCAGCCATCCCATCACAACACCTTCCACCCAGGCTAGCCTGTCAGGCCGAGGGAAACAATCCGCTCCTCAACCTAGGAATGGGCTGTGGAACCTGGGGAAGCCGGCCGACTTCAGCCACCCCCAGTGGAGAGACCCAGACAGCATCTCACAGTCATTTTGTCTAGTCTACATCGAGCATCAATAAGCATCAGAGCCACTCTATAAAGCAGTGGGTTGCCGGTGGGCTGCTGAAGGGTTGTCATGACGTTTGGTGCATCAAGGATGGGGGTCCATTACCCACAACCCCATAAAACAAAATTGATAGAAAGTTCAGCACATTGTATGTGTTATCAATTTGGTTTTATTTAACTTTTATGTAATCAACAGCAACACAAGTTCAAGTGGTCTTCATGAATCTATAAAAAGGTGTAATTTAGTTTCCGCCTCCCAGAAACGAATCTCCCAGGATATTGATGTCAGTGTTGTGTGAGTTACAATATTATCGCAACCACTTTAAAACGAGATATTGATTTATTGGAAGCCACTAATTGTCTCTGACTGGGTGACAGACTTTCCTAAAGAGTGTGTTTTAGAGGTTGGTGTGTTTTTGTATGTGTGTGTGTGGGCACGCATGCGAGCCCGGGTGGCGCAGTGGTTAAGGGCGCTGTACTGCCAGCTGTGCCACCAGAGACTCTGGGTTCGCGCCCAGGCTCTGTCGCAACAGTCCGCGACCGGGAGGTCCGTGGGGCCACGCACAATTGGCCTAGCGTCGTCCAGGTTAGGGAGGGCTTGGCCGGTAGGGATATCCTTGTCTCATCACACACCAGCGACTCCTGTGGCGGGCCGGGCGCAGTGCACGCTAACCAAGGTTGCCAGGTGCACGGTGTTTCCTCCGACACATTGGTGCGGCGGGCGTCCGGGTTGGATGCGCGCTGTGTTAAGAAGCAGTGCGGCTTGGTTGGGTTGTGTATTGGAGGACGCATGACTTTCAACCTTCGTCTCTCCCGAGCCCGTACGGGAGTTGTAGTGGTGAGACAAGATAGTAGCTACTACAACAATTGGATACCACGAAATTGGGGAGAAAAAGGGGTAAAATTCAACAACAAAAAAAAGAAGAAAAAGAGCAATGTGTGTTAGAGAGAAGTATGTGTGGTCATTCATAACAGAGAAGTATGTGTGGTCATTCATAACAGAGAAGTATGTGTGGTCATTCATAACAGAGAAGCTCTTCCCTTCTGAAAGAGAAGAGAAGTATGTGTGGTCATTCATAACAGAGAAGCTCTTCCCTTCTGAAAGAGAAGAGAAGTATGTGTGGTCATTCATAACAGAGAAGCTCTTCCCTTCTGAAAGAGAAGAGAAGTATGTGTGGTCGTTCATAACAGAGAAGTATGTGTGGTCGTTCATAACAGAGAAGTATGTGTGGTCATTCATAACAGAGAAGTATGTGTGGTCAGAGAAGTATTCATAACAGAGAAGTATGTGTGGTCATTCATAACAGAGAAGTATGTGTGGTCGTTCATAACAGAGAAGTATGTGTGGTCATTCATAACAGAGAAGTATGTGTGGTCATTCATAACAGAGAAGTATGTGTGGTCATTCATAACAGAGAAGTATGTGTGGTCATTCATAACAGAGAAGTATGTGTGGTCATTCATAACAGAGAAGTATGTGTGGTCATTCATAACAGAGAAGTATGTGTGGTCATTCATAACAGAGAAGTATGTGTGGTCATTCATAACAGAGAAGTATGTGTGGTCATTCATAACAGAGAAGTATGTGTGGTCATTCATAACAGAGAAGTATGTGTGGTCATTCATAACAGAGAAGTATGTGTGGTCATTCATAACAGAGAAGTATGTGTGGTCATTCATAACAGAGAAGTATGTGTGGTCATTCATAACAGAGAAGTATGTGTGGTCATTCATAACAGAGAAGTATGTGTGGTCATTCATAACAGAGAAGTATGTGTGGTCATTCATAACAGAGAAGTATGTGTGGTCATTCATAACAGAGAAGTATGTGTGGTCATTCATAACAGAGAAGTATGTGTGGTCATTCATAACAGAGAAGTATGTGTGGTCATTCATAACAGAGAAGTATGTGTGGTCATTCATAACAGAGAAGTATGTGTGGTCATTCATAACAGAGAAGTATGTGTGGTCATTCATAACAGAGAAGTATGTGTGGAAGTATGTGTGGTCATTTATAACATGTGTTCATAACAGAGAAGTATGTGTGGTCATTCATAACAGAGAAGTATGTGTGGTCATTCATAACAGAGAAGTATGTGTGGTCATTCATAACAGAGAAGTATGTGTGGTCATTCATAACAGAGAAGTATGTGTGGTCATTCATAACAGAGAAGTATGTGTGGTCATTCATAACAGAGAAGTATGTGTGGTCATTCATAACAGAGAAGTATGTGTGGTCATTCATAACAGAGAAGTATGTGTGGTCATTCATAACAGAGAAGTATGTGTGGTCATTCATAACAGAGAAGTATGTGTGGTCATTCATAACAGAGAAGTATGTGTGGTCATTCATAACAGAGAAGCTCTTCCCTTCAGAGAAGTATGTGTGGTCATTCATAACAGAGAAGCTCTTCCCTTCTGAAAGAGAAGAGAAGTATGTGTGGTCATTCATAACAGAGAAGTATGTGTGGTCATTCATAACAGAGAAGCTCTTCCCTTCTGAAAGAGAAGAGAAGTATGTGTGGTCATTCATAACAGAGAAGCTCTTCCCTTCTGAAAGAGAAGAGAAGTATGTGTGGTCATTCATAACAGAGAAATGTGTGGTCATTCCCTTCTGAAAGAGAAGAGAAGTATGTGTGGTCATGTGTTCATAACAGAGAAGTATGTGTGGTCATTCATCAGAGAAGTATGTGTGGTCATTCATAACAGAGAAGTATGTGTAACAGAGAAGTATGTGTGGTCATTCATAACAGAGAAGTATGTGTGGTCATTCATAACAGAGAAGTATGTGTGGTCATTCATAACAGAGAAGTATGTGTGGTCTTCTAACAGAAAGATGTGTGGACAGAGAAGTATGTGTGGTCATTCATAACAGAGAAGTATGTGTGGTCATTCATAACAGAGAAGTATCTTCCCTTCTGAAAGAGAAGAGAAGTATGTGTGGTCATTCATAACAGAGAAGTATAACAGAGAAGCTCTTCCCTTCTGAAAGAGAAGAGAAGTATGTGTGGTCATTCATAACAGAGAAGTATGTGTTCCCTTCTGAAAGAGAAGAGAAGTATGTGTGGTCATTCATAACAGAGAAGTATGTGTGGTCATTCATTCTGAAAGAGAAGAGAAGTATGTGTGGTCATTCATAACAGAGAAGTATGTGTGGTCATTCTGAAAGAGAAGAGAAGTATGTGTGGTCATTCATAACAGAGAATGTGTGGCTCTTCCCTTCTAACAGAAAGAGAAGAGAAGTATGTGTGGTCATTCATAACAGAGAAGCTCTTCCCTTCTGAAAGAGAAGAGAAGTATGTGTGGTCATTCATAACAGAGAAGCTCTTCCCTTCTGAAAGAGAAGAGAAGTATGTGTGGTCATTCATAACAGAGAAGCTCTTCCCTTCTGAAAGAGAAGAGAAGTATGTGTGGTCATTCATAACAGAGAAGCTCTTCCCTTCTGAAAGAGAAGAGAAGTATGTGTGGTCATTCATAACAGAGAAGCTCTTCCCTTCTGAAAGAGAAGAGAAGTATGTGTGGTCATTCATAACAGAGAAGCTCTTCCCTTCTGAAAGAGAAGAGAAGTATGTGTGGTCATTCATAACAGAGAAGCTCTTCCCTTCTGAAAGAGAAGAGAAGTATGTGTGGTCATTCATAACAGAGAAGCTCTTCCCT
Source organism: Oncorhynchus clarkii lewisi (assembly GCF_045791955.1). NCBI lineage: Eukaryota > Metazoa > Chordata > Actinopteri > Salmoniformes > Salmonidae > Oncorhynchus > Oncorhynchus clarkii. The sequence goes on along the minus strand of NC_092159.1, from coordinate 54,726,563 downwards.
TCTGAAAGAGAAGAGAAGTATGTGTGGTCATTCATAACAGAGAAGCTCTTCCCTTCTGAAAACAGAGAAGTATGTGTGGTCATTCATAACAGAGAAGCTCTTCCCTTCTGAAAGAGAAGAGAAGTATGTGTGGTCATTCATAACAGAGAAGCTCTTCCCTTCTGAAAGAGAAGAGAAGTATGTGTGGTCATTCATAACAGAGAAGCTCTTCCCTTCTGAAAGAGAAGAGAAGTATGTGTGGTCATTCATAACAGAGAAGTATCTTCCCTTCTGAAAGAGAAGAGAAGTATGTGTGGTCATTCATAACAGAGAAGCTCTTCCCTTCTGAAAGAGAAGAGAAGTATGTGTGGTCATTCATAACAGAGAAGTCTGAAAGAGAAGAGAAGTATGTGTGGTCATTCATAACAGAGAAGCTCTTCCCTTCTGAAAGAGAAGAGAAGTATGTGTGGTCATTCATAACAGAGAAGCTCTTCCCTTCTGAAAGAGAAGAGAAGTATGTGTGGTCATTCATAACAGAGAAGCTCTTCCCTTCTGAAAGAGAAGAGAAGTATGTGTGGTCATTCATAACAGAGAAGCTCATTTATAACCATTCATAACAGAGAAGTATGTGTGGTCATTCATAACAGAGAAGTATGTGTGGTCTCTTCCCTTCTGAAAGAGAAGAGAAGTATGTGTGGTCATTCATAACAGAGAAGCTCTTCCCTTCTGAAAGAGAAGAGAAGTATGTGTGGTCATTCATAACAGAGAAGCTCTTCCCTTCAGAGAAGTATGTGTGGTCATTCATAACAGAGAGAAGAGAAGTATGTGTGGTCATTCATAACAGAGAAGTATGTGTGGTCATTCATAACAGAGAAGCTCTTCCCTTCTGAAAGAGAAGAGAAGTATGTGTGGTCATTCATAACAGAGAAGCTCTTCCCTTCTGAAAGAGAAGAGAAGTATGTGTGGTCATTCATAACAGAGAAGCTCTTCCCTTCTGAAAGAGAAGAGAAGTATGTGTGGTCATTCATAACAGAGAAGCTCTTCCCTTCTGAAAGAGAAGAGAAGTATGTGTGGTCATTCATAACAGAGAAGCTCTTCCCTTCTGAAAGAGAAGAGAAGTATGTGTGGTCATTCATAACAGAGAAGCTCTTCCCTTCTGAAAGAGAAGAGAAGTATGTGTGGTCATTCATAACAGAGAAGCTCTTCCCTTCTGAAAGAGAAGAGAAGTATGTGTGGTCATTCATAACAGAGAAGCTCTTCCCTTCTGAAAGAGAAGAGAAGTATGTGTGGTCATTCATAACAGAGAAGCTCTTCCCTTCTGAAAGAGAAGAGAAGTATGTGTGGTCATTCATAACAGAGAAGCTCTTCCCTTCTGAAAGAGAAGAGAAGTATGTGTGGTCATTCATAACAGAGAAGCTCTTCCCTTCTGAAAGAGAAGAGAAGTATGTGTGGTCATTCATAACAGAGAAGCTCTTCCCTTCTGAAAGAGAAGAGAAGTATGTGTGGTCATTCATAACAGAGAAGCTCAGAGAAGTATGTAACAGAGAAGCTCTTCCCTTCTGAAAGAGAAGAGAAGTATGTGTGGTCATTCATAACAGAGAAGCTCTTCCCTTCTGAAAGAGAAGAGAAGTATGTGTGGTCATTCATAACAGAGAAGCTCTTCCCTTCTGAAAGAGAAGAGAAGTATGTGTGGTCATTCATAACAGAGAAGCTCTTCCCTTCTGAAGAGAAGTATGTGTGGTCATTCATAACAGAGAAGTATGTGTGGTCATTCATAACAGAGAAGCTCTTCCCTTCTGAAAGAGAAGAGAAGTATGTGTGGTCATTCATAACAGAGAAGCTCTTCCCTTCTGAAAGAGAAGAGAAGTATGTGTGGTCATTCATAACAGAGAAGCTCTTCCCTTCTGAAAGAGAAGAGAAGTATGTGTGGTCATTCATAACAGAGAAGCTCTTCCTTCTGAAAGAGAAGAGAAGTATGTGTGGTCATTCATAACAGAGAAGCTCTTCCCTTCTGAAAGAGAAGAGAAGTATGTGTGGTCATTCATAACAGAGAAGCTCTTCATTCTAACAGAAAGTATGTGTGGTCATTCATAACAGAGAAGTATGTGTGGTCATTCATCTGAAAGAGAAGAGAAGTATGTGTGGTCATTCATAACAGAGAAGCTCTTCCCTTCTGAAAGTCATTCATAACAGAGAAGAGAAGTATGTGTGGTCATTCATAACAGAGAAGCTCTTCCCTTCTGAAAGAGAAGAGAAGTATGTGTGGTCATTCATAACAGAGAAGCTCTTCCCTTCTGAAAGAGAAGAGAAGTATGTGTGGTCATTCATAACAGAGAAGCTCTTCCCTTCTGAAAGAGAAGAGAAGTATGTGTGGTCATTCATAACAGAGAAGCTCTTCCCTTCTGAAAGAGAAGAGAAGTATGTGTGGTCATTCATAACAGAGAAGCTCTTCCCTTCTGAAAGAGAAGAGAAGTATGTGTGGTCATTCATAACAGAGAAGCTCTTCCCTTCTGAAAGAGAAGAGAAGTATGTGTGGTCATTCATAACAGAGAAGCTCTTCCCTTCTGAAAGAGAAGAGAAGTATGTGTGGTCATTCATAACAGAGAAGCTCTTCCCTTCTGAAAGAGAAGAGAAGTATGTGTGGTCATTCATAACAGAGAAGCTCTTCCCTTCTGAAAGAGAAGAGAAGTATGTGTGGTCATTCATAACAGAGAAGCTCTTCCCTTCTGAAAGAGAAGAGAAGTATGTGTGGTCATTCATAACAGAGAAGCTCTTCCCTTCTGAAAGAGAAGAGAAGTATGTGTGGTCATTCATAACAGAGAAGCTCTTCCCTTCTGAAAGAGAAGAGAAGTATGTGTGGTCATTCATAACAGAGAAGCTCTTCCCTTCTGAAAGAAAGAGAAGAGAAGCTCTTCCCTTCTGAAAGAGAAGAGAAGTATGTGTGGTCATTCATAACAGAGAAGCTCTTCCCTTCTGAAAGAGAAGAGAAGTATGTGTGGTCATTCATAACAGAGAAGCTCTTCCCTTCTGAAAGAGAAGAGAAGTATGTGTGGTCATTCATAACAGAGAAGCTCTTCCCTTCTGAAAGAGAAGAGAAGTATGTGTGGTCATTCATAACAGAGAAGCTCTTCCCTTCTGAAAGAGAAGAGAAGTATGTGTGGTCATTCATAACAGAGAAGCTCTTCCCTTCTGAAAGAGAAGAGAAGTATGTGTGGTCATTCATAACAGAGAAGCTCTTCCCTTCTGAAAGAGAAGAGAAGTATGTGTGGTCATTCATAACAGAGAAGCTGTGTGGTCCTTCTGAAAGAGAAGAGAAGCATGTGTGGTCATTCATAACAGAGAAGCTCTTCCCTTCTGAAAGAGAAGAGAAGTATGTGTGGTCATTCATAACAGAGAAGCTCTTCCCTTCTGAAAGAGAAGAGAAGTATGTGTGGTCATTCATAACAGAGAAGCTCTTCCCTTCTGAAAGAGAAGAGAAGTATGTGTGGTCATTCATAACAGAGAAGCTCTTCCCTTCTGAAAGAGAAGAGAAGTATGTGTGGTCATTCATAACAGAGAAGCTCTTCCCTTCTGAAAGAGAAGAGAAGTATGTGTGGTCATTCATAACAGAGAAGCTGTTCCCTTCTGAAAGAGAAGAGAAGTATGTGTGGTCATTCATAACAGAGAAGCTCTTCCCTTCTGAAAGAGAAGAGAAGTATGTGTGGTCATTCATAACAGAGAAGCTCTTAACAGAGAAGCTCTTCCTTCTGAAAGAGAAGAGAAGTATGTGTGGTCATTCATAACAGAGAAGCTCTTCCCTTCTGAAAGAGAAGAGAAGTATGTGTGGTCATTCATAACAGAGAAGCTCTTCCCTTCTGAAAGAGAAGAGAAGTATGTGTGGTCATTCATAACAGAGAAGCTCTTCCCTTCTGAAAGAGAAGAGAAGTATGTGTGGTCATTCATAACAGAGAAGCTCTTCCCTTCTGAAAGAGAAGAGAAGTATGTGTGGTCATTCATAACAGAGAAGCTCTTCCCTTCTGAAAGAGAAGAGAAGTATGTGTGGTCATTCATAACAGAGAAGCTCTTCCCTTCTGAAAGAGAAGAGAAGTATGTGTGGTCATTCATAACAGAGAAGCTCTTCCCTTCTGAAAGAGAAGAGAAGTATGTGTGGTCATTCATAACAGAGAAGCTCTTCCCTTCTGAAAGAGAAGAGAAGTATGTGTGGTCATTCATAACAGAGAAGCTCTTCCCTTCTGAAAGAGAAGAGAAGTATGTGTGGTCATTCATAACAGAGAAGCTCTTCCCTTCTGAAAGAGAAGAGAAGTATGTGTGGTCATTCATAACAGAGAAGCTCTTCCCTTCTGAAAGAGAAGAGAAGTATGTGTGGTCATTCATAACAGAGAAGCTCTTCCCTTCTGAAAGAGAAGAGAAGTATGTGTGGTCATTCATAACAGAGAAGCTCTTCCCTTCTGAAAGAGAAGAGAAGTATGTGTGGTCATTCATAACAGAGAAGCTCTTCCCTTCTGAAAGAGAAGAGAAGTATGTGTGGTCATTCATAACAGAGAAGCTCTTCCCTTCTGAAAGAGAAGAGAAGTATGTGTGGTCATTCATAACAGAGAAGCTCTTCCCTTCTGAAAGAGAAGAGAAGTATGTGTGGTCATTCATAACAGAGAAGCTCTTCCCTTCTGAAAGAGAAGAGAAGTATGTGTGGTCATTCATAACAGAGAAGCTCTTCCCTTCTGAAAGAGAAGAGAAGTATGTGTGGTCATTCATAACAGAGAAGCTCTTCCCTTCTGAAAGAGAAGAGAAGTATGTGTGGTCATTCATAACAGAGAAGCTCTTCCCTTCTGAAAGAGAAGAGAAGTATGTGTGGTCATTCATAACAGAGAAGCTCTTCCCTTCTGAAAGAGAAGAGAAGTATGTGTGGTCATTCATAACAGAGAAGCTCTTCCCTTCTGAAAGAGAAGAGAAGTATGTGTGGTCATTCATAACAGAGAAGCTCTTCCCTTCTGAAAGAGAAGAGAAGTATGTGTGGTCATTCATAACAGAGAAGCTCTTCCCTTCTGAAAGAGAAGAGAAGTATGTGTGGTCATTCATAACAGAGAAGCTCTTCCCTTCTGAAAGAGAAGAGAAGTATGTGTGGTCATTCATAACAGAGAAGCTCTTCCCTTCTGAAAGAGAAGAGAAGTATGTGTGGTCATTCATAACAGAGAAGCTCTTCCCTTCTGAAAGAGAAGAGAAGTATGTGTGGTCATTCATAACAGAGAAGCTCTTCCCTTCTGAAAGAGAAGAGAAGTATGTGTGGTCATTCATAACAGAGAAGCTCTTCCCTTCTGAAAGAAGAGAAGTATGTGTGGTCATTCATAACAGAGAAGCTCTTCCCTTCTGAAAGAAAGAGAAAGTCATTCATAACAGAGAAGTATGTGTGGTCATTCATAACAGAGAAGCTCTTCCCTTCTGAAAGAGAAGAGAAGTATGTGTGGTCATTCATAACAGAGAAGCTCTTCCCTTCTGAAAGAGAAGAGAAGTATGTGTGGTCATTCATAACAGAGAAGCTCTTCCCTTCTGAAAGAGAAGAGAAGTATGTGTGGTCATTCATAACAGAGAAGCTCTTCCCTTCTGAAAGAGAAGAGAAGTATGTGTGGTCATTCATAACAGAGAAGCTCTTCCCTTCTGAAAGAGAAGAGAAGTATGTGTGGTCATTCATAACAGAGAAGCTCTTCCCTTCTGAAAGAGAAGAGAAGTATGTGTGGTCATTTATAACAGAGAAGCTCTTCCCTTCTGAAAGAGAAGAGAAGTATGTGTGGTCATTTATAACAGAGAAGCTCTTCCCTTCTGAAAGAGAAGAGAAGTATGTGTGGTCATTCATAACAGAGAAGCTCTTCCCTTCTGAAAGAGAAGAGAAGTATGTGTGGTCATTCATAACAGAGAAGCTCTTCCCTTCTGAAAGAGAAGAGAAGTATGTGTGGTCATTCATAACAGAGAAGCTCTTCCCTTCTGAAAGAGAAGAGAAGTATGTGTGGTCATTCATAACAGAGAAGCTCTTCCCTTCTGAAAGAGAAGAGAAGTATGTGTGGTCATTCATAACAGAGAAGCTCTTCCCTTCTGAAAGAGAAGAGAAGTATGTGTGGTCATTCATAACAGAGAAGCTCTTCCCTTCTGAAAGAGAAGAGAAGTATGTGTGGTCATTCATAACAGAGAAGCTCTTCCCTTCTGAAAGAGAAGAGAAGTATGTGTGGTCATTCATAACAGAGAAGCTCTTCCCTTCTGAAAGAGAAGAGAAGTATGTGTGGTCATTCATAACAGAGAAGCTCTTCCCTTCTGAAAGAGAAGAGAAGTATGTGTGGTCATTCATAACAGAGAAGCTCTTCCCTTCTGAAAGAGAAGAGAAGTATGTGTGGTCATTCATAACAGAAGCTCTTCCCTTCTGAAAGAGAAGAGAAGTATGTGTGGTCATTCATAACAGAGAAGCTCTTCCCTTCTGAAAGAGAAGAGAAGTATGTGTGGTCATTCATAACAGAGAAGCTCTTCCCTTCTGAAAGAGAAGAGAAGTATGTGTGGTCATTCATAACAGAGAAGCTCTTCCCTTCTGAAAGAGAAGAGAAGTATGTGTGGTCATTCATAACAGAGAAGCTCTTCCCTTCTGAAAGAGAAGAGAAGTATGTGTGGTCATTCATAACAGAGAAGCTCTTCCCTTCTGAAAGAGAAGAGAAGTATGTGTGGTCATTCATAACAGAGAAGCTCTTCCCTTCTGAAAGAGAAGAGAAGTATGTGTGGTCATTCATAACAGAGAAGCTCTTCCCTTCTGAAAGAGAAGAGAAGTATGTGTGGTCATTTATAACAGAGAAGCTCTTCCCTTCTGAAAGAGAAGAGAAGTATGTGTGGTCATTCATAACAGAGAAGCTCTTCCCTTCTGAAAGAGAAGAGAAGTATGTGTGGTCATTTATAACAGAGAAGCTCTTCCCTTCTGAAAGAGAAGAGAAGTATGTGTGGTCATTCATAACAGAGAAGCTCTTCCCTTCTGAAAGAGAAGAGAAGTATGTGTGGTCATTTATAACAGAGAAGCTCTTCCCTTCTGAAAGAGAAGAGAAGTATGTGTGGTCATTCATAACAGAGAAGCTCTTCCCTTCTGAAAGAGAAGAGAAGTATGTGTGGTCATTCATAACAGAGAAGCTCTTCCCTTCTGAAAGAGAAGAGAAGTATGTGTGGTCATTCATAACAGAGAAGCTCTTCCCTTCTGAAAGAGAAGAGAAGTATGTGTGGTCATTTATAACAGAGAAGCTCTTCCCTTCTGAAAGAGAAGAGAAGTATGTGTGGTCATTCATAACAGAGAAGCTCTTCCCTTCTGAAAGAGAAGAGAAGTATGTGTGGTCATTTATAACAGAGAAGCTCTTCCCTTCTGAAAAAGAAGAGAAGTATGTGTGGTCATTTATAACAGAGAAGCTCTTCCCTTCTGAAAGAGAAGAGAAGTATGTGTGGTCATTTATAACAGAGAAGCTCTTCCCTTCTGAAAGAGAAGAGAAGTATGTGTGGTCATTTATAACAGAGAAGCTCTTCCCTTCTGAAAGAGAAGAGAAGTATGTGTGGTCATTCATAACAGAGAAGCTCTTCCCTTCTGAAAGAGAAGATAAGTATTATTCATAACAGAGAAGCTCTTCCCTTCTGAAAGAGAAGAGAAGTATGTGTGGTCATTCATAACAGAGAAGCTCTTCCCTTCTGAAAGAGAAGAGAAGTATTATTCATAACAGAGAAGCTCTTCCCTTCTGAAAGAGAAGAGAAGTATGTGTGGTCATTTATAACAGAGAAGCTCTTCCCTTCTGAAAGAGAAGAGAAGTATTATTCATAACAGAGAAGCTCTTCCCTACTGAAAATGTTCTTTCTCTGGGAAAGGGTGCCTGTCTGGCCCCTCTGGGCTACGGCATTCTACAGCCAAGTCTTGGGATGAGTTGATGAGTTTGAAATACAATACAATCAATATGTAGGCTATTTTATGTTTAATTTATTTAACCTTTAGTCAACCAGGTTAATCTCATTGAGATAAAGATATGTTTTATCTCAATGGGACTAACCTGGTTAAATAAAGGTTAAATAAATAAAAATGAATAAAATGGCCTACATATTGATTGTATTGTATTTCAAAATGCATCAACTCACTTCAAGACTTGGCTGTAGAATGCCGTACAGTGCAGTCTAATGTTACCGTATTTCAAAATGCATCAACTCACCCCAAGACTTGGCTGTAGAATGCCGTACAGTGCAGTCTAATGTTACCGTATTTCAAAATGCATCAACTCACCCCAAGACTTGGCTGTAGAATGCCGTACAGTGCAGTCTAATGTTACCGTATTTCAAGAAGCTTCAATAAAAAACCATCAACATCTGTAAACCAATTAAAACCCTAAAATAGTATTTTGTCTTTTGCCTTATGTCTTCCTCTCTCCTCTTCTCCACAACGTTACATCTTCCTCTGAGACCTCATAAGTCTCATTACTGTTCAAGCCAGAGTATGGAGGCTACAGATTTATCACTAGAGGCAAGCCGGGCTTGACATCACCCAAGCACAAATGTAATTGCAGGTTTGTTTATTTCCTATTGAATAAACATTTATGGGTGGAAAAAGCAATTCCCCCCCACCTGCGACCTCTTAAGACCCACGGGGCGTGTGTCGGACAATACCGCAGTTATAAATAATCCCTTGCTCTCCTGGAAGCAGAAATTGATGGAACTGTTGCCTACTTGGTATATTTAAACTTATTTGTATTATTATTGTATTATTAAAAAGTATTACACTTTTAAAATCCACCATTTGTTTGTATAATTGGAGAAGGTTAAAACTGCAGCGCTATGGCAGTGTGTGCCGCATTGGACCTTTTGTTGAAGCTATAACGTTGACCTAATTGAGATAAGTCTCAAAACATAGCCATTGTTACCAACAGATTTGAAGTAAGACTACATAACAAAGCTCATCAACACACCGTGAGCTTCATTCAACGGTCCATGTGATGGCTAGCTAACGTATATAGGAAGATTTGATAACAGACCTTCAAATACCCTACTGTTCTCCTTCTGTCCTTTCCCCTGACATTGAGGGGTGGAAAACATGCCAGTCAAACGGTTAGGTGTAGCCTAGGGCCTAGCGGTTTAAAGGGGAGCTTGTTGTTTTCACCCATACACCTGCATGCACCTGCAGTAGTAAGCCACTGGGACACGTTGCCTGTAAACACACTGGAGATACGGGTGAAGAGGAAGAGAAAGAGAAAGCACCAAGGACGGTTGGTGAGAGGGAGGGATCATGGGAGGATAGGAGATGAAAGAAGGGCATATAGAAAGAAAGAAAGAAAGAAAGACAGACAGAGACAGGGGGAGCGACATCCATCCAAAGAGCATGCATATTAGCCTGGTCACAGTATCTGTTCAGCTTTTACATTCTACTCCTTGCCACTCCTGTTGTTTTCCAAAGGAGTGGAATGTTAGCTAAAAAGACTGGTACAAGGAGTGGAATGTTAGCGAAAAAGACTGGTACAAGGAGTGGAATGTTAGCTAAAAAGACTGGTACAAGGAGTGGAATGTTAGCTAAAAAGACTGGTACAAGGAGTGGAATGTTAGCTAAAAAGACTGGTACAAGGAGTGGAATGTTAGCTAAAAAGACTGGTACAAGGTGTGGAATGTTAGCTAAAAAGACTGGTACAAGGAGTGGAATGTTAGCTAAAAAGACTGGTACAAGGAGTGGAATGTTAGCTAAAAAGACTGGTACAAGGAGTAGAATGTAAGCTAAAAAGACTGGTACAAGGAGTGGAATGTTAGCTAAAAAGACTGGTACAAGGAGTGGAATGTTAGCTAAAAAGACTGGTACAAGGAGTGGAATGTTAGCTAAAAAGACTGGTACAAGGAGTGGAATGTTAGCTAAAAAGACTGGTACAAGGTGTGGAATGTTAGCTAAAAAGACTGGTACAAGGTGTGGAATGTTAGCTAAAAAGACTGGTATAAGGAGTGGAATGTTAGCTAAAAAGACTGGTACAAGGAGTGGAATGTTAGCTAAAAAGACTGGTACTCGAACTACATGCATATTGATCGAACCAATTGTATTTTTGTCATTTTATTAAAACAATAACACTGAAATGAAACATTTTGAACACATGTCCAGATGGTACACATTAGCAATAATGCTATGGTATTATTTAAAATAATTAGCATAAGTAACAGCAACTTTTTTTTACATTTACTTGACCACGGTGTAATCCCAGAGTAGAGTACACAGATAATAACTTACTGTATAAATCTTGAACCTGTCATACATGACTGTAAGACAGCCCGTGTGGATTGTGTGTTCATTGAACTCAATACAGTTAAAGCTAATCCATAAAATACTGCATGTGTGTACAGCAGATTAATCATTTAGTCGCTGTCTGATGAAAACACAATTTTTGCCATTTACATTAAAAAAAAAATTTGAAAGCAGTAACTCCCTTCAATGTACTCTGAACATTTAATGACTCTAGGACCAAGAAAGTGTATTCAAAATAGCTCCTGAAGTTTCAGAATTGTATGTTCAATAATGGGACAGTATGGTAATTTCTTCCATTTCCTGAAGAAATGTGTTTTGGAGGTTAGTGCTTTTCATCAGACAGCGACAGCTATGCTGTTGTACGCAGATTGTTCAGTAGGGCATGCAAGGGAAAACAATTAAAAAGGTGAAATTAAAATCTGTGTATCTTACTGGACATTAGTCTAGGAGGTAGTCCCTCCCTGTTTCAGTCCGTTTTATTCCGTATGGTGCCTAAAGAACATGACCTCAGGTAAGGTCAAGCACAATGAAGTTGCACCAGTGCTTCAATCTCCAATAAAAGGTCAAGGGGATCCATTAATCACAAATAAACGCATTAAAATAACCAAAACACTTGGAACAACTACCCAAGTTTATAACAATAATACCCAACAAATAACAATAATTCATGAATAATATGAATAGGATCCTCCGTTATAACATTATGCCATAGATACAGTGAGTACTGTACGCCAGATTCATCTATTTGATTGACATCATCATTATCATCATTCTCTCTGTTTGGGGACAGTGTTCGTTTTCCACAATGCAGGTTTCCTCTAGTACCATTTCATTGGTCATCCCAGCTTGAACTAACTTTGTCCAGAGCAGAAACCATCCATGAGTCCACAGGTGGGAATTATGAGCCTTTGGGACTTGTTACAGGTGATCATAGTGACAAATGGACAAGGGTCATAGACAGTGTGTGTAGTACGTTCCCGTCATGGCCTTATCTACATAGTGATGAAGGCCCAGTACATACCTACACACAGAAAGTTCCAAGCTCACAAAGACGACAATCCATTTCAATTCACAACATTTCTGATGAAATCAAATGATCCAGTTCATATAAAGTGAAGGGAATACTCAGGTTCATTTTCTAGGGCAAGTTTCTACCCATTCACAGTCTAAAAAATAGTATTTCCTTATAGTATATGTAAGGAATCTATAAAGTACATGGAAGAATATGCTCTTGCTGGTTCCATGAAACCAAGCTGGTGCAATGCACAGGCGGTTGGTGGCACCGTCATTGAGGAGGACGGGCTTGTGGTAATGGCTGGAGCGGAATCAGTGGAATGGTATAAAATACATTGAACGCATGGTTTCCATGTGTTTGATGTCATTCCATTCGCTCCGTTCCAGCCCTTATTATGAACCGACCTCCCCCCAGCCCCTTTCAGTGGTGCAATGCGCTGTAAATGTCTGTGGTTTATACTGACAAATAGGAGAGGTGTCATCGCAGAAATCGTTCAGTGTAGTGTCAGAACAGGAAGTGTTCTTTGAAGTCCCATGTACCTCTTCTTCCTGTATCGTCCGAAACAGGTCATTGGTCAAGAGCTACATGGGTTGACAGTGGGAGGGCTCCCAATGATGGATTGTTTATCGTGATGGAGAGGGAGGTGGCTTGGCTCATCAAAGCATAGACTAACCAGTCAGGGCTTATCAAAGTGTAGACTCACCAATCAGGGCTCATCAAAGCGTAGACAGACCAATCAGGGATTATCAAAGCGTAGACTGACCAATCAGGCCTCATCATAGCGTAGACTGACCTATCAGGCCTCATCATAGCGTAGACTGATCAATCACTGGGCTCTCTAAGGGCAGAAGCTCCGTCGTCATGTTGGCACAAGTCTCAATTTGAACACACTGCAAAGACAGCAAGAGATACATTTAGACATTACAAACAACGACCAGCACGACCAGCACACTCCCCCTTCGCCCCCCGTCCGTCCATCCGTCCCCCCCATTCGTCCGTTAGCCCACCCATCCCCGCCCATTCCTCCGTCAGTCACGATTTGTTTTTAATCTTCGAACTGTAACAGTAAGACATGATAAAAGATAAGAATTCAAATATAAAGTAAATGGCTCAGTACAATATAATTTCTCTTTATGCATAAATATAATATATGAAGGTACAGTTTATAGTCCAATATTTACATGTGTTTTGGGGAAGGGGCGATTGGTGGGCAAGTGTATAAATTGTGCAGTATTTAACAATGATAATAAGAGTCTGGTAGCAGCAGTTGTGATGTGTGTGTAGCATAAATGTGTGTGATTGTGTGTGCGTGTGTGTGGATGACTGCATATCTGTGAGGTTGTGTGAGTGATTAAGTGAGTGCATATGTGCTACGGTGTGCAGAGTCAGTGGAGGTGGTCAGACCAGTTGTTCAGCAGTCTGATGGCTTGTAGATAGAAACTGTGTCTGAGTCTGTAGCTATCAGACCTCATGCTCCGATACCATCTGCCCGACGGTAAAGGAGTGACTGGGGTGTTTGTGGGTTCCTTGATGATGCTACTGCCCGCCCCCAGGCAACGTTTTGAGTAGATGTCCTGGATGGGTGGGAACACGGTCCCAGTGATGTACTGGGCCTTCTTCACCAACAGCTGGAGGACCTTGCAGTCGTGGATGAAGCAATTGCCGTGCCAGGCCGTGATGCAACAGGTCAGCAGTACTATTTGGAATTTCTTCAGCCGCCTTAGGAAGTAGAGACGGTGTTGTGGTGGTGTTGTTGGTCCATGTCATGTCCTTGGTGATGTGGACAGCAAGGAACATGACTCTACTGTAGTCCCATTGATGTGGATCAGGCATGTTCCCCCCTCTGCTTCCTGAAGTCAACAATCAACTCCTTTGTTTTGCTGATGTTGAGGAAAGGTTGTTGTCCTGGCATCACAATGCCAGTTAACTTACTTTCTCCCTATAGGCTGATTCGCCGTTGTTGGTTAATAGACCTACAGCAGAGGACTCAGGACACACCCCTGGGGGGCCCTTGTGTTAAGAGTCAGTGTGCTGGAGATTGGCTTGTCAATCCTGACAGCTTGTCGTCTGCCCGTCAGGATGTCCAGGATCCAGTTGCAGAGGTGGTGTCCAGACCCAAGGCTCTGAGCTTGGTGTTGAATCAAATCCAATGAAAATGTATTTGCCACATGCATCGTAAACAACAGGTGTAGACTAACAGTGAAATGATGACTTACGGCCCATTCCCAACAATGCTGGGAGAAAAAAAGATAAATAATAACACAAGGAATAAAGGGTTAAGGGTAAGTAAGAATCAGGACGATAGAGTTATGTTTAGAGTTGCCAAATGGAGGGCAAGGGAGAGCTCTGTATGCATTTTTGTGTGTGGAGTAATGGTGATCTAGAGTTTTTTTGCATCTAGTTGCACGACTGACATGCTGCTAAAAAGGAGGTAAGACAGATTGGAGTTTCCCTACATTCAAATCACTGGTCGCTAGGAGCGAATCCTCTGGATGTGCATTTTCTTGTTGAGCCCGGTCTTAGTGCCAGCCTCGGTTTGTGGTGATAAATAGACATGTACGAAAAATATAATAATATGGTCTGCAGTTTATTGTGAGGTATTCTAACTCAGGAAAGCAAAACCTCAAGACTTCCATTTGAACATCTTGGCCATGTTCTGTTATAATCTCCACCCGGCACAGCCAGAAGAGGACTGGCCACCCCACATAGCCTGGTTCCTCTCTAGGTTTCTTCCTAGGTTATGGCCTTTCTAGGGAGTTTTTCATAGCCACCGTGCTTCTACACCTGCTGTTTGGGGTTTTAGGCTGGGTTTCTGTACAGCACTTTGAGATATCAGCTGATGTACGAAGGGCTATATAAATACATTTGATTTGATTTGATTTCCTTAACATTAGATAGTGTGCACCTGCTGATGTTAAGAGACACACACCTCTCCCCCTTAACCCTACCCGCAGCTGCCGTTCGGTGCCTACAAAAGACAGCTAGATGTACACTACCGGTCAAAGGTTTTAGAACACCAACTCATTCAAGGGCTTTTCTTTATTTTTTACTATTTTCTACATTATGGAATAATAGTGAAGACATCAAAACTATGAAATAACACAAATGGAATCATGTAGTAACCAAAAAAGTATTACATTTAACATTCTTCAAATAGCTACACTTTGCCTTCACACTTTGCCTTCACACTTTGCCTTCACACTTCGCCTTCACACTTTGCCTTCACACTTTGCCTTCACACTTTGCTTTCATGACAGCTTTGCACACCTTGGCATTCTCTCAACCAACTTCACCTGGAATGCTATACCAACAGTCTTGAAGGAGTTCCCACATATGGTGAGCACTTGTTGGCTGCTTTTCCTTCATTCCGCGGTCCGACTCATCCCAAACCATCTCAATTAAATCTAGAATCGGCTTCCTATTTCGCAACAAAGCATCCTTCACTCATGATGCCAAACATACCCTCGTAAAACTGACTATCCTACCGGTCCTTGACTTCGGCGATGTCATTTACAAAATAGCCTCCAACACTCTGCTCAACAAACTGGATGTAGTCTATCACAGTGCCATTCATTTTGTCACCAAAGCCCCATATACTACCCATCACTGTGACCTGTATGCTCTCGTTGGCTGGCCCTCGCTTGATATTCATTGCCAAAGCCACTGTCTCCAGGTCATCTATAAGTTTCTGCTAGGTAAAGCCCCGCCTTATCTCAGCTCACTGGTCACCATAGCAGCACCCACCCGTAGTCCAGTACGTCCTTTGCCTCCTCTCCGCACTAGCCCTGAGATGCGTGTCATCTGACCGGTGCCACCTGTACCAGTCCCACGCATCAGGCCTCCAGTGTGCCTCCACAGGCCCGAGCTTCCGGCGACGGTTCCCAGTCCGAAGCCTCTGGCGGCGGTTCCCAGTCCGGAGCCTCTGGCGACGGTTCCCAGTCCGGAGCCTCTGGCGACGGTTCCCAGTCCGAAGCCTCTGGCGACGGTTCCCAGTCCGGAGCCTCTGGCGACAGTTCCCAGTCCGGAGCCCCAGGGACCGGTCCTAGTCCGGAGCCTCAGGCGACGGTTCCCAGTCCGAAGCCTCTGGCGACGGTTCCCAGTCCGAAGCCTCTGGCGACGGTTCCCAGTCCGGAGCCTCTGGCGACGGTTCCCAGTCCGGGGCCTCCGGCGACGGTTCCCAGTCCGGAGCCTCCGGCGACGGTTCCCAGTCCGGAGCCTCGGGCGACGGTTCCCAGTCCGGAGCCTCCGACAACATTCCACGGTCTGGTTCCACAGAAGCGGGGTGGATCAGTGTAGGGAGCGGGGACTGCGTCCAGAACCGGAGCCGCCACCGAGGGTAGATGCCCACCCGGACCCTCGCCTGTAGGTTCAGGTTTGCGGCCGGGAGTCCGCACCTTTGGGGGGGGGGGGGTACTGTCACGCCCTGACCTTAGATATCTCTGTTTTCTATATATTTTGGTTAGGTCAAGGTGTGACTATGTCTAGGGTTTTTTGTATGCCTAGGGTTTTTGTATGTCTAGGATTTTTGTATGTCTAGGGGGTTTGTATGCCTAGGGTTTTTGTATGTCTAGGGGGTTTGTATGTCTATGTTGGCCTGATATGGTACCCAATCAGAGACAGCTGTTTATCGTTGTCTCTGATTGGGGATCATATCTAGGCAGGCCTTTTTTCCCACTTTCTGGTGTGGGATATTGTCTACAGTTAGGTGCCTTTGTGCACACTAGTAGCTTCACGTTTTGTTTGGTTGTTGTTTTGTTGTTTTGTTTTGGTGAGTTTCAGTTCATAAAAAATATGTGGAACTCTATTCACGCTGCGCCTTGGTCTCCTTCATACGATGAACATGACAGGAACTCAAAAGGTGTGATATAAATGAACAAAAATGTAGATTTGAATGTGCAAATAGTCAGGAATGATTCGCAAGGAAGGTGGATCATTTTGAATGTCTCAATGGACCGTAAAGGTAATCACTCTACAAACTATCATCACCGTGCCCCTAAGGAAATCACTAATATTATGGACACATTAGAAATAGTGGATATTTGGAGATGAAAAAACCCCGACCTAGTGAGATATACATGGAGGAGACTTAATCAAGCTAGTCGTCTTGACTACTTTCTTGTCTCTTTCTCTCTTGCAAAAAAGTTTTAATAGGAAACAGAATGTGATCAGATCATCATCTAATTGGCATTCACATAACTCGTATATATTTTCCATGTGGATGGGGATATTGGTAATTTCATCAAAGTTTACGGGAGGACAACTTATTTTTAACTAAGACAAAATCATTTATAACTGAATTTTTCCAGTATAGTATAGGTTCAGCAAATTCCCTTATTGTTTGGGATACCTTTAAATGTACCTTCAGGGGTCATTCAATTCAATATTCATCAATAATAACAAAGCAGTTTCTGGCAAAAGAGCCAAGACTAACAAGGGATATACATTAACTAATAGTACAGGTAGATAGCAATAAAAACGATACTACAGAGATACAAAATAAGTTAGAGGAACAACAAAAATAACTTATTCAAGAATGATCTAATGTAATCTATTACAAAAATAAAGCAAACTGGATGGAATATGGAGAAAAATGCACAACATTTTGAATCTCCAATACAGGAACACTAACAAAAATAATTTGCAGAAACTCGTTACTGAAGAATCTATGATTCTCCAAATGGTATTTTAAAAGGAATTCTTTCCAAATAATATAAAAAATTGAAAATGAACAAATGTACAGAAAGATCAAATTACAGAGGAAGAACTTTTTGATGCTATTAAATAATTTTAGTCTGGAAAAACCCCAGGGCTTGATGGCATACCGGGTGAGGTATATCATTCTTTTTTAAATACTAAAAGCGCCATTGTTTGTTTTAACTACTCCTATAGAAATGGTAGTCTGTCAGGTACTCAGCAGGAAGGTCTGATTTCTCTATTATTAAAACAAAACTAGATGGCAAATATAAAGACCCAGTCTATCTAAAAATCTGGAGGGCCCTTGCACGTCAATGTTGTGATGGAAAAATACTAGCGAAATGCATAGCACTCAGAATTTAAAAAAAATTAAATACACTGGAGGCATCAACCGTAGAGGAGAAATCAGTGGTACCCATTTACAGTACTAGTGGGTGTAACTAACTATCAGCACACAGTACACTGGATCCCCTCAGCGTCAAAGCTTCTGATCAGGAGGGTTTACTATGTTAGGCTTCCAGAGTGATTTTTCAGCTCCTCTCACCCTCTATGCTGTAAAACAGTTGTGGGCCAAGGAGAAGGGTAGACGCCCTGTGTAGTAAGTGCTTATGAATCTATTCTACTTCTTAAGATGCTCTGCAGGTGAAAGAAACTATCAAGTACTATCATTTAGATAAATATAAATTACATATAAATTGGCTGTGAATCTAGTTATATTGTATACTGCGGTTGACTACCAATGAATGAAACGGACAGCCTTCAAGATTATCTTTGGCAGACTGACCAAAATAATTGATACCTGACAGCCATTCACAGTTCTTGGGTAGAATATTGACCCATAGAATTAGTAGTCCACCCATCACAGAACATTCACTTTATTGCGAATGTCCGTTCTAGTCGTTTTATTTCTATAGATTTACCTACTTGGTTGTTCTGCATGTGTCCATTGTTGAAGTCCATGATCCGGGGGGTGAAGAGCGGGTCATGCTGCTGCGTCGTCTCCACCCTCTCCAGCTTAGGGGATATGGGACGTCCCCCTCCACTCCCCATGTCTCCTCCGTCCCCCACCCCAACCCCGTTTGCCTTGTGGAGACACAGGACCTTCCTGAAGCTCTGCTTGAAGTTGTCAGACAGGAAGCCGTAGAGGAGCGGGTTGGCACAGGAGTTGACGTAGGTCATGATGACCAGGAAGAAGTAGACGCCGGCGGTGACACTGTTCTCTGGTATGATGAAGACGAGGTTGACTATGTTGGTGGTGAAGAAGGGCAGCCAGCAGATGACAAAGACCACCACGATGATGACCACCATGCGGGTGACTTTGCGTTCGGAGCGGCGCCGCCTGGTCAGGCCCGCCCTGGCCCCGGCAGACTTCACCTGTAATGAATGGGAGGTTTTTGGTCTGTGACTTTGTGAAGGAATAGCTTTGGACATGGACACCTTTGAAGATCACTATATTGAGAGGATTTATAGTGGTTTGGAGAGGTTTTAGGCCCAGGCCAGGGTCTAAGGCACTGGTCCATTGGGTTTGGAAATAGAAACAAATGGAATGGCCCATAAGGCTGAAAATAAAAATTTAACTGTCAGTTATTGAGGATGGAAAATAGACATTCTAATAGAAATTCTAATGGGGTCTCAAACAAATGGAATGGGGTCTCAAACAAATGGAATGGATCCTCAAACAAATGGAATGGGGTCTTAAACAAATGGAATGGGGTCTCAAACAAATGGAATGGATCCTCAAACAAATGGAATGGGGTCTCAAACAAATGGAATGGGGTCTCAAACAAATGGAATGGGGTCTCAAACAAATGGAATGGGGTCTCAAACAAATGGAATGGATCCTCAAACAAATGGAATGGGGTCTCAAACAAATGGAATGGGGTCTCAAACAAATGGAATGGGGTCTCAAACAAATGGAATGGGGTCTCAAACAAATGGAATGGGGTCTCAAACAAATGGAATGGGGTCTCAAACAAATGGAATGGGGTCTCAAACAAATGGAATGGGGTCTCAAACAAATGGAATGGGGTCTCAAACAAATGGAATGGGGTCTCAAACAAATGGAAGGGGCCTTAAACAATGAACAAACAATGAACAACATAAGACTGAAGAGGATGTGGGTTAGAGTACAACCCAACTAACTTTACCTTGATGATGATGAGCAGGTAGCAGAGGCAGATGATCAGCAGGGGGACGAAGAAGCCCAAGATGGCCGTGTAGAGGATGAAGACCGTTGACCACAGCTCCTGGGGATCAGGCCAGCTCATGTTGCACGAGTTGAAGCGGTCCTGAACATCTGAGTAGATGGTGACCGGCAGCACCACCACGAACGACACCACCCACACCAGCCCGTTTATGATCTTAGCCACCTTCGGTTGCCGCCACTTGACGCTCCGAATGGGGTGCACCACGGCCAGGTAGCGGTCAATGCTCATCACGGTCAGGCAGAAGGTGCTGGTGAACTGGTTGATGGAGTCTACCGTCATGACCACGCGGCACAGAAACTGCCCAAACGGCCAATAAGAGAGCACGTTCTGGGTGGTCAGGAAGGGAAGTCCTAAGATGTACAATTCATCTGCCAGGGCTAAGTTCAGAAGGTACATGTTGGTGACAGTCTTCATCTTGGCATAGCGCAGGACCACGTAGATGGCCAGCGTGTTGCCCAGGAGGCCCACCATGAATACAGTCATAGAGATTACTGCGGTGATAATGGTGCTGCTGTCCTGGAAGGGAGCGCTCTCGCCGGACTCATTCATGAAGAGGTTGGTGACCGTGGAGTAGTCCCTGAAGGAGGAGGAGAGGTTGAAATCCCCAGGGATGGAGGTGCAGTCTTGGGGATTCATAGCGGGGAGGTGGGGGTGGGGTTGGAGGTCAGGGAGATGAATCAGGAAATGGCCCATAAGGCTGAAAATAAAAATAGAACTGTCAGTTATTGAGGATGGAAAATAGACATTCTAATAGACATTCTAATGGACATTTTGAAAAGAACAGAATAGAAGAAGAATATAGAATAAATTAGAATATAATTGAACATCATTAGTCATTCTGACATTTGTCTATGAAAACCATCTTATGGGTGAGAGGTTGAGTGATGTTTCAATGTTTTTGTTATGTAATAGTGTGATATTTCACCTTTTCCACTATACTGCTTCACCACTCGACACCACTGGACATTCTCTGGGCAGGGGGCCCATATTGACACTGTTCACTCTGTACTTCATCAGAAAAACAGCACATTTGCATGGACTACCTCAGGCAGGCATACATCCATGCACTTCTTCCACATATTCCTCATGCCGCTTTACTACAAAGCAGTCAACCTGCCACTGACTTGGTAAATAGCTGAAGGATGGGGCTGGAGAAATGTAACCAAAGTGGTCACCCTGCCACTGACTTGGTAAATAGCTGAAGGATGGGGTTGGAGAAATGTAACCAAAGTGGTCACCCTGCCACTGACTTGGTAAATAGCTGAAGGATGGGGTTGGAGAAATGTAACCAAAGTGGTCACCCTGCCACTGACTTGGTAAATAGCTGAAGGATGGGGTTGGAGAAATGTAACCAAAGTGGTCACCCTGCCACTGACTTGGTAAATAGCTGAAGGATGGGGCTGGAGAAATGTAACCAAAGTGGTCACCCTGCCACTGACTTGGTAAATAGCTGAAGGATGGGGCTGGAGAAATGTAACCAAAGTGGTCAACCTGCCACTGACTTGGTAAATAGCTGAAGGATGGGGTTGGAGAAATGTAACCAAAGTGGTCAACCTGCCACTGACTTGGTAAATAGCTGAAGGATGGGGTTGGAGAAATGTAAACAAAGTGGTCACCCTGCCACTGACTTGGTAAATAGCTGAAGGATGGGGTTGGAGAAATGTAAGTCCAAAAATGGACGTAACAATCTGGCTAGTCTGTCAATGGCGTGCAAGTCCTGGACAATGCTGGGTGTATCTGATTGCAGACTCGGTCAAAGCTAGGTCAAGGGTTGACATTTTCTTGTTCAAGATGGGTCAGTGTTTCTGAGTAAACCCCTAGCCCTAGCTCCTGAAACCTGTTGCGCCAATAAGTGGTCTGATGTGGGGATTCATTGAACCGCAGTCCAAAACATTGGAATGACGTCCATTCAACAGCCTAGTGTTGTGACTATAAACAATTGCATGTGGCATGGAGGTGAAGTTGCATAAATCGGTTTGACATTTCTGTCAATCTAAATCAAAACTATTGCATGTGGCATGGAGGTGAAGTTGCATAAATCGGTTTGACATTTCTGTCAATCTAAATCAAAACTATTGTAAGGACATAATTGTCTGACTCTATTAGCGCAAAATCATGACAGTTTCTATTTTCACTCATGAAAAATGTCACTTTCCAGTGCCCAAAAATTGGTTGTATAATATTCAAATCTATACAGAAAATAAAGTCAACATAACATGACTTTGTTTAATAACTTGTGTTTGTGCCATTTACAGATGCAATCCGCAGTTACTACATCAATTTTTGGACCGTTAAATGATTGATATATAGCCATTGATTCTTGAATAATATACTTTATCAAAGCCTCATGAGCTTAGTTCAACTGTAGGAACCCATCAGAAGCCAAAATATAAGCTTGTTTTATGTCAATGTTTGTAAACAAAGTCCATGTAAACAACCACTATAGCTTTAAAACATGGTAAAACTATAATTTCAATCTCATGGATGGTAAGTCCTTGCATCCATAGCTTTGTCTATGAATTTGTGAGTGGTTACATTACTCAAGCCCCGCCCCTCAGCTGTTTACCAATACAAGTGGCGGGGTGGCTGCTTTGTAATATTTTGAACTGCAGATTGCCCCTTTACACTTTGTGATCTATAAAGGACCAATCTCGGTTTACCCAGAACTAAAATCTCACGTAATTCGTTTTTTTTTATGTTTACGTAGTCTGTCCATAAAAGATTCATAATGGACACATTGAAGATAAACTGCCAGTGGGTTGACTTTAATTTCTTATAAACCTAATTTCTTATGCAGATTAATAACAGTATATTACACAGTGACAGTCATTCCCACATTAAGACTAAGATGTTGGAAAAAGCTAACAAATGTCCATGATTGGCATAAGCCCACAGTAGTGAAAAACTCATTATTGCAGTTAAAAGAAATAGAAAAGGACTCTTCCTAAGACAATGTGTGTGCTTTCTAGCTTGTCTTGAAGTATTTATGGTTGATAGGATAGGATAGACTGAAAATGTGAAAGTTGGTTTGGTGTCTCTAGCTTGTACAGGTCAAGTTTAAAATGTCAAGTTTTTTTATCCTATTTCCAGAATACACATGGTATCCTATTTACACATGGTATCCTATTTACACATGGTATCCTATTTACACATGGTATCCTATTTACACATGGTATACACCATCCAACAAAATGCTCACAGTACATTCATGTTCTGGAAACTTTTTTCCCGAAACGAATAATCAGAATCATGTTCTGCGCATGTGTTATTTAATATACACATTCAAGTCTGTCTCTTTACTTGATGCTTTAGTCACCCTCTTCTGAAGCCTCAACCACTTTGACCGAGATGATGATGTTACCTATGTCTCTGCCTCATATTTCTGAACAGCTGAAATAAAAACCTGTTGGCGACTTGAACAAACATTCAAAAAATATAAACACTGAGGGTACAAAACATCTGAATGGCACACATACACAATCCATGTCTCAATTGTCTCAAGGCTTAATAATCCTTCTTTAACCTGTCTACTCCCCTTCATCTACACTGATTGAAGTGGATTTAACAAGTGACATCAATAAAGGATCATATCTTTCACCTGGATTCACCTGGTCAGTCTGTCAGTGAAAGAGCAGGTGTTCCTAATGTTTTGTCCTCTCTGTGTGTGTGTGTGTGTGTATATATATATATGAAGGCTATCTGTCTGTTGTAACGGATATTGCCGTTGCGCAGGGAAGACACAGTCTACACATTGCATTGGGGAAAAACTAAAAGCGTTTTTTGTGATGATGTAATCTTTATAGTTATGCTGCCATATAGCCAGTTGCTAAAATAAGAACTCTGTCTCCCTATAGAAAATGCTTGCACATCGAATTGCTACTTACTGCCTGTCTGTGGCTTGCTTTTTGATATGCTGTGTATATCTAGCTTGCCTAAATAGCTGCATGTAGGCCAACTCCTCTCCTGAAAAAATAACATGAAATTGCTAGACTGCATGTTGTGTCGTTCTCATGTTTGCTTTGATTACTGTTACAACAGACAATGAACTAAGTTTGTTTGAACAAGCGGCAGGGGAGTCACGAAATGAGTGAGCACTAAGGCAACAGCTGAAAGGACTCGATCCTGCACATGCGCAGAAATCTCAGTATCTTTAGCCACTCTGTATAATTTAACGTTTTTAAAATCTTAAAGTGGTATTTGTAGCTGAAATGCTTCAAGTTTATTAGCATTATATCTATATACATAGAGTATACCAAACATTAGGAACACCTTCCTAATATTGAGTTGCACCTTGGATTACCATACCCCTCAAAGGCAGTCTATGTCATGGATTCACCTGGCACACATACACAATCCAGTCTATGTCAAGGATTCACCTGGTCAGTCTACTCCTCTTCATCCACACTGATTGAAGTGGATTTAACACCTGACATCAATAAACTATGCATGGATTCACCTGGTCAGTCTATGTCATGGATTCACCTGGTCAGTCTATGTCATGGATTCACCTGGTCAGTCTATGTCATGGATTCACCTGGTCAGTCTATGTCATGGATTCACCTGGTCAGTCTATGTCATGGATTCACCTGGTCAGTCTATGCCATGGATTCACCTGGTCAGTCTATGCCATGGATTCACCTGGTCAGTCTATGCCATGGATTCACCTGGTCAGTCTATGTCATGGATTCACCTGGTCAGTCTATGTCATGGATTCACCTGGTCAGTCTATGTCATGGATTCACCTGGTCAGTCTATGTCATGGATTCACCTGGTCAGTCTATGTCATTGATTCACCTGGTCAGTCTATGTCATGGATTCACCTGGTCAGTCTATGTCATGGATTCACCTGGTCAGTCTATGTCATGGATTCACCTGGTCAGTCTATGCCATGGATTCACCTGGTCAGTCTATGTCATGGATTCACCTGGTCAGTCTATGTCATGGATTCACCTGGTCAGTCTATGTCATGGATTCACCTGGTCAGTCTATGTCATGGGAAGTGAGTGTTTTCCTAATGTTTTGTCATTATAGTTTCTAAAGGTTTTCGAGAACTTGAAGTTAGGACAGCCTAAGCATCTTAAAGTTGGTCTTGTAGCCAAGGAGCAGGACCGTTTTGAATAGCTACCACTGTATTCGTATGCTTCTCATTCAAACCCATGTTAATTTGTGCAAATGTTAAATGGTTATAAATCCAAAATGTATAAATAGTATCAACAAGCCGTATGCAAGCCATCTGAGTTGAGTCAGTCTGCACATTTCAACATTGGATTGAAGTTCATAGCTTAACCCTTAAGACCCATGGTTGAACAAATGCAATGCTTCCAAAAAATTGCATTGTGTACAGGTCCTAAACTCAAACATCATGACAAACACTACCTATTGCATCTCCTTAGACCCAGATGTATCTCTGAGCAGTATGTGTCGTGTGTCTGTATGATTATTGTGGCATCAGTAAACTCTGAAACATCAGAAACCTGTCCACTCGTCTAAGACTGCACCAGTCCACCAAACAAGCATATGTTGTAAGCCATCCATGCAAGTACATTAAACTAAATATTTTTTCCTATCTTCTCTAAGATGTAGTGATTATGTAAAAAAATATATACATTTCAGAAACAAACATTCTGAGCCAGAGCTAGAGTTAGATTTGTAAGTGC
Source organism: Oncorhynchus clarkii lewisi (assembly GCF_045791955.1). Lineage (NCBI taxonomy): Eukaryota > Metazoa > Chordata > Actinopteri > Salmoniformes > Salmonidae > Oncorhynchus > Oncorhynchus clarkii. The sequence goes on along the minus strand of NC_092159.1, from coordinate 54,701,747 downwards.
TGCAAAAATGCAACATTGGGCTTAAAGGGTTGCCAAACTGAGACATGGAACCACATTCATATTTGATAGACAATTTAGAGAGATTGTTTACCTTCCAACATCAAAACAACTCAAATGTATATATTTCAACAACAAACTAAAACATGGTGGTTTATGAGGTCAGAATACTGCAATTACGTTCATTCATTTGATGTTAAAGAAGTAAGGTCAAATTGGGATTTAGGAGGTGCCTAAACCTCCTGACAACAATACTGACAGCAACACTTATCACATCATACTGTAGGTCATGGGGGGACCTACACTTTTTGGGGAGAAAGTTAGTAACTGTGAGAAAGTCAGTTCTGGTTACTTTTTAAAGGGGCACTCTGCTCCAAAATGAATGAAAATAAAATTATGCTGACATTTAAAATATACTTTCCCCCTCCAGAAATGAGCCCAATAACATATTGGACAATACTATCAGGCAGGGGTTATCATTATCGCCTGATGTAGCCCATTTGATGCAACATAGTGTCTTTAAATAAACAGCCTGAGGGTTACCCATCTCCATTTACCCCATTTGGCTAATCATTAGCTAGATCACAACCTCTAAAGTATAAACATTAGGCTAATCATTAGCTAGATCACAACCTCTAAAGTATACACATTAGGCTAATCATTAGCTAGATCACAACCTCTAAAGTATACACATTAGGCGAATCATTAGCTAGATCACAAACCTCTAAAGTATAAACATTAGGCAAATCATTAGCTAGATCACAACCTTTAAAGTATAAACATTAGGCTAATCATTAGCCAAATCACAACCTCTAAAGTATAAACATTAGGCTAATCATTAGCTAGATCACAAACCTCTAAAGTATAAACATTAGGCTAATCATTAGCTAGATCACAAACTCTAAAGTATAAACATTAGGCAAATCATTGGCTAGATCACAAACCTCTAAAGTATAAACATTAGGCTAATCATTGGCTAGATCACAAACCTCTAAAGTATAAACATTAGGCTAATCATTAGCTAGATCACAACCTCTAAAGTATAAACATTAGGCTATCTTGTTACAAGTTAGCAACACATTAATGACTTGAATGCCCCCCCCAAAAAAAAGAACATTCCATTGGCACGCAGCCAATGGACTAAATATTCAAATCCTGTTGCTGCAGGATTATTTTGCTGTGACAATACAGGTGAAATGAATATCCTACATCTGTAGTAACAGTAGAAAGACAAGTGATTCTCCTCTTCTAACAGTGACCATCAAAACTGCTTACAAAGGTGTGTTTTCCTGCCACTGCATTAAGAATGTTGTACAGTGAGTGACAGGACATACATATTTCTCTCCCTGTGCAGCACTCGCAATTTGAATACGCCTTCCAGAGGAATATATTATAGGCTGAACAATTGAATAGTTCAACTATTCAACAGTGGGATTCTTTGATTTTTCTGTTGCATACTCCCTTTACAAAAAAGGAAGTAAAATTTGCAGTTTCACATGTGAAAATCGCATTTTCAAATGTTGAGCTTAAATTTCACGTGAAACCATATTTTCACATGTATAAAATGTGGAGTTCAGGTGTTAACACCAACTTTCCATGTGAGTTGCAGTTGCACATGTGAAATTAGCTGTTTCACTTCAACATGTGAATTTTAGATATGCAGTTCAACATTTTAAAATCAAATTGTGTGCCATCCTATCGGACTTCCAATCACAGCCGGATGTGATACAGCCTGGAATCGAACCAGGGTCTGTAATGACACCTATAGCACTGTGATGCAGTGCATTAGACCGCTGTTCCACTCCAGAGCCCACACCAAGACACGTAAAAAACAATCATGTAAAAATCACATTTGCATTTTCACATGTACGAAAACTCCACAGGTGAAAATCTCCCTTTCACGTGTGATGGTGAAATAGTGTTATTCACCTCACATGTGAAAAGGTGTTGTTAGCATGCTGCAGTAGCAATGTTTCCACATTTGGAAGTGCAAATTCTGTAACGCCATTCTGTAAAAAGGCAACTTAGCCTATCTGAGTATAATAATTAAAGTGTGTTAAAAATGATTATTTCTTATTTCTGAGCCATTCATTTGGAGTGTTACCTGGCGGATTGGGTCCAATTTAAACCCTGGTTATGTCTCCAAGTTAAGCCATAAAGGACAACAATATATTACTAAAATAAAGTTACATAGAAAATCCACAAAACATTGGATCTTTTAAAAAATATATGTTTTTGAGGGCAAAATACAAAATGTGGATTGGTCAAGTTGATACATTTTGCCATTTCAGACAAAACAATCAAAGTCCCTGTGCCCAAGAAAGCGTAGGTAACCTGCCTAAATGACTACCGCTTTGAAAGGCCAGTGATGGCTCATATCAACTCCTTCATCCGGAAACGCTAGACCCACTCCAATTTGCATACCCCCTCAATAGATCCACAGATGATGCAATCTGCCCTTACTTTAAAAAAAAATGTTAATCAATAATCAAAGGCCTATTACAAGTATTTCTGAAGGGTAATATATTTTTTCCTCATTTGGATGTATGCTGGCTTCTTAATGTTACCATTGTAATGCACATTTAAAATGTTTCTGGTTCGAAAAGTAGAAATAGTATCAAAAAGCTGTGCGCAATTATTATATTGTTTCAGTCTGCATATTTCAACATTTGTTTGGTTTTGATAGCTTAAACGGTTCAAGAGGAGTAGCATTAAGGTTTGACCATTCAAGTGGTAGTTTAAGGGTCTGCAATAAACCATTTATTAGCCATTTTTAAATTGTTTGTTCACCATTTATTAAGCATTACTCCCACATGAATAAACCATTTACTAATCAAGTGAAGTATTTTTGCATTCTTTCATCTAAAGTGAGTGCTATGTACATAAATATTCCATACATGTTTGGAGTGACCAGTGTAAAAAAGATGGGCCTGCCATTGGTATACATTCTGTAGTACCTGGTAAAAGAATAAGCACACAACACAGGATGTTAAAGGAAATATTTCTACGTGTGAATAATTAGCTTACTAACGTTTACAAAAGTGGGAGTAATGATTAATAAATGGTCAGCAAATGCCTTTTAAATGCCTTCATGGTTCATTATGGGCCCTTAAAATAAAGTGTTACAGGCACTTGTATTGCCATTGAAATGCATTTGGTGAAATGCACTTAAGAAATGTTGTAGTAGAAAAGGTATAAATAGAAGGGGGAAAATCTCAAGCAATCGAAGTTGGGGCTGTTGTTTAGTGTTCAATGCGTAAGCGGTTTAAGTGCTTAGAGTGAGTGGAAGAAATAGACAAACTACAAAAGTACATTTCCTAAAGAACATTTGTGTGCTTGATAGCTTGTCTTAAAGTATTTATAGTTTTGAAATACGTTATAGTAGTGATAGTGACTGCAGTACCCTTACAGGAAAAACCAGATTTCATATGTGATCTTATGTGACGTTAATGTGATAACATGTGACAACATGGAAAAGAAACATGTGACAACATGAAACTACACATATGAAAACATGATCTCATGTTAAATAAATGTGACAACATGGGGATGTAAAATTTCATACCATGAAACTATGTGACAACTTTTTATAGTTTTTCCCGTTAAAGTGCAAGTTAGATTTTCAAGTGACAGTTTTTGACATGTGAAAATGCAATTCCACATGTCAAAGTTAAGTTTTCACATGTAAAAATGCTCATTTAATTTTCACGTGAAAATTGAAATGAGTGAAAACATGTTATTCTCTTCATGTGATTTTTTGTTGTTGTAAGAAAAGTAATGAAATGGAGGTTTTAAGTTAGTGGTATGCTGTTCAGCTAAAATGGTGTACAAATCTTGTATCATTGACAATATGATTTGGCATGATCACGTAGTAGTGACTTTTTAATATGACCCCACCTGGGTATGCTGATGTTTCTGCTGCACCACAAAGCCTGTAACCTTCTCAGAAGGCCCATCAGATTCAGTACCTATAAAACATCTCTGCACTTAGCAAAAGAGTGTCATCTGCACTGCTATTTTATTTATCAGTTCATCTGACTATTCTCTCATCATTGATTCTATTTACTTATTTCAGCAATTAGAGCTTTTTTTTTGGTATAGTTGTCTAATGTTATTATGTTTAAACGTTACTCCTGAATCACTATGATAAATCAAATAGTTTTTCTTCATACAACGCTGAGATTTACTTTGAAGTCCAAAGTGTCGGAAGTGAACTCAGTGTACAGGTGAACTCAGTGTACAGGTGAACTCAGTTATTCATACAGCCATGGTGGCATTGCAGGAGAATCAGAATACCGGGAACTAAGAAGTTATGAGTCCAAATCCCGGGTGAGAACATGTTGACTAATAATGACTGTATAAATATACATACACAATGTAATCATGTACATCACATTTGTAAGTTGAAAACACTGTGGCTATTTCAGGATGTTCCAGGGACATCCTAACGACACATTTTTGCTTGCAGTGCATTATGTGAACATTTTAATTCACATGTGAAGGTTAATGTGAAATATCATCACTTATGAAGTGTTCCAAAACCACATGATTTGACATGTGAAAGGTTATGTGATCACTTGTGGAAATCCACATGGAGATGAAAATGCCCTCCTACATACCACTTACCTTTTACACAGAAAAATGGTTGGATGGAAACGTGGTAACTATCTGCAAACCTGCATGGTGACATTCTTTCCATACCTCTTCCTTGGCTGCATTTACACAGGCAGCCCAATTCGGATATTTAGCTGCTCATTGGTCTTTTGACCAATCAGATCAGCTCTTTTGACAATAATTGTGCAAAAGATCAGAATTTGGCTGCCTGTGTAATCTTCTTTCTCTCCAATTGTCATGTCACACATAACAAAGGCATGGTTTTCTATAGTCAAATTCTAATTCCTGTCAACGCGCCCTGCAACAAGAACGAACTGGAAAAGTGGCATATCTGTTCATTTGAAACTCTGGATGATGGCCTTGTGAACTATCTTATAACATTTTTAGCTAACCACATTGGAACATTCTTATCTTTAAGGACATGGATGTCCTGGCAATAAATCAGCTCATCTCCGGGTGACTTCAGTCACAGTAAAATGCTATGATAAGTGACGCTGGGCAAATACCTAACGTCAAGTCAGATAGTTTCACAGTCAGTCATTGAACTAATAAAAAAACTAGACACAGGCAATGCTGCATATCAATGCAAAAGCCTGCAGGCAAAACATGTTCATGCTTTGAATTGTTCACATTTTACAATTGTATAATACATATAAAGTTGGTTCAGCCATGTGAAAAGAATAACACATACATACTAGAAAAGTACATTTCCTAAAGAATATGTGTGTGCTTGCTAGCTTGTCTTGAAGTATTTATGGTAGTGCTAGTGACTGCAGTAGGAACCGTAGTGACCGGTTACAGTTGAAAAAGTAGCTAGATTGAAAGATTGATTGATTGATTTATTTATTGATAGCCTAAATATGTAAACGTTGGTTTGGTGTTTCTAGCTTGAGCGGTTCAAGATTTACTACTATTTTAGATGGGTAATTTATGCAAATGTCAATAGTTATAATTTATAAAGTTTTGACATTTTTAAAGTTGTTTTAATGTTTGTAGCTGAAATGGTTAAAGAGCGGTAGCTTTTAAAATGTCCACCACTTTGTTCTTATGGCTGGCATTGAATCCATTAAGTGTTATGCAAATTTATGCAAATACATGTATTTATGTAGTTTAGATATGTAGTTCAGGATAGCCTGAACATTTTAAAGTTGTTCTTGTAGCTTAATTGGCTTAGGAGCAGGACAATGTTGAATACCTACCAATGTATTACAATTGTTCTCATTCAAGCCCACGTTAATTTATGCCCCCCAAAATATGATTCATATTATTATGTAAGAGATCTAGAGTGGTCTTGCCTTCAGCAAGCACACTAATAATAATAAGAGTATGTAACGGCCTAGCTATGCCACGAGTGGATTTCCGTGAGACTTGCTTGATACGGAGTTGATAAGAGTCATTCTGTAGTCAATGTTACTTACTATATCAGCACGTGCATAAAGCCTAGGTGTTGTGCAGCTGCTGTAGCAGCAACCTAAAATTAGGTTTGGAGTCTATTTTTCTCAGATCCACCATACAAACACCATACAAAGTGCCTAAATCTTTTTTTGACACTTAAAAAACATATTCACTCAGCTTCATAGTGAAAATGTAATAGAAACATGAATAATAGTAGTAGGTTACATCAACACAATAGTTGTCACGCACTGACCTTAGTTATCTTTGTTTTCTATATTATTTGGTTAGGTCAGGGTGTGACAAGGGTGGTTTGTTTAGTTGTTGTATTGTCTCTGGGTTTTTGTATGTCTAGGGGTTTTTGTATGTCTAGGGGTTTTTGTATGTCTAGGGGGTTTTGTATGTCTAGGGGTTTTTGTAAGTCTAGGGGTTTTTGTAAGTCTAGGTATTTATATGTCTATGGTTGCCTAGATTGGTTCTCAATCAGAGGCAGCTGTTTATCGTTGTCTCTGATTGGGGACCATATTTAGGTAGCCATATTCCTTGGATAGTTGCCTGTGTCGTTATGTCTATGTATAGTTGCCTGTGGCGACACTTGTTGTTCATAGCGTCATGTTTGTTAAGTGTTCTTTGTTCATTTAAAGAAGAATGTATTCTCATCACGCTGTGCCTTGGTCTCCTCTATATGACGGACGTGACAATAGTCGAAGGCTACCTGTATGAAAATCACATGAAAATAAAACTGTAGTTTTAGGTGCTTCTACACCTGCATTGCTTGCTGTTTGGGGTTTTAAGCTGGGTTTCTGTACAGCACTTTATGACATCAGCTGATGTACGAAGGGTATTATAAATAAATAAATAATAACAAATAATAATAATAATAATAAAATATAAATACGATTGATTGTCTTCCTAGTTCATAACTGGAGGTAGGTTATATGTATAGTAGCAATAGGTTTATTAGAAACATTTAAACATTCAAACCAGCTGATGAACCGAAAGGCAGTTGCAGAGCTGATGGTCTACCTTGTATTATCTTTTGAGGCAGAGGATGCTGTAGAGTAGACCCTCCCCCAACCCTCCTTAGAAGTTATTCTGATTTGACAGGACAAAGTTGTCAAAATGGATGCCACCCGTTTGATCATCGAAGTTGAGAAGCACCCTTTGCTGTACGACCCCAGCAACCCCAAATACAAGGACGCTTTGTCCAAGAAAAAGCATGGAATGCTGTAGCAACCGTCCTCGGAGAACCAGGTATGTTTTGTCAACAAAATCAATTGATGTGCATTTGTTCTGGCCTTCAAAGTACAGACAGCTAGCTAGTGGCGGCTGTGATTGGTTGAAACCCAGGGGTGGGGTTCTATTTAGAATGAGCAGCCAGCTCACAAATGAACAAGTGCCTCAGGGAGAATGCAACAAGCATGCAGATGCTATAAGTGAAAACACATTATCTAACTGGGGATGGCTAACATAATGTCACAAAGCATGATGTGCTAGCAAGTTAACTTTCATTCTGAAATAACTTCCTATTTCCAAGTTAGTCAGATATTAGTTTAGAAAGACTTGAAATTGACATGGGAGCTAAATAGCTAACAAGCTACCAGCTAGCTATAGCTAGCTATCTGCTTATCAAAGGTAGATAAAGAGTTCAATTGACCCAAAAATCTACCTGTCATGCCCTGATCTGTTTCACCTGTCCTTGTGATTGTCTCCACCCCTTCCAGGTGCAGCTGATTTTCCCACTGTATTTATCCCTGTGTTTCCTGTCTCTCTGTACCAGTTCGTCTTGAATGTTTCCAAGTCAACCAGCGTTTTTCCCGTTCTCCTGCTTTTTGCATTTCTCCTTTTTCTAGTCCTCCTGGTTTTGACCCTTGCCTGTTTCTGGACTTTGTACCCGCCTGCCTTGACCACAAGCCTGTCTGCCACTCTGTACCTCCTGGACTCTGATCTGGTTTTGACCTTTTGCCTGTCCATGACCATTGTCTTGCCTACTGTCTTGCCTACTGTCTTGCCTACTCCTTTTGGATGAATAAACATTGTAAGACTCCAACCATCTGCCTCCTGTGTCTCGCCTTATGTCATGACACTACCAAACAATTTCACAATGTTTCTCAAAGTTACTATAACAAGCTAATTAATTTGATCATGCTTTGTGATAAACCCAGATTTACGCTGTGTAAGTCAACACAACATGTCGCCTGATAAACACCATGGGGAAAACAATACAATTGACCAGCCACAGTCATGCTTTTTTGCCCAACCAGATCTGCGATGAGAAGGTCCTAGCTAGTGTATCCCTCTGTCCTTCCACTCTTGTTGGATGTAGATGTACGGTTGATCAGGTCCCAGGCTTCCATGACTGTTATGATTATTTACAAGTTAAATACAATTAGCTTTTTGCTTTAGCGTCATCTGTACCTGATAGAGCAGATCTAGTCTCAAGCAGAAGTAAGCTGTCTGGTGCGAGAGACTCATTGGGAGGAAGACTCGAGCAGACCCGGAAGTTCTGACTGAGTGAACATTTGAGCGCTCCAGGGTGGTCCATTTATTTAGCGCTGTAAAAATGTATGCTATAAAATTCTGTGATTTCATTGGGGCAGTTCTCCCTCATATCAAATAGGTGGCAAAACAATCCAAGCAATGTTCGCACGGCCTATGTGCCCACGGAGCTGCTGCTGCTGAGTCAATGAGGAGCAGAGTAGTAACCACTTGTTTTGAACAATATATTTTTAAAACATAATCATGAATTATATAATATATATATATTTGTATATTTATATAAATATATTATTATATATTATTGATTTATTTTTACAATTTGACCAATCACATGTGGGGTTCTGCCCCTAACACCCAAATGGGCAGGCCACCACTGCAGCTAGCCAGCAACTGTTCAATTGTTGATTAATGAATGAGGTTAATGAATTGACTGCAGATGGTTGTAGAATTTTTACTCAACTTTATTTTTGATGTAATGAGAAATATGGTTGTCGTCATATACACACATTGGACCCCAAATTAATCTTGTTTTAATAATTCCCATGGAAAAAACTAACATATTTGCTCGCTTTATTCATTTCTATTGAAAGACTTACCTGAGCGTTTCATACACTGTCCATGGCACGTCCGAGTTTAGCCATTCGCGCAGTGCGCATTTCCATATCTTTTCCACTTCAGACGCGCGCCTTTATCGACGTGGTGCTGTTAAAGACGTGTATCAAAGCAACGAAATGTTTTGAAGAAGTTGACTATGTTACACAACGATCAAGTCAACAAGTCCTCGTCTCAATTCCAAGCGGGAGCAGCACACACTCAATAATCCGTTTTTGCATCTTTGCTGATCTCAAAACGCCCACAATCTAATCATTATTGTTATGTAAACTAAGATACATTTTCTTATCAAATCAAAGTATCTTGTTTGATTGTGATGAATGTGTCGTTTACTGTTAGCAAAGTAAAACAGCAAGCTCCAGCTCTGCAGGGTGCAGAATTCATTTGAAGGTGGGAATGCAGTTAATTCATCTGGAGCTTTTCGGCTAGTCCTTTAGGAGAGGGAGGCTGGCTGCTGCGCTGGTATTTATATATCACAATAGCGTGACAACGTCACTATGCTTCTGAGCAGGTCTCTCACCAATAGCTACTGATCCACCATAAAGCCATACATACAGTACTCACCTGTTGCACAAGCTAAGGCAATAGGACTGATGCAACCTGGACTCAGGGTTAGACGTAACATAGTAAAGGACAATCGTGGATGTTCAAATTAGAATGATATGTAACATTTGGTATGGTATTTATACATTTGTGGATATCTATCATCAATTTCGTATGATATGTTATGAATTACAATTCATATGATATGTTAAGAATTGCAATTCGTACAATATGTTGTGAATTTGCAATGCATATGATATGTTACGAATTCCAACTTGTTGTTGCTAACGTTAGCTAGGTGGTTAAGGTTAGGGTTAAGGTTAGGCATTAGGTTAAAGTGTTATGGTTAGAGGAAGGGTTAGCTAACATGCTAAGTAGTTGTAAAGTAGTAAGTGCCAAAATCCATGATGAGATTCGAACGCGCAACCTTTGGGGTGCTAGACATTCGTGTTATATACGTCACTATACCAAATGTAACATATCATACAAATTGAGTTACTCTGATCTCCGTTTACTGTGTTACGTCTATTCTATGAGACCAAGCTGACTGATGAAATCTTTGCACAGCAGCTGTTTTTAGCATCATTAACTTTATTTACACCTTTCCAACTATCAGACTTACCTTTTTTTTTATTTTTTTTAAATCTTTTGTTAAAATGTATATGTTTTTTAATTAGGCTAGGACTATCCAGGATTCTATAAAAAAAATAGATTCTTCACTTGGATTGATGTATGGTTCAAGACATTAATTTGAGAGGGAAGATGTTTATATCACTATATTGGCTATGTTCCTAATACAGAGTTCATTATTTGAGACTCTCTCCCCATAGGATAAACCCACGGCTGTGATTTCTGGCTTGGAATGCTTTCACGTTGTTTTATGTTGACAGATGAATGGTTGTATGGTTTGGGTGTCAGACACTAATGAACTAAGATCATAGAAAATTGATTCCTCTACCAGCATGGGGTCTTTTCATCTGGTTTGAGACATACAATATTGCATGGACATGTATTCCAGTCATTTCTATTAGCCTGGTCCAAGTTATGTGTGTGTGCTTGTCAAGCCAAACATGTCTGAATACCCTTTAAGCACATACATGGGGTGGCAGGTAGTGTTTAGAGCGTTGGACTAGTAAGCGGAAGGTTGCTACATGAATCCTGACAAGGTAAAAATCTGTTGTTCTGCCCCTGAACAAGGCAGTTAACCCACTGTTTCTAGGCTGTCATTGTAAATAAGTATTTGTTCTTAACTGACTTGCCTAGTTAAAAAAAAATACATAATTGTTTCCCAAATTACACTTTATTTTCCTGGGAACCCAAAATGATATTTTTTTTCCCTATCACCAACACACCTGATTGAAATAATCAGGCTTGATGATGAGTTGAACCATAAAATGTGTTAGTCCGAGGGCAAAAGCAGAACTATCCACCTCATAGGGTCACACGACCAGGATTGGGAAACACTGACTCATACCCTCCATTAGATGATTGATTATGGTCCTCTATCACACCCTTGTGGCCTAAGTAGAGATCATTGCCAGGGTGGAATGTGGGCATTAGCCTGGTCCCAACCCCATTGCTCATTGTCAAGACAAACATGTTTGGCATGATAACGAGTGATAAGGAGTTGTCATGACGGAACAAACAGATTGACACTCATGCTAAATTTGTATGACTTTTTTACACATGAATGTGAGATTATCCTTCCTTTCAAACATTTGACTTTTATCATTTAAAACACGTGACAGTCACCAACAACAACAGAAAACATACAACACAAGCACAATGTACAACACAACAGCAACGATGTCAAGGAACTCCAAAAACATACTAGAAAACGAAGAAGAAAAATCTTCCTTTCCTCCCTTGTCCCTCGTCTTCTTCTCTTACGGGCTAGCCAACCCCTCTCAACACTGCATCCTCTCCCATATACCAAACCACGGGGATCCAGATGCACAGAAACCTATCAAGTTTCCCCTGGAAGACATACAGTATCCCAGTCCTTCCAGAGGAAATAACCACAACCACAGATGATCCATCTTGGTATAACCACTACTGTCTCTGTTGCAGTAGGGCCTAGACAAATCACATACAAGTTGAAATCCTTATAAAGCACATGCACCAGTTGTTTCTCAAATGACAAACTCTGGTCCCGGGGAACCAACCATTTTAGTTTTTGCCCTATCACCAACACAGCCTTTTGTGAAATGATAAAAGGCTTTATGATGAGTTGATTACTTGTTTCAATGTGTTATGGTAAAAACCAAAATATTCACCCCTTATGGTCCTCATGGCCGGGACCAGGATTGGGAAACACTGACCTACAGCCCCCATCAGTTGATTTATGCTTGTGGCCCCTTGCGGTCAAAGTTTTACTGATTATGTTCATATGTCTGGGTTTACTTCAAACCTCTATGGTGAACCAACAATGGAAATGTCAGGAAGAGTACCATGAAAAACAGGTTTATATATTTGACTTAATGGCTGCTTTCACATAGGCCTCCCAATTCTAAACTTATTTTCACTAATTGGTCTTAGTGGACCAATTAGTGGAAAAGATATCAGAATTGGGCTGCCTGTGTAAATGCAGCCATTAAATGACAATGAGCTGGCATGATAGCACAAACAGACTGGCACTCAGGCTGCATTTTTATTGGCATAGCACATACATGTGATTATCCTTCTTTTCAAAGATTTTACTTCTATAATTTGAATGTATGACAGTCACCAACAACAACAGAAAATATACAACAGAAACACAAAACACACACAATGCAAAACACAAAACCACAGCACATACATGTGTGATTATCCTTCCTTTCTAACATGTTACTTTAACACAAAACCATAGCACATACATGTGAGATTATCCTTCCTTTCAAACATTTTACTTTAACACAAAACCACAGCACATACATGTGAGATTATCCTTCCTTTCAAACATTTTACTTTAACACAAAACCACAGCACATACATGTGAGATTATCCTTCCTTTCAAACATTTTACTTTAACACAAAACCACAGCACATACATGTGAGATTATCCTTCCTTTCAAACATTTTACTTTAACACAAAACCATAGCACATACATGTGAGATTATCCTTCCTTTCTAACATTTTACCTAACACAAAACCACAGCACATACATGTGAGATTATCCTTCCTTTCTAACATTTTACTTTAACACAAAACCATAGCACATACATGTGAGATTATCCTTCCTTTCTAACATTTTACTTTAACACAAAACCATAGCACATACATGTGAGATTATCCTTCCTTTCTAACATTTTACCTTAACACAAAACCACAGCACATACATGTGAGATTATCCTTCCTTTCTAACATTTTACTTTAACACAAAACCATAGCACATACATGTGAGATTATCCTTCCTTTCTAACATTTTACTTTAACACAAAACCATAGCACATACATGTGAGATTATCCTTCCTTTCTAACATTTTACTTTAACACAAAACCATAGCACATACATGTGAGATTATCCTTCCTTTCTAACATTTTACTTTAACACAAAACCATAGCACATACATGTGAGATTATCCTTCCTTTCTAACATTTTACCTTAACACAAAACCACAGCACATACATGTGAGATTATCCTTCTTTTCAAAGATTTTACTTCTATAATTTGAATGTATGACAGTCACCAACAACAACAGAAAATATACAACAGAAACACAAAACACACACAATGCAAAACACAAAACCACAGCACATACATGTGAGATTATCCTTCCTTTCTAACATTTTACCTTAACACAAAACCATAGCACATACATGTGAGATTATCCTTCCTTTCTAACATTTTACTTTAACACAAAACCACAGCACATACATGTGAGATTATCCTTCCTTTCTAACATTTTACTTTAACACAAAACCATAGCACATACATGTGAGATTATCCTTCCTTTCTAACATTTTACTTTAACACAAAACCATAGCACATAAATGTGAGATTATCCTTCCTTTCAAACATTTTACTTTAACACAAAACCACAGCACATACATGTGAGATTATCCTTCCTTTCTAACATTTTACTTTAACACAAAACCACAGCACATACATGTGAGATTATCCTTCCTTTCTAACATTTTACCTTAACACAAAACCATAGCACATACATGTGAGATTATCCTTCCTTTCTAACATTTTACCTTAACACAAAACCATAGCACATACATGTGAGATTATCCTTCCTTTCTAACATTTTACCTTAACACAAAACCATAGCACATACATGTGAGATTATCCTTCCTTTCTAACATTTTACTTTAACACAAAACCACAGCACATACATGTGAGATTATCCTTCCTTTCTAACATTTTACTTTAACACAAAACCATAGCACATACATGTGAGATTATCCTTCTTTTCAAAGATTTTACTTTAACACAAAACCATAGCACATACATGTGAGATTATCCTTCCTTTCTAACATTTTACCTTAACACAAAACCATAGCACATAAATGTGAGATTATCCTTCCTTTCTAACATTTTACTTTAACACAAAACCACAGCACATACATGTGAGATTATCCTTCTTTTCAAAGATTTTACTTTAACACAAAACCATAGCACATACATGTGAGATTATCCTTCTTTTCAAAGATTTTACTTTAACACAAAACCATAGCACATACATGTGAGATTATCCTTCCTTTCTAACATTTTACTTTAACACAAAACCATAGCACATAAATGTGAGATTATCCTTCCTTTCTAACATTTTACTTTAACACAAAACAACAGCAACTTCAAGGAACTCCAAAACAAAACATAATAGAATGTTTTTTTCCAACTCCTCGCTCCTCCTTTATTCCTTCTCCCTCTTCTTCTTCTCTCAGAGGACTGGGATTGACCTCTACCCTCCATCACTGTTTAAGTATTGCCTATCTATCAATCCCATGTGGCCAAAGTTGTACTGATTATGTTCATATGTCTGGACTTGGCAGGAACAGGACCATGAGAAACCGGTTTATATATTTGACTCATCCCTCAACTTCCTGCCTATACTACTGGGATGTGTTTTTGTATTTTCCCGTGTTTTAACATTGCCTTGTGTTATTGTTTAGTATGCCCTTGGGTTATTTTTATTATATGGAAGACTACACTAAGTGTACAAAACTTTAGGAACGCCTGCTCTTTCCATGACTGGCCAGGTTAAAGAAGGGTTTTGAAGTGAGACATGGATTGTGTACTGTATGTGTGCCATTCAGAGGTTGAATGAACAAGAAAAACATGTAGTGTCTTTGAACAGGGTATGGTGGTAGATGCCAGGTGCACCGGTTTCTCAAGAACTGCAACGCTGCTGAGTTTTACACGCTCAACAGTTTCCCGTGTGTATCAAGAACGGTCCACCACCCAAAGGACTTTCAGACAAATTGGCAGAACTGTGGGAAGCATTGGCGTCAACAAGGGCCAGCATCCCTGTGGAACGCTTTCCACACCTTGTAGAGTCTATGCCCCGATGAATTCAGGCTGTTCTGAGGGTGAAAGGGGGTGTAACTCAATATTAGGAATGTGTTCCGAATGTTTTGTGCACTCAGCGTGTATAGGAAACAGAGAGAAAAAGAGAGAGAAAGTAAGGCTGTATTTAGACAGGCAGCCAAATTCTGGTACTTTTTTCATTAATTGGTCTTTTGACCAATCAGATCAGCTCTGAGAAAGATCTGATGTGAAAAGATCTGATGTGATTGGACAAAAGACCCGTTTTGGGCTGCCTGTCCAAACGCAGCCAAATAACAATGCAATGGCCTGGGTCATACACAGCCAATTATATGATGACATGTAAAGTATCCTTTGTAATCCTGTGGCAGTTGCAGTGTTTGACTTTCAACTTTACAAATATCACAAAGCAGACAGCGAGAGAGAGAGAGAGAGAGATAAACTCCCATATCTATTGGGTGAAATACAACAGTGTGCAATCACAGCAGCAAGATTTGTGAGAGAGGGAGGAAAGGGGGATGAAAGAGGGCTGAGGGAGGGTGAGAGGAAAGGGAGGAAAGTGGGATGAAGAGGGCTGAGGGAGGGAGAGAGGGAAGGGGGATGAAAGAGGGCTGGGGGAGGGAGAGAGAGAGGGAGGAAAGGGGGATGAAGAGGGCTGAGGGAGGGAGAGAGGGAGGGAGGAAAGGGGGATGAAAGAGGGCTGGGGGAGGGAGAGAGAGAGGGAGGAAAGGGGGATGAAGAGGGCTGAGGGAGGGAGAGAAGGAAGGGGGATGAAAGAGGGCTGGGGGAGGGAGAGAGAGAGGGAGGAAAGGGGGATGAAGAGGGCTGGGGGAGGGAGAGAGAGAGGGAGGAAAGGGGGATGAAGAGGGCTGGGGGAGGGAGAGAGAGAGGGAGGAAAGGGGGGTGAAGAGGGCTGAGAGAGGGAGAGAGGGAGGGCGGAAAGGGGGATGAAAGAGGGCTGGGGGAGGGAGAGAGAGAGGGAGGAAAGGGGGATGAAGAGGGCTGAGAGGGAGGGAGAGAGGGAAGGGGGATGAAAGAGGGCTGGGGGAGGGAGAGAGAGAGGGAGGAAAGGGGGATGAAGAGGGCTGAGGGAGGGAGAGAGGGAAGGGGGATGAAAGAGGGCTGGGGGAGGGAGAGAGAGGGAGGAAAGGGGGATGAAGTGGGCTGAGGGAGGGAGAGAGAGAGAGGGAGGAAAGGGAGGGTGAAGTTATGTGACAGTGATTTCCTGGGAAGTGGGAACGATGTCTCCTGAGACAATCTGACTCAAGATGGCCGACTAGTCACCTTATAGCTGTCACTCTGATGAATGAACTGATATGTCTAATAGTCCACCTCCATTGCCCAGATTTACCCAGGAGGTAAACTGTCCTCTCTTCCCCTCCTTCTCACTACCTTATACCTTCTTGTAGACATATGCCTACCTCTCACTGTCCTTTCCTTCCCTCTCCTCTTCTCCTCCTCACTGCCCTATTCTCTCCATTCCAGGTCTTCAAATCCCCCTTTTCCTTACTTCTCAATCCACCATCCCCAACTGCCCCCACCAGCCTCCCGTAGCCCTGAGACGGGCCGCTAACCACCATGAGATTGCCCAGTGCCCCGAGGCAGTCTCCCGTAGCCCTGAGACGGGCCGCTAACCACCATGAGATTGCCCAGTACCCCGGGGCAGTCTCCCGTAGCCCTGAGACGGGCCGCTAACCACCATGAGATTGCCCAGTGCCCCGGGGCAGTCTTCCGTAGCCCTGAGACGGGCCGCTAACCACCATGACATTGCCCAGTGCCCCGGGGCAGCCTCCAGGCTGTGACAGTGTGTAGCACCGGTCAAGGGACCACTATAGCTACGTGTCACCACTTACTAAGGACTATTATAGGTTAGAGTGACTGTACATTTATCTCTTCCTGTCTCTCTCTTTCCCTTTCTCTCTCTGGTTCTCTCTCTCTCTCTCTCTCTCTCTCTCTCTCTCTCTCTCTCTCTCCCTCCCTCTCCCTCGCTCTGACCGTGTCCTGAATACCTGTGTTCTAAATAGTAGGCATTTTCGGTATGCACATTTTTTACAATTGAGTTTGCTTTAAATGCCAGGATGTCATACTCATTTCGGTTGTTCATCTAGTAGAATTTTCTGCACACTATTGAAGAAGAGAATGATATTTCCAGACCCACGGGTTTGACTAAAGCTGATAATCAGATAAGTGGATGCACTGTTCTAAAATGAACTAATGCTGGGAATCAACGTAATTGCCCATTAGATGATGCATTCTCAGTATGTATGAGCCTAGTGTGGTAATATGTGTTGCTTACTTCATTTGTTTTTTACTAAACAGCACGTTCTAAAATAGTATGTAGTACAATTAGTATACAGTATGTAGTATACAGTATGTAGTATACAGTAGTAGGCAGGACAGACTGTGAACACAGTCCTCTCTCTCTCTCTGTCTACTAACAGGGACCTGATTTAGAGCAATAGACAGTTTTCCTGGGTAAGTTGAGGCTGAAGTAACTCCTCTGAGTTGTGTTCGTGGGCAAAGGAAATCTCTTGATATACAGTGCCTTGCGAAAGTATTCGGCCCCCTTGGACTTTGCGACCTTTTGCCACATTTCAGGCTTCAAACATAAAGATATAAAACTGTATTTTTTTTGTGAAGAATCAACAACAAGTGGGACACAATCATGAAGTGGAACGACATTTATTGGATATTTCAAACTGTTTTAACAAATCAAAAACTGAAAAATTGGGCGTGCAAAATTATTCAGCCCCTTTACTTTCAGTGCAGCAAACTCTCTCCAGAAGTTCAGTGAGGATCTCTGAATGATCCAATGTTGACCTAAATGACTAATGATGATAAATACAATCCACCTGTGTGTAATCAAGTCTCCGTATAAATGCACCTGCACTGTGATAGTCTCAGAGGTCCGTTAAAAGCGCAGAGAGCATCATGAAAAACAAGGAACACACCAGGCAGGTCCGAGATACTGTTGTGAAGAAGTTTAAAGCCGGATTTGGATACAAAAATATTTCCCAAGCTTTAAACATCCCAAGGAGCACTGTGCAAGCGATAATATTGAAATGGAAGGAGTATCAGACCACTGCAAATCTACCAAGACCTGGCCGTCCCTCTAAACTTTCAGCTCATACAAGGAGAAGACTGATCAGAGATGCAGCCAAGAGGCCCATGATCACTCTGGATGAACTGCAGAGATCTACAGCTGAGGTGGGAGACTCTGTCCATAGGACAACAATCAGTCGTATATTGCACAAATCTGGCCTTTATGGAAGAGTGGCAAGAAGAAAGCCATTTCTTAAAGATATCCATAAAAAGTGTAGTTTAAAGTTTGCCACAAGCCACCTGGGAGACACACCAAACATGTGGAAGAAGGTGCTCTGGTCAGATGAAACCAAAATTGAACTTTTTGGCAACAATGCAAAACGTTATGTTTGGCGTAAAAGCAACACAGCTGAACACACCATCCCCACTGTCAAACATGGTGGCGCTACAAAGTATTAACTTAAGGGGGCTGAATAATTTTGCACGCCCAATTTTTCAGTTTTTGATTTGTTATAAAAGTTTGAAATATCCAATAAATGTCGTTCCACTTCATGATTGTGTCCCACTTGTTGTTGATTCTTCACAAAAAAATACAGTTTTATATCTTTATGTTTGAAGCCTGAAATGTGGCAAAAGGTCGCAAAGTTCAAGGGGGCCGAATACTTTCGCAAGGCACTTCATTTGACATAAATCTCTTGACGCTCTCTGTGAGAGACACAGAGAGAGATAGAGAGAGAGAGACTATTGCCCTAGAGCACACAAAGATTGTCTGGGTCCACTCACCAACCAAGAATTAACAAAACGGGACAAAAACCCAATTGAGAATCTGCATGCAGAATTCAGACAAAATATACTTTGTGTTCAACGCAGAACCCCAAACAATGTATGCAGAGCAGAATGATGACTATACCTGCTAGTTATCAACATCCAGAAAAGACCTGTTCAACTCTACAACCTCCTAAAAGGAAGCAATGTCCACACATTCCACCACAAAGCCCTCACCTACAGAGAGATGAACCCAGAGTCCCCTCAGCCAGCTGGTTCTGGGGTTCTGTTCACAAACACAATGTATGCAGAGCAGAATGATGACTATACCTGCTAGTTATCAACATCCAGAAAAGACCTGTTCAACTCTACAACCTCCTAAAAGGAAGCAATGTCCACACATTCCACCACAAAGCCCTCACCTACAGAGAGATGAACCCAGAGTCCCCTCAGCCAGCTGGTTCTGGGGTTCTGTTCACAAACACAATGTATGCAGAGCAGAATGATGACTATACCTGCTAGTTATCAACATCCAGAAAAGACCTGTTCAACTCTACAACCTCCTAAAAGGAAGCAATGTCCACACATTCCACCACAAAGCCCTCACCTACAGAGAGATGAACCCAGAGTCCCCTCAGCCAGCTGGTTCTGGGGCTCTGTTCACAAACACAATGTATGCAGAGCAGAATGATGACTATACCTGCTAGTTATCAACATCCAGAAGAGACCTGTTCAACTCTACAACCTCCTAAAAGGAAGCAATGTCCACACATTCCACCACAAAGCCCTCACCTACAGAGAGATGAACCCAGAGTCCCCTCAGCCAGCTGGATCTGGGGTTCTGTTCATAAACACAATGTATGCAGAGCAGAATGATGACTATACCTGCTAGTTATCAACATCCAGAAGAGACCTGTTCAACTCTACAACCTCCTAAAAGGAAGCAATGTCCACACATTCCACCACAAAGCCCTCACCTACAGAGAGATGAACCCAGAGTCCCCTCAGCCAGCTGGTTCTGGGGCTCTGTTCACAAACACAATGTATGCAGAGCAGAATGATGACTATACCTGCTAGTTATCAACATCCAGAAGAGACCTGTTCAACTCTACAACCTCCTAAAAGGAAGCAATGTCCACACATTCCACCACAAAGCCCTCACCTACAGAGAGATGAACCCAGAGTCCCCTCAGCCAGCTGGTTCTGGGGCTCTGTTCACAAACACAATGTATGCAGAGCAGAATGATGACTATACCTGCTAGTTATCAACATCCAGAAGAGACCTGTTCAACTCTACAACCTCCTAAAAGGAAGCAATGTCCACACATTCCACCACAAAGCCCTCACCTACAGAGAGATGAACCCAGAGTCCCCTCAGCCAGCTGGTTCTGGGGCTCTGTTCACAAACACAATGTATGCAGAGCAGAATGATGACTATACCTGCTAGTTATCAGCATCCAGAAAAGACCGGTTCAACTCTACAACCTCCTAAAAGGAAGCAATGTCCACACATTCCACCACAAAGCCCTCACCTACAGAGAGATGAACCCAGAGTCCCCTCAGCCAGCTGGATCTGGGGCTCTGTTCACAAACACAATGTATGCAGAGCAGAATGATGACTATACCTGCTAGTTATCAGCATCCAGAAGAGACCTGTTCAATTCTACAACCTCCTAAAAGGAAGCAATGTCCACACATTCCACCACAAAGCCCTCACCTACAGAGAGATGAACCCAGAGTCCCCTCAGCCAGCTGGATCTGGGGCTCTGTTCACAAACACAATGTATGCAGAGCAGAATGATGACTATACCTGCTAGTTATCAACATCCAGAAAAGACCTGTTCAACTCTACAACCTCCTAAAAGGAAGCAATGTCCACACATTCCACCACAAAGCCCTCACCTACAGAGAGATGAACCCAGAGTCCCCTCAGCCAGCTGGTTCTGGGGCTCTGTTCACAAACACAATGTATGCAGAGCAGAATGATGACTATACCTGCTAGTTATCAACATCCAGAAGAGACCTGTTCAACTCTACAACCTCCTAAAAGGAAGCAATGTCCACACATTCCACCACAAAGCCCTCACCTACAGAGAGATGAACCCAGAGTCCCCTCAGCCAGCTGGTTCTGGGGTTCTGTTCATAAACACAATGTATGCAGAGCAGAATGATGACTATACCTGCTAGTTATCAACATCCAGAAAAGACCTGTTCAACTCTACAACCTCCTAAAAGGAAGCAATGTCCACACATTCCACCACAAAGCCCTCACCTACAGAGAGATGAACCCAGAGTCCCCTCAGCCAGCTGGTTCTGGGGCTCTGTTCACAAACACAATGTATGCAGAGCAGAATGATGACTATACCTGCTAGTTATCAACATCCAGAAGAGACCTGTTCAACTCTACAACCTCCTAAAAGGAAGCAATGTCCACACATTCCACCACAAAGCCCTCACCTACAGAGAGATGAACCCAGAGTCCCCTCAGCCAGCTGGTTCTGGGGTTCTGTTCATAAACACAATGTATGCAGAGCAGAATGATGACTATACCTGCTAGTTATCAACATCCAGAAGAGACCTGTTCAACTCTACAACCTCCTAAAAGGAAGCAATGTCCACACATTCCACCACAAAGCCCTCACCTACAGAGAGATGAACCCAGAGTCCCCTCAGCCAGCTGGTTCTGGGGCTCTGTTCACAAACACAATGTATGCAGAGCAGAATGATGACTATACCTGCTAGTTATCAACATCCAGAAGAGACCTGTTCAACTCTACAACCTCCTAAAAGGAAGCAATGTCCACACATTCCACCACAAAGCCCTCACCTACAGAGAGATGAACCCAGAGTCCCCTCAGCCAGCTGGTTCTGGGGCTCTGTTCACAAACACAATGTATGCAGAGCAGAATGATGACTATACCTGCTAGTTATCAACATCCAGAAAAGACCTGTTCAACTCTACAACCTCCTAAAAGGAAGCAATGTCCACACATTCCACCACAAAGCCCTCACCTACAGAGAGATGAACCCAGAGTCCCCTCAGCCAGCTGGTTCTGGGGCTCTGTTCACAAACACAATGTATGCAGAGCAGAATGATGACTATACCTGCTAGTTATCAACATCCAGAAGAGACCTGTTCAACTCTACAACCTCCTAAAAGGAAGCAATGTCCACACATTCCACCACAAAGCCCTCACCTACAGAGAGATGAACCCAGAGTCCCCTCAGCCAGCTGGTTCTGGGGCTCTGTTCACAAACACAATGTATGCAGAGCAGAATGATGACTATACCTGCTAGTTATCAACATCCAGAAGAGACCTGTTCAACTCTACAACCTCCTAAAAGGAAGCAATGTCCACACATTCCACCACAAAGCCCTCACCTACAGAGAGATGAACCCAGAGTCCCCTCAGCCAGCTGGTTCTGGGGCTCTGTTCACAAACACAATGTATGCAGAGCAGAATGATGACTATACCTGCTAGTTATCAACATCCAGAAAAGACCTGTTCAACTCTACAACCTCCTAAAAGGAAGCAATGTCCACACATTCCACCACAAAGCCCTCACCTACAGAGAGATGAACCCAGAGTCCCCTCAGCCAGCTGGTTCTGGGGCTCTGTTCACAAACACAATGTATGCAGAGCAGAATGATGACTATACCTGCTAGTTATCAACATCCAGAAGAGACCTGTTCAACTCTACAACCTCCTAAAAGGAAGCAATGTCCACACATTCCACCACAAAGCCCTCACCTACAGAGAGATGAACCCAGAGTCCCCTCAGCCAGCTGGATCTGGGGCTCTGTTCACAAACACAATGTATGCAGAGCAGAATGATGACTATACCTGCTAGTTATCAACATCCAGAAAATACCTGTTCAACTCTACAACCTCCTAAAAGGAAGCAATGTCCACACATTCCACCACAAAGCCCTCACCTACAGAGAGATGAACCCAGAGTCCCCTCAGCCAGCTGGTTCTGGGGCTCTGTTCACAAACACAATGTATGCAGAGCAGAATGATGACTATACCTGCTAGTTATCAACATCCAGAAAAGACCTGTTCAACTCTACAACCTCCTAAAAGGAAGCAATGTCCACACATTCCACCACAAAGCCCTCACCTACAGAGAGATGAACCCAGAGTCCCCTCAGCCAGCTGGATCTGGGGCTCTGTTCACAAACACAATGTATGCAGAGCAGAATGATGACTATACCCGCTAGTTATCAACATCCAGAAAAGACCTGTTCAACTCTACAACCACAATGTATGCAGAGCAGAATGATGACTATACCTGCTAGTTATCAGCATCCAGAAAAGACCTGTTCAACTCTACAAACTCCTAAAAGGAAGCAATGTCCACACATTCCACCACAAAGCCCTCACCTACAGAGAGATGAACCCAGAGTCCCCTCAGCCAGCTGGTTCTGGGGCTCTGTTCACAAACACAAAGTGACCCAACCAAACTGTGAGAAGGCAAAAAGATAACTAAATTACACACTGGAAAGAATCAGCCAAACAAATTGGAATGCTATTTGGCCCTGAGCAGTGACTACACAGTGGCAAAATATCTGACCACTGTGACTGACCACAAATTAAGAAAATCATTGACTATGTACAGACTCAGTGAGCATAGCCTTGCTATTGAGAGACGTCGCCATAGGCAGACCTGGCTCTCAAGAGAAGACAGGATATGTCTCCACTGTCCACAAAATTAGGTGGAAACTGAGCTGCACTTCCTGACCTCCTGCCAATGTATGACCACATTAGAGACACATACTTCCCACAGATTTCACAGACCCACAAGGAATTTGAAAACAAATCCAGCATTGATAAACTCCCACATCTGTTAGGCAAAATACCACCATGTGCAATCACAGTGGCAAGATGTGTGGCTTGTTGCCATGGGAAAAGGGCAACAAGTGGAGTACAAACAACATTGTAAATATCACCAATATTTATCTGTTTATAAGTATTGGTGGTATTTGTAGTACTATTTGTACTATTATTCGTACTACAACTATTTGCACATTGCTAAAATACTGTACATAACTGATGATATAACACTTGAAATGTCTTTATCTTTTTGAAACCTTTTTGACTGCAATGTTTACTGTTAATAGTTTTTTGTTGATGTTGTTACATTTCTTTCTTCTCAGTTTTAATTATTGTTAATTTCACTTGCTTTGGCAATGAAATGACATTGAATTGAAAGAGAGATGGAGATGGAGAAAGAGAGAGTGAGCGACATGGAGAGGGAGAAGTGTTCAACAGCATCTGAATTGATGGCTCCCTAGAGACAAGGAGAGGAGAGGGAGGAATGTAAGGAGAGAGGGAGCAAAAAACATAAAATAGAGGAAGAGATATATAGAGGACAGAGGCAGGGAAGGAGGGGTAGAGCTAAAAACTCAATAAAAAGACAGAGAAATGTTGTCTAATCCCAGCCATGTTGTCTAATCCCAGCCTCGCAAGCCGCCTGGTCTCGCGAACTTACATGGCTTTTCCCTACGCAGCGGTAATCAGTCTGGTAATTACAAGGCTAGTCTAATCCCTCTGTGACCAATAAACACACAGCAGAAACTCAGAACAGATACGATCTTCCAGACCTGGGTTGAAATACTACTTGAAATCTTTCAAATAATTTGTGTGTTCTATTGTGCCTGGACTGCCAGATGGGCGAGGTTTGCAATTTTGAGACTATTCTATTGCTCCAGGCAAGTTCAATCAAGCACAGCTATAGTATTTGAAAGGATTTCAAATAGTATTTTAACCCACGTCTTCTATCTTCGTTGGCTTATGGATGTTCAGTGTAGCCCTCCACTACTAGTCATAACTCTGACTGAAGAATACAGATACAGAAATAATAGTATTCTCCTTTGCTACTGTTGGTGGATTTGATATGGAAAAGTAAGACGCCTATTTGGTGTTCTATTCAATTTCAGACAGTCTGCAAGTTGGAACGCAAGAACGAAAGATACAAAAATAATACATCTCTGTGCTTGTTATTCACAGAAACAGCAGCCAATTGGTTGGAGCACGGAGCAGACCAGTGACGACAATGGACCCACTAGGAAAGGAGACGAGGATAGGAGGACAAGAAGAGGGTTTGGGCAGGGTCAGTGCTGTCCTGGCTCTCTACTCCTCTGGGAAGGGAGTAAATAAAGACAGAAAATGAGTTGCATTCTTTCTGATTGACAAAGCCCTCCTAAACATCCACTGATATGAGTGTCCATATTAGGAATACATGTCCAATGCCAGGGCCTATGGATGGAGATGAAGCTGGGCTGGGTAGAAGTAGTGGTTGTTGGAGATTAGCTGTGAAAAACTCATTGGATAAATTGAACTGCCAGAGAAAATACACAAAGGTGCTATTTACAGTCGTGGCCAAATTTTTGAGAATGACACAAATATTAATTTCCACAAAGTTTGCTGCTTCAGTGTCTTTAGATATTGTTGTCAGATGTTGCTATGGAATAGTGAAGTATAATTACAAGCAGTTCATAAGTGTCAACGGCTTTAATTGACAATTACATGAAGTGCAAAGAGTCAATGCAAAGAGTCAATATTTGCTGTGTTGACCCTTCTTTTTCAAGACCTCTGCAATCCGCCCTGGCATGCTGTCAATTAACTTCTGGGACACATCCTGACTGATGGCAGCCCATTCTTGCATAATCAATGCTTGGAGTTTGTCAGAAATTGTGGGGTTTTGTTTGTCCACCCGCCTCTTGAGGATTAACCACAAGTTCTCAATGGGATTAAGGTCGGTGGAGTTTCCTTGCCATGGACCCAAAATATCGATGTTTTGTTTCGAGCCACTTAGTTATCACTTTTGCCTTATGGCAAGGTGCTCCATCATGCTGGAAAAGGCATTGTTCATCACCAAACTGTTCCTGGATTGTTGGGAGAAGTTGCTCTCAGAGGATGTGGTGGTATCATTCTTTATTCATGGCTGTGTTCTTAGGCAAAATTGTGAGAGAGCCCACTCCCTTGGCTGAGAAACAACCACACACATGAATGGTCTCAGGATGCTTTACTGTTGGCATGACACAGGACTGATGGTAGCGTTCACCTTGTCTTCTCCGGACAAGCTTTTTTCCGGATGCCCCAAACAATCGGAAAGGGGATTCATCAGAGAAAATTACTTTACACCAGTCCTCAGCAGTCCAATCCCTGTACCTTTTGCAGAATATCAGTCTGTCCCTGATGTTTTTCCTGGAGAGAAGTGGCTTTTTTGCTGCAAAAGTCTTCGCCTCACTGTGCGTGCAGATGCACTCACACCTGCCTGCTGCCATTCCTGAGCAAGCTCTGTAGTGGTGGTGCTCCAATCCCACAGCTGAATCAACTTTAGGAGACGATCCTGGCGCTTGCTGGACTTTCTTAGGCGCCCTGAAGCCTTCTTCACAAAAATTAAACCGCTCTTCTTGAAGTTCTTGATGATCTGATTAATGGTTGATTTAGGTGCAATCTTACTGGCAGCAATATCCTTGCCTGTGAAGCCCTTTTTGTGCAAAACAATGATGACGGAACGTGTTTCCTTGCAGGCAACCACGGTTGACAGAGGAAGAACAATGATTCCAAGCACCACCCTCCTTTTGAAGCTTCCAGTCTGTTGTTCGACCTCAATCAGCATGACGGAGTGATCTCCAGCCTTGTCTTCGTCAACACTCACACCTGTGTTAACGAGAGAATCACTGACTTGATGTCAGCTGGTCCTTTTGTGGCAGTGCTGAAATGCAGCGGAAATGTTTTTTGGGGATTCAGTTCATTTGCATGGCAAAGAGGGACTTTGCAATTAATTGCAATTCATCTGATCACTCTTCATAACATTCTGGAGTATATGCAAATTGCCATCATACAAACTGACGCAGCAAACTTTGTGAAAATGAATGTTTGTGTCATTCTCAAAACTTTTGGCCACGACTGTAGACCCTAAAAGAGTTCTTTGGCTGTCCCCATTGCAGAACCCTTTGAAGAAGCCTTATTGGTTCCAGGTAGAACCCTCTGTAAAAAAGGGTTCTACATGGAACCCAGAAAGGTTCTACCTGCAACCAAAAAGGGTTCTCCTGTGAAGATAACCGAAGAACCCTTTTGGAACCTTTTTTTCTAAGAGTAGATGAGGATTGTTTTTCTCTAACCTTGTAGGCTTCCATAGTGCTGCACCAACCTCTAAGCTCTATACCCAAAGACAAAGAGCTGACTGATTAAACATGAAGGGAGCAACTGGTGAGGAAGTGGCTGTTTTGAAAAATGAACGCTTTCCTCATAGTCTTTATGTAGCTGGTTGTGGTAGGCTCTGTTGTCTCTGCAGTGTATAGATGTGTCTAGTGGCTCATGCAGACATACAGAATCCAATATATTCAGACTTTCAGCTACACTCGTGTGAGGCTCGTTTTACTTACTCTTCCATGGTAGATCTAGGGTACTGAAGATCTCCTTTTTCATCACTTATAAGTAATGGTACTACTGTAGTCCTTCAGGCCATATTTCATTGTTTTCATTATGTGGAGTGGTACTTCTCACAAGTTTCCAATTTAAAAGATGGACTTTTCACAGAGTGGAGATTCAATCAGAGAGCCCAGACAAGCCCTTAACAATGAATTAATGAGATAATTACTTTGATTTTATTAGCTGCTTTACAGAGTGTTTTCCTCCTTTCTTGGAGAGCCAAATTAATTCATGAATTGATCATTAATTGGTAATTTTAATCAATCAGTCATCATCTGTCATGTAAATTACATTAGCTGTCAGTTAAGCACTATTAGCTATGAACTTGTTCAAAATAAACCCAATTATAGTTAGAATATACACATTATTAAAATTGCCTATATTCTCTATTAGAATGTTCTGCCCCTTCATCCTTAGACATTTAAGTGACAGCTTTGTAATTTAACCGTAATTAGGATAATCACTTGAATATGTGTCCATCGAAAATAACAGGTTTGTTCTTCAGCCTTCAAGGAAAACCATCTAGGAAATAATAATCTATTGTTTTAGAACAATTATTCAATGTGATTATCAGTTACATTTTGAAATGTGTCAGTGGTTTATGTTGATATTGGGTGGGTATGACAGTGGTCTAGCTGGCCACATGACATTTGGTTTGTGGTGCCAAGATTAGTGTGACAGGGGTTACCCAAAAAAAGACCTCTCATTATTAGTTAACACTTCAGAAGTAGCAGCGTCAGCTTGGATTTTGGTCCCTTGCCTCCCCTTATCTTCCGGCATAATGTGGCCTGCATAGAGACAGGCTGCCAGAGAAAGGTGCCACAAATAACCTTCCATGAGGCAAGTGTGTGTGTATTCATGTGTGTATATGTGTGTGCGTGCCTGCGTGTGCATGCATGCAAGTACAATTGGTTCTGAATGTGTGTGTGTGGGTAGCAAATAATAATTTGTTAAAGACACCTCATCTGTCAATAAAAGTAGGTTCGACAACATCTTGATTGACAGGGTGTTGATTGACAGGTTACTCACATCCTGAATGTCACATTGCTGTCTGTCTCACACAGTGGATCTGTCCAAATGAAGATGACGTCATGTGACACTGAGTGATATATCAGTCTGTCGAAGGGCATCGATTAATTCGCCCACCGCGGCTCAGGTGCTTCATGGATGAATGGCTCTCCTATCCTGGGGATCCTGGAGAAATAAGATCTTATAAGAGAGGAGGTAGACTCGCCCGTAGTCCTGGTTGTCCCTGATTGTTATGATACTAACTAAGGTTCATGTTAGGAGATCCATGACTACCACTTCCACACTGCATCCCCAGGCTGCAGGTTTGTTTGGTGGCCATGAGGCTGCAGGTTTGTTTCGTGGCCATGAGGATGCTGGTTTGTTTGGTGGCCATGAGGCTGCTGGTTTGTTTTTTGGCCATGAGACTGCAGGTTTGTTTGGTGGCCATGAGGCTGCAGGTTTGTTTGGTGGCCATGAGGATGCAGGTTTGTTTGGTGGCCATGAGGCTGCAGGTCTGTTTGGTGGCCATGAGGCTGCTGGTTTGTTTGGTGGCCATGAGGATGCTGGTTTGTTTGGTGGCCATGAGGCTGCAGGTTTGTTTGGTGGCCATGAGGATGCTGGTTTGTTTGGTGGCCATGAGGCTGCAGGTCTGTTTGGTGGCCATGAGGCTGCTGGTTTGTTTGGTGGCCATGAGGATGCTGGTTTGTTTGGTGGCCATGAGGCTGCAGGTTTGTTTGGTGGCCATGAGGATGCTGGTTTGTTTGGTGGCCATGAGGCTGCTGGTTTGTTTTTTGGCCATGAGGCTGCTGGTTTGTTTGGTGGCCATGAGGCTGCAGGTTTGTTTGGTGGCCATGAGGCTGCAGGTTTGTTTGGTGGCCATGAGGCTGCAGGTTTGTTTGGTGACCATGATGCTGCAGGTTTGTTTGGTGGCCATGAGGCTGCAAGTTTGTTTGGTGGCCATGAGGCTGCAGGTTTGCTTGGTGGCCATGATGCTGCTGGTTTGTTTGGTGGCCAAGATGCTGCTGGTTTGTTTGGTGGCCATGAGGCTGCTGGCTGGTTTGGTGGCCATGAGGCTGCTGGCTGGTTTGGTGGCCATAAGGCCTTGGCTTTGAGACTTTAGTATGGGGAATGCATGTTTGTAGTTTTCCTTTGTGTATGTTTATTTTTGTCACCATCCGAACAAATAATAATCCACTTGGATTTGCTGACCAAGAGGCCAAGAAGGAGCTGGCTCTGAGGCAAGGTTGTTGTCTCCTGGGTACATGCATTCATCACCTGGTCGCATACGCTTACCTCACACATTTATGCACACATCACATCAGGTTACATACCATGTAGCTAGGCCTAAGACCCCCAGACGAGTGCAGCAAAATAAAATCATTGGGCTAGTTACTGGTGTCGTAACATATGGGGGCTCGTCCGGGATGAATGTTAACAGATGTTAGCGTTTGTGGTTCACCTTCGTCACAAAGGAAAAGCATTTCCTGGGAACCACTGCTCTGTGTGCGTATGTGTGCGTATATGTGCGTATGTGTGTTTATGTGTGTGTGTGTGTGTGTGTGCGTGCGTGTGCGCAAGTAGACATAGGTCTTGCAGACACAAGTATGCATATTTTGTGTATGTCCCCTTAAGCAGTACGTTTGTTTGTGTGTATGTATGTATGTATGTATATATATATCAGGTTTGGCTGGGTAGGCCGTCATTGTAAATACAAATTTGTTCTTAAATGACTTGCCTAGTTAAATAAAGGTTAAATAAGATATATAAATTATATATATATATACATGTATATACAGTGCCTTGCGAAAGTATTCGGCCCCCTTGAACTTTGCGACCTTTTGCCACATTTCAGGCTTCAAACATAAAGATATAAAACTGTATTTTTTTGTGAAGAATCAACAACAAGTGGGACACAATCATGAAGTGGAACGACATTTATTGGATATTTCAAACTTTTTTAACAAATCAAAAACTGAAAAATTGGGTGTGCAAAATTATTCAGCCCCCTTAAGTTAATACTTTGTAGCGCCACCTTTTGCTGCGATTACAGCTGTAAGTCGCTTGGGGTATGTCTCTATCAGTTTTGCACATCGAGAGACTGAATTTTTTTTCCCATTCCTCCTTGCAAAACAGCTCGAGCTCAGTGAGGTTGGATGGAGAGCATTTGTGAACAGCAGTTTTCAGTTCTTTCCACAAATTCTCGATTGGATTCAGGTCTGGACTTTGACTTGGCCATTCTAACACCTGGATATGTTTATTTTTAAACCATTCCATTGTAGATTTTGCTTTATGTTTTGGATCATTGTCTTGTTGGAAGACAAATCTCCGTCCCAGTCTCAGGTCTTTTGCAGACTCCATCAGGTTTTCTTCCAGAATGGTCCTGTATTTGGCTCCATCCATCTTCCCATCAATTTTAACCATCTTCCCTGTCCCTGCTGAAGAAAAGCAGGCCCAAACCATGATGCTGCCACCACCATGTTTGACAGTGGGGATGGTGTGTTCAGCTGTGTTGCTTTTACGCCAAACATAACGTTTTGCATTGTTGCCAAAAAGTTCAATTCTGGTTTCATCTGACCAGAGCACCTTCTTCCACATGTTTGGTGTGTCTCCCAGGTGGCTTGTGGCAAAGTTTAAAACAACACTTTTTATGGATATCTTTAAGAAATGGCTTTCTTCTTGCCACTCTTCCATAAAGGCCAGATTTGTGCAATATACGACTGATTGTTGTCCTATGGACAGAGTCTCCCACCTCAGCTGTAGATCTATCTAGATTTATACGGAGACTTGATTACACACAGGTGGATTGTATTTATCATCATTAGTCATTTAGGTCAACATTGGATCATTCAGAGATCCTCACTGAACTTCTGGAGAGAGTTTGCTGTACTGAAAGTAAAGGGGCTGAATAATTTTGCACGCCCAATTTTTCAGTTTTTGATTTGTTAAAAAAGTTTGAAATATCCAATAAATGTCGTTCCACTTCATGATTGTGTCCCACTTGTTGTTGATTCTTCACAAAATAAAATACAGTTTTATATCTTTATGTTTGAAGCCTGAAATGTGGCAAAAGGTCGCAAAGTTCAAGGGGGCCGAATACTTTCGCAAGGCACTGTACATATATATATATAATTTATATATGTATATGTACATGTATATATATATAACACACTAATTCCACCCCTCTACATCTGCAGTAGCTCCATACCTCCAGCTCTCCCCATCTCCCCCCAGACCCCAGACCCAGTGTCAGGCCCCTAGTCTGCAGGTCTTGCCTTGGGTTGGTAGGTCCTGGGGAAGCAGACAGCTGGCTATGATATGTCTGGAGCCCATCAACTACCTGCAGAAGGACAGAGTTAAGGGATGACTGCAGGACCCACTCAGACCTCTAGAACAAAGCACGTCTGTACAGCAAACCTCTGTGTATAACTGACCTCTATCTTAACTGTGTGAAGTCATCTGAAATTGTAATACAAATCATGGAATGGGTAACATTTTAATATATATAAATACAATGTATAAATATATATTAAAATGTTTGGCTGGGTAGGCCATTTGGCTGGGTAGGCTGTCATTGTAAATACAAATTTATTCTTAAATGACTTGCCTAGTTAAAGGTTAAATAAAAATTGTGGAATTATATATTGTATAAATATATATTAAAATGTTAGCCATTCCATGATTTGTATATATATATAAACAATAATAACTGACTTCTATCAAATAAAGACACACACACACACACACACACACACACACACACACACACACACACACACACACACACACACACACACACACACACACACACACACACACACACACACACTGCTGTGCACACACACTAATACACACATACACACACGCGCGTGCAGGAAAAACACAGTCACAGATAAACATGGGTGAACACACACAGTGTGAGAGACCGCACTGTCACCACCTCTTATAACTACCGGACAGATGGAGGTGGGATGGAGAAAATAATTGCCTCTCTCGCAAATCACAAAGGACCACATGACCAGCCATCAGTCATCACATCAAAACCAATCCAAGGACGGTTATTAAGTCCTGACCAAAATCCAACCATGCAATCATGAACGCACAAGCAAATAATAACTCAGTAACAAGTCTGTCTCAATACAGCACAGTGTGAGTCACTCCCCGTTCCTCTGTTGGTCATTAGTTCTATAAAAGTACTTTCTCTCATTAGTGGTGAATTTAGGATCTCAGGAGCCATGATAGATCCTCCTCCCTGTCCCTGCAGGCGGGGCTGGAATAAAACACTATCCTTGGCTTGGTGGGTGAATCACCACAGAATGGGTAAGGCTGAGTGAACACTCACAACCAGTCTTGTAGCAAGCTGCTGGCTGCATTATTGGACGTTTGTCCAAGTTACAAGTACGAAGCAGAAGTGGTCATTCATCCACCAGAGGGCAAGTGATTTGATGTGCCAATTGTTAAAAAACATGTCATGACTAATTAGAATTCCATGGTGCTCTGAGACATTAATAATGTAGCAATGAGCATGTTTACAGGCACAATAATAATTGTGGCAATAGGAAGCGTATGGCAATAGTCAGGTCAAAATGGAAGTAAGCATACGCCGATTAAAATATCTGGTTTTCTAAGCAGTATTTCCATTTATTAGGACATGTTAACAGCGTAAGTGGTGTTCCAGCAGCACAAGCCCCACTCTTATGGGTGAGTGAAGTGAGTTCAGAAAAACTGAAAATATGCATCTTGGAAATCATTTTGTGCATTTATTTAAGTTCCATCAGGTAGGCTGATTTCAGATGTGTCCATGTAAACAGGATTAAGATCATTCTTCTTGCAAAGCAAGACCACCTCTCTGCTGCATAGCTGGCTCTCAAACTCTTAAGTCATTGGAGGACACCAACACAGCCTCTTCCACTATAATTCCAGGGAGGTAAAGTCAACACCTATTTGATTATGCTCAGGGTTGGGTAGGTTGCTGTATAAATGTTATCCGTTACAATTATTAGTTACCTGTCCAAAATTGTAATAGGTAACGTAACTTTTGGATTACCCAAACTCAGTAACGTAATCTGATTACTTTCAGTTACTTTCAGATGACTTTCCACCTTGAGATATTCGAAGAAGAGAAAAATGAATATTATCAATTGAACAACATATTTTGCAGGATAAATCAATGTTAGAGTTTACATAGCTGACCTTAAATTGATGTTGCATTTTTCATTACGGGTTATGTAGGGTATATTAGGGTATATTTTTACTATAGAAAATAAAGCCTGTCAGATTTACAGTCATTACAATTATTTAATACCCCTTGATTGACTGATTGGGCTAATTGCTTTGAGTTGAAAAAATAATTCTACTCTCATGGAATGGCAGGCTTTGAGAACTACCAAAAAGTTATATTTGCTTGTGAAAAATGAATCCCACATTTGTTATCGGCCTATTGTTTACATTTTTGTTGGTGACACTTTAAATCTATCAAAGGTGCATGTGTGAGTTTGAGCATGTGTCCATTAGGCCTAGGGACATTATTTTTGAATCAGCATTCATTAGATTGAGCAATAAAAGCCACACTCGTGGTCTTTGTCAATGAAACTTGTTTCTGACAGTATGTGGAGCACAATACCATGGAGGAGTTTAGAAGGGAGGAATTGACTCAACCTTGTATTCCATAGGCTGGGATCTTCACTATGAAGTTGTTGCACTGTTTTCACTGGCTGTCCACTGGTCGCAAAAGCAATGATTGATAGGCAGCTTAATGTTCTTCAATTCAACCATTATTAGGTTAAAATACACATATACTGTACATTTGTGAACAGCCATACAAAACAACCAAAATCTTTAAGGCGCAAATAGCTAAATGAATAAAATAAAATGTTATTTGTCACATGCTTTGTAAACCACATGTAACGGCTGTCGTAGGTGGAAGACGGAGAGGACCAAGGTTCAGCGTGGTACGTGTTCATGATCTTTTAATTACACTGAACACTAGAACAAAAATAACAAAATGGAACAAACAAAACAGTCCTGTCTGGTACAGAGACAGAGACAGAAAACAACTACCCACCACTCAAGGGCGAAAACAGGCTGTCTAAGTATGGTTCTCAATCAGAGACAACGATTGACAGCTGCCTCTGATTGGGAACCATACCAGGCCAAACACATAGAAATACAAACATAGAATAAAACAGAATGCCCACCCCAACTCACGCCCTGACCAACCTAAAATAGAGACATAAAAACTAAGGTCAGGCCATGACACCACAGGTATAGACTAACAGTGAAATGTTTACTTACGGGTCCTTCCCAACAATGCAGAGAGAAAGAAAAAATAAATAGTAGAAAAATGTAAAAAATAATAACACAAGGACTGAATACACAATGAGTAATGATAACTTGGCTATATACAGAGGGTTCCTGTTGGTTCCAGACCTGGTGCATTGTACCGCTTGCCATGCAGTAGCAGAGAGAAAAGTCTATAACTTCGGTGGCAGGAGTCTTTGACAATTTTAGGACCTTCATCTGACACCGCTTGGTAAGCGGTCCTCGGTGGCAGGGACATCGGCCCCAGTGATGTACTGGGCCCTACGCACTACCCTCTGTAGCGTCTTGCGGTCGGATGCCAAGCAGTTGCCATACCAAGCGGTGATGCAGCCTGTCAAGATGCTGTCAATGGCGCAGCTATATAACTTTTTGAGGATCAGAGGGCCCATGCTGAATCTTTTCAGCCTTATGAGGGGGAAGAGGCGTGGTCGTGCCCTCTTCACGACTGTGTTGAAGTGTGTGGACCATGATAGTTCCTTAGTGTTGTGGACACCGAGGAACTTGAAGCTCACAACCTGCTCCACAACAGCCCCATCGATGTGGATCGGGCCTTCCTGTAGTCCACGATCAGCCCAGTGTTGAGAATCAGCATGGCGGATGTTTTGTTGCCAACCCTCACCACCTGGGGGCAGCTGATCAGGAAGTCCAGGATCCAGTTGCAGAGGGAGGTTTTTAATCCCAGGGTCCTTAGCATAGTGATGGTGGGCACAATGGTGTTGAAAGCTGAGCTATAGTCAAATTGGATGTATAATCTTTACATGACGACAACAGTCACACCATTGGAAGACATAGCTTGGACTGTAGCCTACAAAGCCTATTCCTGCTCTTTTCCCACAATCTATAAAATGCATTTGGTGAGTCATCATAGTGGTCTCTGACTTGTGGTCAGACTCGCTCAGGCGGAACCAAACTTAATTTTGCACCTTTTTTCAATGCTGATTTGAGTATCATCGAGAAAACAGAAAGGTGTCATAATGTATGTTTTCAGAGACATCGTTTCTGAATTTTAAAGTAATCCTAGAAGAAATCTTCTAATTTTTCAAAAGTATTTGTAATCTGATTACAATAATTTAGTTGATAACGTGACAGATTACAGTTACAGTTTTTCTGTAATCTGTTACATGTAATACAGTGGGGCAAAAAAGTATTTAGTCAGCCACCAATTGTGCAAGTTCTCCCACTTAAAAAGATGAGAGAGGCCTGTAATTTTCATAATAGGTACACTTCAACTATGACAGACAAAATGAGAAGAAAAAAATCCAGAAAATCACATTGTAGGATTTTTTATGAATTTATTTGCAAATTATGGTGGAAAATAAGTATTTGGTCAATAAGTTGGTCAAAGTTTATCTCAATACTTTGTTATATACCCTTTGTTGGCAATGACAGAGGTCAAACGTTTTCTGTAAGTCTTCACAAGGTTTTCACACACTGTTGCTGGTATTTTGGCCCATTCCTCCATGCAGATCTCCTCTAGAGCAGTGATGTTTTGGGGCTGTTGCTGGGCAACACGGACTTTCAACTCCATCCAAAGATTTTCTATGGGGTTGAGATCTGGAGACTGGCTAGGCCACTCCAGGACCTTGAAATGCTTCTTACGAAGCCACTCCTTCGTTGCCCGGGCGGTGTGTTTGGGATCATTGTCATGCTGAAAGACCCCTTTTCCACATTTTGTTACATTACAGCCTTTTTCTAAAATAGATGAAATAAAAACATTTCCTCATCAATCTACACACAATAACCCATAATGACAAACGAAAACAGGTTTTTAGAAATACCTTATTTACATAATCATTCAGACCCTTTGCTATGAGACTTGAAATTGAGCTCAGGTGCATCCTGTTTCCATTGATCATTCTTGAGAGGTTTCTACAACTTGATTGGAGTACACCTGTGGTAAATTCAATTGATTGGACATGATTTAGAAAGGCACACTGTCTGTATAAGGTCCCACAGTTGACTGTGCATGTCAGAGCAAAACACAAGCCGTGAGGCCAAAGGAATTATTCGTAGAGCTCCGATACAGGATTGTGTCGGGATCTGGGGAAGGGTATGAAAACATTTATGCAGCATTGAAGGTCCCCAAGAAGACAGTGGCCTCCATCGTTCTTAAATGGAAGAAGTTTGGAACCACCAAGACTCTTCCTAGAGCTGGTCGCCCGGCCAAACTGAGCAATCGGGGGAGAAGGGCCTTGGTCAGGGAGGTGACCAAGAACCCGATGGTTACTCTGACAGAGCTCCAGAGTTCCTCTGTGGTGATGGGAGAACCTTCCAGAAGGAGAACCATCTCTGCAGCATTCCACCAATCAGGCCTTAATGGTAGAGTGGCCAGACGGAAGCCACTCCTCAGTAAAAGGCAAATGTCAGCCCGCTTGAAGTTTGCCAAAGGGCACCTAAAGGACTCTAAAACGATGAGAAACAAGATTCTCTGGTCTGATGAAACCAAGATTGAACTCTTTGGCCTGAATACCAAGCGTCACGCCTGGAGAAAACCTGGCACCATCCCTACGGTAAAGCATGGTGGTGGCAGCATCATGGTGTGGGGACTGGGAAAATAGTCAGGATCGAGGGAAAGATGAACGGAGCAAAGTACAGAGAGATCCTTGATGAAAACTTGCTCCAGAGTGCTCAGGACATCAGACTGGGGCAAAGGTTCACCTTCCAACAGGACAATGACCCACACAGCCAAGAGGATCTGCAGAGAAGAATGGGAGAAACTTGCCAGATACATGTGTGCCAAGCTTGTAGTGTCATACACAAGAAGACTTGAGGCTGTAATCGCTGCCAAAGGTGCTTCAACAAAGTACTGAGTAAAAGGTCTGAATACTTATGATAACGGTGATATTTACGTTTTTTTTATACATATATAATGTTGCAAAAAAATTATTTTACCTGTTTTTGCTTTGTCATTAGGGAGTATTGTGTGTAGATTGATGAGGGGGAAACAATTGAATCAATTTTAGAATAAGGCTGTAAAAGTGAATACTGTGGAAAAGTGAATACTTTCCTGCACTGTATGTGCATATGGATTATATGTAACAGATTACATGTAATCCATTCCTCCCCAACCTTGATTATGCTCAGAACACACAGGCAGCAAGGGACAGTCAGTTTTCTCTCAACCTATGACCTCCTTTGTGTCCAAAGGTTCAGGCAACTCCCTTACCCATGTAAAATGCCCCACCATAAGTCTATCCCTACACACCAAGGGCTGCCCTGAAAACCCTTCTATCTACATTTTTGTCAATTTGGATTATTTTACATAAATTGAAAGTAGTCATTGCCATGCATATGTTGTAAATGTTTTATGGCTCAAGGATCAATTAAAAACATCCGAAACATCGTGTCAACTTCCAAGACTCAATGGTATTAGATCTGAAAACAACTGCAAAAAATGGACTTTTTGGAGATACTAGGTTTGTTCTTTGCACACCTGCCTCCCCCACACCCAACGTCCCAGACAGACAAAGAGAATTCCGGACACAAAGCTGATTTATTCGCATCAACCTGGTCCCATGGAGATATCAGAGCTGCTGTTCACAGTGTAATGTATACATGAATCAAAGTTTCCATTGACAAGTGTGCTCAGGACCAAAAAGGAGCGAAAGGACGAACCAAAGAGGAGAGAAAGGACAGACCAAAGAGGAAAGAAAGGACAGACCAAAGAGGAGAGAAAGGACAGACTGAAGAGGAGAGAAAGGATAGACCAAAGAGGCGAGAAAGGACAGACCAAAGAGGAGAGAAAGGACAGACCGAAGAGGAGAGAAAGGACAGACCAAAGAGGAAACAAAGGACAGACCGAAGAGGAGAGAAAGGACAGACCAAAGAGGAAAGAAAGGACAAACCAAAGAGGAGAGAAAGGACAGACCAAAGAGGAGAGAAAGAACAGACCAAAGAGGAGAGAAAGGACAGACCGAAGAGGAGAGAAAGGACAGACCGAAGAGGAGAGAAAGGACAGACCGAAGAGGAGAGAAAGGACAGACCAAAGAGGAGAGAAAGGACAGACCGAAGAGGAGAGAAAGGACAGACCGGAGAGGAGAGAAAGGACAGACCGAAGAGGAGAGAAAGGACAGACCAAAGAGGAGAGAAAGGACAGACCAAAGAGGAGAGAAAGGAAAGACCAAAGAGGAGAGAAAGGACAAACCAAAGAGGAGAGAAAGAGAGGCCAGAGGAAATATGGCACCACATTTAGTTTCAATTTCTCTCTTGAAATAGCCTGCAGGCAGGTCTGATTATATATGATATCATCATTTATTGGCTGCCACTGACCCTTGGTCCTTGGCTGCAGGCCCAGTTGTTTGACTGTCATGTATTGTGAACTTGATCGCATTTCTAAAGAAATAGCCAGACAGAAGGATTCTGTGAACATTTTCTTTGAAAAACTTTCAACTTTGTTTGCACATCTGATGTCCAAGTATGCACCTTGAAAGTGTGTCCATAGTTATGAGAAATTAAGTGTATCATAAGTCTTTAGTCCCAACTTAAGTACCTCATAGTTTCGCTAACTTTTTACTTCCTAGGACTATTACCTGCTCTTTGTCATTCGGAGTAGCCTTCTGTAGAAATTATCCAGGGTAGAGTCCGGTCAGTCACATTATGCACAAACCACAAAACCTCACTTCCCCAACATTTTGCATGTAAACTAACTGTAGCGGCTCAAACACAGCAACAACAGGAAAAAACTCAGTCTTTGTCGATTCAGAAGAACAACAATAGCTGACAGAAGAGCTTGCAAGCATTTCACTGTACTGTTTACATTTCACTGAATCCTGTGCATATGACAAATCATTTTTTATTTGACAATAGACAATGCTGCAAGGACAAGCCCTTGTCTCTCTAATGGCATATATTCCAAATCTATCTTCGCTCCAGACTGGTTTATACATCAAACTTAATGAAACTTTTCAGATGTACAATGAGAGTCTGATTTTTTTATTCTCAGTCATGTGATTGAGCCACTATTTAGCTCACGCTTCAGCAGACAGAAGTTACAACTGTGAAATCTGTCACTTCTTTTTATTGAGCAAAATACAGTATCACTTCTGCTATTTTCAAGTTGGTTACGTTGATCCGTAGGTCTATTGTTATTGAGTCATAAACTACAAATGGCAACACAGCCTAGCAACCCACATCAACACAACCTTTGGGTAATGATTAACATGATCACACCAGGGAGTGTAACGAATGACGTGATCCAGTAGGACTGTTGTGGATAGACATTGACAAGAACGGACACGATTCCCTTTTCTTAATGATACATTTTACACAATCTATATATATCTGAACATTTGTTTGAGTTGCACAGCCCTTGTCCAACACTCTCTGGTTCAATCATACAGTGAGATGAGAGGGAACAAAGGTTCATGTGTGTCATTAATCATTCACACATCTCTATTGTTAGCATGTTGCCGTAGATTTTGGTTGTCAATCATTGCTATACGCTGTGCAAGTATTTTGTAGGCAAATTGTTTTACATTTTTGCCTAAAATGACATACCCAAATCTAACTGCCTGTAGCTCAGGACCTGAAGCAAGGATATGCATATTTGAAAGGAAACACTTTGAAGTTCATGGAAATGTGAAATTAATTTAGGAGAATATGACACATTAGATCTGGTAAAAGATAATACAAAGAAAAAACATGAGTTTTCAAATTTGTTTGTCCCATCAACTTTGAAATAAAAGAGAAAGGCCATCATATAACTTAGGAGTCCAGGCGCCCTTTAGATTTTGGCCACTAGACGGCAGCAGTGCATGTGCAAAGTTTTAGACTGATCAAATGAACCATTGCATTACTGTTCAAAATGTTGTATCAAGTCTGCCCAAATGTGCCTAACTGGTTTATTGATACATTTTCAAGTACATAACTGTGCACTCAAACAATAGCATGGTATTATTTCACTGTAATAGCTACTGTAAATTGGACAGTGCAGTTAGATTAACAATAATTTAAGCTTTCAGCCCATATAAGATAAGTCTATGTCCTGGGAAATGTTCTTGTTACTTACAATGTCATGCTAATCACATTAGCGCACGTTAGCTCAACCATCCTGAGGGTGGGTCACCGATCCCATAGAGGTTAATGAAAGGCATCTAGCAGAAGTAAATTAATCCACAAACACGAATATCAGTTTTTATATATCTTACATGACTGTGTTTTCATGAATTTGAGGATATAATCGTCAAGCCCATTCAAAAGCAGACAGAATGAAGTGTCTATGGATGCTTCCGAAATGGCACCCTATTCCCTATATAGTGCACTACTGAACATTTTGAATGCACCCTATGTCTGCATCTGAAAGATGGTACACTTCAATGGAAAAGGTCCCCTGTCCTGTACACAAACTTTCTCTGATTACCTCTCCCTATTCTGTGGGCTTCTAAGAAAAGGTCAACATCATAATGAAAGATCAGTTCTTGAGTTGAGTCCCCTTCCAACTCCAGTCTTTTAAAAATACCTAAACCAGCAGTTCTCAATTCTCTCCTCAGAGCCCCCCAGCTGTTCCAGAGCTATCACACCTGATTCAACGACACCTATGGAATTTTAACAGTATATGTCTAACCAGAATAAATATCTCTCTCTGGTTCTTCAAAGGGTTCTTTGTAGAACCTTTGAGATTGAGAAAGGTTCTTAATTTAATATAACCATTCTCCATAAAGGTTCTATAAATAACCATTAAAAAGGGTTCTTTATAGCACCATAAAGGGTTGTAATGATAGCGGAACCCTTTTTGGCGCTATGTAGAACTTTTTTAAAAGTTATTTTTAGAACCTTGGGAAAGGTTTCTTTATAACACCATAATAGTTCAATTTATAACCTTGTGAACATGGTTCTTTATAGAACCTTCAAAAAAGGGTTCTATATAGTACCAAAATAGGATACACTATCATTATGAGCCAAATAACTATTATTTGGCACTATATACTGTAGAGCCATTTGTTTATAGTGTGCAGTCCACATAGCACTTCAGCAGGTAATCAACTATCTGGCAGTTAGTGAGCCAACTAGCAGTACAACAATAGAACATGTCTAACAACCAAGAAAGAAGTGGTCAACATGAATATAAGATCACAAATCCTTTGCAATTGGCAGAATCTATATTGCTGCTAGTGCCTTTGGCCCAAAGGAACTAGGTTTTAGGTTATACATACCATGTTGCCAGATTAGACATTCATATTGTATTTGCATCAGGATCCAAAGTTCTGTATTTTTTATTTCTATGAAATCGATACGATCAATCATTAACTCAGCTTCCTACTGCACACTTTAATAGCTACAAGTGATAAACAGTGTGTCCTTGCCTGTAGAATCCTCATCTGCAATAAGAGTTTGTTTACAGTGTTATAGGAATAACTAAATATCTTCCACATGTCTGAGGCAAAAGACATCAGCAAATGTTCTGCCAACGTTCTGCAAATGTTCTTCTTCCAAGCTCTCAGTCATTGATTTGAAAATAAACTCTTCATTCTCTAGAAATGAAATGGATCTTTTCAACCATATGTGGAGAATCAAGATTACCAGCGTGCTGGAGTTTCTTATTCAGTAAACAGTATTTTCTCCATGCAATATGATAGTGTGTCAGTCATTGACCGGTTCTGGAAAAGTTGGAGTCAAGGTTCCTGAGAATCTGGCCTATTCCTCATCCAATGTGAAGAAGACCACCTTTATCGAGTAGATCGTATCCAAAATATAGATCACCAGGTTGATCACGGTCATGAACGTCACCACAACCAGATTGTCCCAGGGACAGGGGGAACACGGAACGGGCCGGGGGTTGTTCTCGAAACTATACAGCGGCCAGATGACCATGGCAGTCATGTACATCATGGTGGCCAGAATATTATAGACCGTGAGCAGTTTGTCAAACGAGAAGGGGAAGAGCGACAGCAGCTGACCGACAGTGAGGAAGATGATGACGAGTGCGAAGATGAAGCAGAGGGAATAAACCGCCACGCACCACTGCAGTCCCGGATGAAACAGAAACCTTGCCGGATCCAGCGACGTAAAGATAATACAGGCCAGCACAGTCTCCAGGATCTTCAGGAGGCCCGGGACAGTGGACAGGAAGCCACTGATCTCACCACCGGGCCGGAGGCGGGCCAACACCACCTCGCCGACGTACACTCCGAAACAGAGTAGGGAGCTGACGGTGGCGGCAATCTGGCGGTAGCAGGTGGGGCAGGTGAAGAAGGTGGGGTAGATGATGGAGGAGGTGAAACACATTAGTGCGGCCAGCACGGCGAAGGCCGTGGTGAAGTCATCCCAGGAGATGGGCACCTTGAGATGATGAGGAGGGGAGATGTGAGGAAAGGTTATGTCTAGGGCCAAGAGTTTTCCTGAAAAATATGTTTTCCTGAAAAATGTGCAACTGCTACTACTGCTTTACAATTGAAATAGACATTAGAAATATATAAGACAGATACACATAAGCTACGATACACGTGAGCCACAAATTCCCCTCCCACCAATCTATTCCATCAAATCCAGACAGTAAACATCCCCACCTTGGCGCTGAAGCGGGTGAACTCCATGATGAGGATGAAGAGGGAGAAGAAGCAGCAGAAGCACCAGGTGAACATGCACCAGTCCCAGTGTGTGGAGAGCACATGGCCTGCCGAGGCCACCAGACTGAAGGAGACACAGGTGAGGACCACCTCCAACATACGGATGATGCCCACCGGCAGGGTGAGAGACCTCAGGTCCAGGTTCACCATGATGAGATACTGTTGAAGGACCTATCTAGGGACTCTGGGTGACTGTTCACTCCT
Organism: Oncorhynchus clarkii lewisi; assembly: GCF_045791955.1. Lineage (NCBI taxonomy): Eukaryota > Metazoa > Chordata > Actinopteri > Salmoniformes > Salmonidae > Oncorhynchus > Oncorhynchus clarkii. The sequence goes on along the minus strand of NC_092159.1, from coordinate 54,658,268 downwards.
TGACTTTTTGTTTGGCTAAAGTTTCTCTTTTTCCTCTCTCTTTCTTCTGGCTAATGTTCTTCTTTCTGTCTCTCTCCTTTGCTCTCTTTTACCAAATGCACATATTTCACATTTGAATGAATCACTGATTCAATTAACTGTGTTCATTTACTGTTGCCTCTTAAAGACTTACATTCTCCTCTTCATGGAAGCTCACCCAGTAATGTTCTGCTGCGTCACTTTCTTTTCTCCACTGTGTCACATTGACATCTCCACTCCTCCTAACTCTCCTACCGTCTTTGTCTCTCTGTGCATTCCCCTGCCGACTAAAGACCTTCCAGTAAAGCACTACAATTTCAAGGGAGGTAAGACCTTCTCTCATTCCTGCCTTATCCAAGTCTCCTTCCCCATGCTGTGGAGACCAGAGCATGCCTGTGTCGAGCCAAACTCCTCCTGTGTTTATGATGGTGTGTAGCCCATAGAAATAGAGTGAATAGAACGGGCCTCCTCATTCATGTCAATGATTACAGCCATTGCGAGTGTACCCATAGGCTAGGTTGAAGATAACAGAGGTTAGGATAGCTTAATAATTAAATGCAAAAGCATTCTAAAATAAACAAATTCATTGCACCAGCACCTGAATGAAAATGACTGGGGAGAGAATGGTGGCAGTACAGAAAGTTCACCATCAAAGGGGAAAATAAATACAACGGAAGTGAATTTCAGACTATTACTCAGCAAACAAATAGATGAACTGTTTTACTGTCATTTTATTCATTTAAACGTTTTTAAAGTTATCTACAGCCACTTTATAACATGATTTCCCCACCACTGGTCATGTTTCCAATGCTAATCCTATAACCGAAAGGTTGGTAGATCAAATCCCCGAGCTGACAAGGTACAAATCTGTCGTTCTACCCCTGAACAAGGCAGTTAACCCACTGTTCCTAGGCCGTCATTGTGAATTTGTTCTTAACTGATTTGCCTAGTTAAATAAAGGTTAAATAAAAAAACATTTCAATTAACATTCTTGAAAATAATTACCTTGGAAATAATTACCTTGGAAATAATTACCTTGGAAATAATTACCTTGGAAATAATTACCTTGGAAATAATTGCATCACAATACCAGGCAGCCTTTGCGAGTGTACCCATGAGTTTAGAGGTTCCAAGCCCGTTCTGTTCATTCTATTTCTATGGTGTATCCTGCCCTCTCTTGGCTTAATTGCACGTTTTACGACCCAGTCTTATCTGGCTCGCCCACGCCACACATGATGGACTCTGGTTTCTGTCAAAGGTAAACTTCAATACTGACCCAATCCCTGGGAGTGGGACCATATCAAACCTGGGTTCAAATAAGATTTGAAATCTTTAAAATACTTTGAGCATTTGATTGAGTCTACTTGGAAAGACAGTGGGGTTCGCACCTTTGGGACTATTCTATTGGATCCATTGTGTCAGGTAAGCTCAATCAAGCACAACTACAGCATTTGAAAGATTTCTGATACTATTTGCACCCAGCTCTGGTCCAAGTGCACATCCCCAACCAGGGAAACCCAGGCTTGCGAAGTAACCTCACATTTGTTCAGTTTAATGTTCCTAACTTAACTTAAGCTCTTTTTTGACACTTGATGGCTATTGACTAATATCCTCATCCATGTTCTTGAGAAAGGGAGAGAAAGAGATGGAGGGAAGGGGGAGGAGTGGTAGGCAAAGGATTTGTAGAGGAACTATTCTGTTTCCACTGAAAATGGAAATCGAATAGTGTTCTGGTTGATAAAGATAATATGATATCAAATCAAACTTTATTTGTCACATGCGCCGAATACAACAAGTGTAGACCTTACCGTGAAATGCTTACTTACTTATATGCATACTACTGCCCCAGTTCAGAGTGTACCATACCAACTTTGAATGTAACACTCTAAATGATTTTTGGAATCATTTACAAAATGTATTACATTTGGATTCACTGGTGCCACTAGGGATACACAATAATGAAAAATGAGTTCACCGAGATGTACAATTGTTTTGATTAATTGACTCTACTGCCAATGTTTGTCTATGGAGATTGCATGGTTGTGTCAACAGCAGCAGCTGTCTCAACTGAAGGACAATGATCCCTTTAAATATTGTCAGTGCATTGCCTAACTCCCTCTCACTGTTATATACCCTCATATTATTCCTCCTTCTCCTCTCTCTATATACTTCTCCTTCTATCTCCCTCTCCCTCTTCTCTCTCTCTATTTCTCTCTCGTTCTCTCCCACTCTCCCTTCTCCCTCTCTCTATATCTGCCTCATCCATTTTTCACTTTTACCTCCCTCTTGATCTGTGCCAAGGAGACAGCAGCAACATAACTTCATTTCTCTTTTGAACAAATCAATAATCCCTGTCAAAGGTTGCAAGACAGAAGAAAAGATGTGGACATAAAAGACCTTGACTTCATTACCATAATCAGATCAGGAACCTCCATCATTCTGTTGGCTTCTGTTTTGGAACAATGATTCTTCATTCGTCACTTAACTTAATTTCTCTCATGAAGGAAGGAATAACCCCTGCCATGTGTATCACAAAACAAAGTGTGGGCATGAGAGACCTTGACATCATTACCATAAACAGATCACCAACCACAATTATTCTGCTGTCTTTTTAGAAATTATAATTAGTTTAGCAGCCTCAGAATGGCCCAATATGTTCCCTATCAAATCGAATCTGTGGTAAGCCACGGTCCGTGAGGGATTCAGATGCTGCCTGTGTAAGAGAGTGATGTCATCCAGGTGGGACGGAGCGGAGTGTGGTTGAGACTTATCTCGCTGTCGGCTTCCCCGCCGCACTCAGCAAACACAGAAAGAGACATGAAAGCAAAGCCCTGGGCTGGACCTCGACATCCCATGCCATTTCATCCAATGGGCCTCTCATAGCAGACACATCCTAGCAAACAGGGGGAGGGAGGGAGCGTTGCTGAATGTCCTTTAACAGTGTTGTAGAAAGAGAATAGGTGTTAAGCAAATGTTTTCTTTATTTTATTGTTATATAACATTATTAAAACAATTTGGTCACGTCAGCTAAATGTCAATAGTTATGTTTTACTCATTCAGATTCATGTTTGAGCTGAATTCTGTCATATCTGTCTGGATTGCATGTTTGTCAGGATTAGAGTAGGTACAGGGGAGAGAGAGAGAAAGAGAGAGAGAGAGAGAGAGAGAGAGAGAGAGAGGAAGAGCTGTGATAGCCGACAACTGCATAGCAGATCTGTTTTTATTTGGGCCATGACAAAGGTGTAATATCGTTGGAGCTGTCAAATCAGTAAAACCAATGATCTGCTATGCAGTTGCGGGTTATCGGTGGTTAACGCTGAACTGATTGAATCAAGGCCAGAGAGACAGAGATGAAATGGAGAACAGAATATGAGAATAAAATGAACAGCTCTTTGATCTTTCTATTCACTTTGATTACAGCCCATGTGGACTGCGTAGGGCGCACTGCATAGTTCCTTGTGTATTTTAAAGACGGGAAGACAAAATATACATTGAATCTACGTACGGATCCAAGCATTCAGAACATTCTTATCCACCTCATGGTTTGTGAATTGCTAGCAGTATTATAACCCCATTTCATCCATGAAGAAGCATTATCATTCACAATGTAATCTTTCCCAGTAAAACGGTTATTATCCACCATACAGAGACGTTCTCCCAATACCAATTAGTGTTCTAAAAAAACAGCATGGTTACAGGTTGCTGTATTTATACAAAAGCAAAGTTCAGTCTATTGTTTAAGATCCGGCACTGTGTTTCAGGGCCAGTTCTCAGGTTGGGTAAGGTGGGTGACCTTTGACCTTTGTCCTAAGCCGGGGTGACGAAGAACACCAGCCTGAAAGAGTAGACCGTGTCCACAATGTAAACCACAAGGTTGAAACAGGTCATGAACGCCACTACAACCTGGTTATCCCAGTAGCAGTTGCGGCCACACCCGCTGGGTCTGCTGTGGTTGTTCTGGAAGCTATAGAGAGGCCATATCACCACGCACGTCATGTACATCAGCACGGCCAGCACGTTGTAGCCCGTCAGCACCTTGTCGAACGGGAACGGGAAGAGCGACAGCAGGCGGCAGATAGTAAAGAGGATGATGATGAGGGCGAAGATGAAACATAGCGAATAGACCGCCACGCACCACTGGAGCCCTGGGAACCGCGAGTAGGAGCCATGGTCCAGAGAGATGAAGATGATGCAGGCCACGAAGGCCTCGAGGACCTTGAGGAGGCCCGGGACGGTGGAGAGGAAGCCGCTGATCTCGCCGGGTTTGGCCCGGATCAGGCCCACCTCCGTGGCGTACAAGAGGAAGGCCAGACAGGAAATGACGGTGGCGGCGATCTGCTTCCCGCAGGAGACACACGTGAAGAACGTGGGGTAGATGATGGAGGCAGCCAGCACCTGTTAAAGCCCAAGACAATAGATGATGATGGTGGATGAATAACAGCAATGGAATTTAATAAACAACATCAGAGTTTGAAGACAATAACATTGAATGTCAGTGGACTTAATTGACTCATTAAAGTTGTCAAAGTTCTATGCGTATCACCTGATACTTCTACTTAATCTACTACCAATGTAGCTCCTACTCAATAAACCATTCCAAAATATTGGCAAAGCTACAGGAACTCCAACGCACACCTTATTAATGGTTAAACGCCTTTCCTTTAATTGCATTTATCCAATTTTCTCACTGATCTGACTAGAGGTGATATATGGACTACACTAGAGAAAAAGATAGATTAGCTGCCTTGCTGTTGTGACATACTGAAGATGAGATCATCACTTTGATCAATAACTTGTTCTAGTTCAGTGGAACTAGCAATTAGAAATGACTATTACCACATCAGTATCTGCTGGCGTCTATGTCTCAGTATAAGTTCATTCGCAATTAGTGTGAGAGTAAATGTATGCACACGACTAGCGATTGCTGCCATTATTGGATCGACCAACAACTCTAAGTGGTACTAAAATATTGCATGTTTCATTTAACCACTTTGTTCATGTACCGTATGATAACAACAACTGTCTGATCAAGGTCCAGGGCTGATACTCACTATATAAGGGCAAAATATATTTATAAAAAAGTAAGTAGCCTTATCTTGGCCAGAACGGCCCGTAGGTGCTGGAACCTAACTCCTGTTTCTGATGCATGAAGCAGTGTGATGTACAAGTACACCTCCTCGAACAGAAGTCTAATCTATGGCAGGGAAGATTGATGTGTAATTTCCCAAAAATCGCCTTTTAATTGATTTACAATTACACAAAAGTAAACTACACACATCCATCTCTACTCTAGTTTTCAATGCTTATATCGTCTCAAATGTAACTGTCACACATTAACACTAATATTTAGGTGTGTTATCTGGATTCTACCCCTTATAGTCTAACCCACAGACAAAAGACGACGTGGACGTTACCCACCATGAGCGTGGACAGCATGGCAAAGGCGGTGGTGAAGTCGTCCCAGGAGATGGGCACCCGGGCATTGAGGGTGGTGAACTCCATGATGAGGATGAGGAGGGTGACGAAGCAACAGAAGACCCAGGTGAACATGCACCAGGCCCAGTAGGATGAGCCGAAGTGACCCACCGAGGCCACCAGGCTGAAGGAGATACAGGTGAGGACCACCTCCAGCATTCTCACGATGCCCACGGGCACCGTCAGGGTCCGCGTGTCCAGGGTCACCATGGCGATGCTAGTTCTGGTCAAATCCGGCTGTCAAGTACAGTACTGTACGGTGGTTCTACCTTTTAACCTACTCAAACCGATTGTAGATGTCTATTTTTTGTTTTCTCACCGAGTTTTTTTTCACTGTTGATCTCTTTGCACTTTGATCTCTCTTCCACTTCTTTGGACAGCTCTCTCTCTCTCTCTCTCTCTCTGAGCCCCCCTGCCTCCTCTCCCTGACGACTCAAAAACAATAATTCTCTACTTGTCACACCTCTCTCTGACACTCTCTGTCAGTCTCCTCAGGCTTCTGTCTTCTTCTCTTCCTCTCCTCTTCCTGTATGCGATCCTCCTGTATCTGATACTCCTGTATGTGATCCCATGTAAAGTCTGGACTGCTCTGACAGGGCCACGGTACTGTAGGAATGCAGAGAAGGGTGTAGACTGTTTGCCACTTCCTCTGCTACCTTATCAGGCCTTCCTCAAATGGTACTCAGGTGAATGTTTGATTATAGGCTTTGTGTGTGTGTGTGTGTGTGTGTGTGTGTGTGTGTGTGTGTGTGTGTGTGTGTGTGTGTGTGTGTGTGTGTGTGTGTGTGTGTGTGTGTGTGTGTGTGTGTGTGTGTGTGTGTGTGTGTGTGTGTGTGTGTGTGTGTGTGTGTGTGTGTACGTGTGTGTGTGTGTGCATGCGTGTGTGTGTGCATGCGTGTGTGTGTGTGTGCATGCGTGTGTGTCAAGCCCCGGATGTCAATGCTGTGTGATTATGAAATAGGGTGTAGTTGGTCACCCTTTTCTTATCAGTAAAAGTGAATAATACCTCAGTTATTTAAGTAGTACATATACTGAGCTGATCTTGCTGTGTATTATACCATAGCCTACTGTATAATGTATACGATACGATATACTTCATTGTCCAGTTACATTCATTTCATGACGTCAGCATACAAATACACTAACACAGCACAATATATTACATGCAGTACAGAAACACTGGAAAGCACACAAGTCACACATTTACGTTTTCACATATTCAGTCTCTGCAGTCTACTGTCCGACCATGTATTGTGCCTACGTCTGTCCTATGTCCCACTGTTCAGCATCCTACATCTGTCCTATGTCCCACTGTTCAGCATCCTACGTCTGTCATATGTCCCACTGTTCAGCATCCTACATCTGACCTATGTCTCACTGTTCAGCATCCTACATCTGTCCTATGTCTCACTGTTCAGCATCCTACATCTGTCCTATGTCTCACTGTTAAGCATCCTACATCTGTCCTATGTCCCACTGTTCAGCATCCTACATCTGTCCGTTGCATTCCTGTTCAGCATCCTACATCTGTCCTATGTCTCACTGTTCAGCATCCTACATCTTTCCTATGTCTCACTGTTAAGCATCCTACATCTGTCCTATGTCTCACTGTTCAGCATCCTACATCTGTCCTAGGCCACACTGTTCAGCATCCTACATCTGTCCTATGTCCCACTATTCAGCATCCTACATATGTCCTATGTCCCACTGTTCAGCATCCTACATCTGTCCTCTCTCTCACTGTTCAGCATCCTACATCTGTCCTATGTCTCACTGTTCAGCATCCTACATCTGTCCTATGTCACACTGTTCAGCATCCTACATCTGTCCTCTCTCTCACTGTTCAGCATCCTACATCTGTCCTCTCTCTCACTGTTCAGCATCCTACATCTGTCCTATGTCTCACTGTTCAGCATCCTACATCTGTCCTATGTCCCACTCTTCAGCATCCTACATCCGTCCTATGTCCCACTGTTCAGCATCCTACATATGTCCTATGTCCCACTGTTCAGCATCCTACATCTCTCCTATGTCTCACTGTTCAGAAATCCTACATCTGTCCTATGTCCCACTGTTCAGCATCCTACATCTGTCCTATGTGTCACTATTCAGCATCCTACATCTGTCCTATGTCCCACTGTTCAGCATCCTACATCTGACCTATGTCTCACTGTTCAGCATCCTACATCTGTCCTCTCTCTCACTGTTCAGCATCCTACATCTGTCCTCTCTCTCACTGTTCAGCATCCTACATCTGTCCTATGTCTCACTGTTCAGCATCCTACATCCATCCTATGTCCCACTGTTCAGCATCCTACATCTGTCCTATGTCCCACTGTTCAGCATCCTACATCTGTCCTCTCTCTCACTGTTCAGCATCCTACATCTGTCCTATGTCTCTCTGTTCAGCATCCTACATCCATCCTATGTCCCACTATTCAGCATCCTACATCTGTCCTATGTCCCACTGTTCAGCATCCTACATCTGTCCTCTCTCTCACTGTTCAGCATCCTACATCCGTCCTATGTCCCACTGTTCAGCATCCTACATCTGTCCTATGTCTCACCGTTCAGCATCCTACATCTGTCCTCTCTCTCACTGTTCAGCATCCTACATCTGTCCTCTCTCTCACTGTTCAGCATCCTACATCTGTCCTCTCTCTCACTGTTCAGCATCCTACATCTGTCCTATGTCTCACTGTTCAGCATCCTACATCCGTCCTATATCCCACTGTTCAGCATCCTACATCTGTCCTATGTCTCACTGTTCAGCATCCTACATCTGTCCTATGTCCCACTGTTCGGCATCCTACATCTGTCTTATGTCTCACTGTTCGGCATCCTACATCTGTCCTATGTCTCACTGTTTAGCATCCTACATCTGTCCTCTCTCTCACTGTTCAGCATCCTACATCTGTCCTATGTCTCACTGTTCAGCATCCTACATCCGTTCTTTGTCCCACTGTTCAGCATCCTACATATGTCCTATGTCCCACTGTTCAGCATCCTACATCTCTCCTATGTCTCACTGTTCAGAATCCTACATCTGTCCTATGTCCCACTGTTCAGCATCCTACATCTGTCCTATGTCTCACTATTCAGCATCCTACATCTGTCGTATGTCCCACTGTTCAGCATCCTACATCTGACCTATGTCTCACTGTTCAGCATCCTACATCTGTCCTCTCTCTCACTGTTCAGCATCCTACATCTGTCCTATGTCTCACTGTTCAGCATCCTACATCCGTCCTATGTCCCACTCTTCAGCATCCTACATCTGTCCTATGTCTCACTGTTTAGCATCCTACATCTGTCCTCTCTCTCACTGTTCAGCATCCTACATCTGTCCTCTCTCTCACTGTTCAGCATCCTACATCTGTCCTATGTCTCACTGTTCAGCATCCTACATCCATCCTATGTCTCACTGTTCAGCATCCTACATCTGTCCTATGTCTCACTGTTCAGCATCCTACATCTGTCCTCTCTTTCACTGTTCAGCATCCTACATCTGTCCTCTCTCTCACTGTTCAGCATCCTACATCTGTCCTATGTCTCACTGTTCAGCATCCTACATCCGTCCTATGTCCCACTGTTCAGCATCCTACATATGTCGTATGTCTCACTGTTCAGCATCCTACATCTGTCCTATGTCCCACTGTTCGGCATCCTACATCTGTCCTATGTCTCACTGTTCAGCATCCTACATCTGTCCTATGTCCCACTGTTCAGCATCCTACGTCTGTCCAATGTCTCACTGTTCAGCATCCTACGTCTGTCCTATGTCTCACTGTTCAGCATCCTGCATCTGTCCTATGTCCCACTGTTCAGCATCCTACATCCGTCCTATGTCCCACTATTCAGCATCCTACATCTGTCCTAGGACATTGTGGATAGAGATGGGGATGGTGTAAGTTCTGCTAAGACATTGTGGATAGAGATGGGGATGGTGTAAGTTCTGCTAGGACATTGTGGATAGAGATCGGGATGGTGTAAGTTCTGCTAGGACATTGTGGATAGGGATAGGGATGGTGTAAGATAGGGATGTAAGATAGGGATGGTGTAACGTGACAGCCCCCTGTTCAGCAGGAAGTCCAGCATCCACAAGGTAAGGCTAGGGTCCACCAGGTGGTGGTCCACCTGCCTGAGTGGTAAGGTTGGGGTCCACCCGCCTGGGTGGTAAAGCTGGGGTCCACCTGGTGGTGGTCCACCCGCCTGGGTGGCAAGGTTGGAGTCCACCAGGTGATGGTCCACCTGCCTGGGTGGTAAGGCTGGGGTCCACCAGGTGGTGGTCCACCCACCTTGGTGGTAAGGCTAGGGTCTTACCTTGTGGGGTCCACCTGCCTGGGTGGTAAGGCTGGGGTCCACCAGGTGGTGGTCCATCCACCTGGGTGGTAAGGTTGGGGTCCACCAGGTGGTGGTCCACCTGCCTGGGTGGTAAGGCTACCTTGTGGGGTCCACCTGCCTGGGTGGTAAGGCTGGGGTCCACCAGGTGGTGGTCCACCTGCCTGGGTAGTAAGGCTAGGGTCCACCAGGTGGTGGTCCACCCGCCTGGGTGGTAAGGTTGGGGTCCACCAGGTGGTGGTCCACCAGCCAGGCTAGGGTCTTACCTTGTGGGGTCCACCTGTCTGGGTGGTAAGGCTAGGGTCTTACCTTGTGGGGTCCACCCGCCTGTTGGGAGAGTTTGTCACAGACAAGGTGAGGCTACATGCAGTTAAAAGCAAAGGAGAAGTCCAGGAAAAGGATGTGCATATAAGAGTGAGGCCTCTCCAGGTGTGTCACGGCACTGTGCAACACTGTCAGGATTTCATCCTCCACTGGTCTGTTCTTCCTGTATGCAAACTGCATTGAGTCAAGGGCTCTGTCTTTATGAGACCTGAGACGTGTGAGTATCAAATGCTCACAACGACTGATGTTAACGCCACAGGACGATAGTAATTCAGCTCCGCCTTTGGAACTGCTCGCATCTCAGATGTCTTCCTGAGTGACACACTAAGTATGACAGTAGAGTGACACACTAAGTACACAGTTGGTTTCTCATTTAGTGACATTACTCAGTCCTGTGTTTGTTGACATCTGGCATTCTGGTCTCTAACACTCCAGGGTGAAGTTACAGATCTAGGATCAGCTTCCCCTCCACCAAACATAACCGTAAACGAAAATCCACTCCAAAACTAAATTTTGGTATTTGTTTCATTAGTCCACTTTTGATACAGTCCCAAAATATTTTGCATGTCAGCAGTCAAGATGTTGGACTTTCAACATGAAAGACTGTCACCGGTCACATCATGATAATGCAAAATGGAAAATCACCATGATGATGAAAAAATAAATACCAGAAGATACTAAAGATCAGTGTCTAGGGGCAACTTGACCCTACTCTTGGTCTCGAACAGAGCCAAAACACCTGTGGATCTGTCCAAGAACAAATATTATTTGAAGAAGCAGAGAAAGTGCTGGGGAACGGGAAACTACGGTAAGATAGCAAGTAGAGAGAAAGAGAAAAAGAAAGAAGGAAATGCATAGAGAAGAGACAAAGAAAGAAAGAAGAGAGAGAGAGAGAGAGGGAGGTAGAGGGAGGTAGAGGGGGGTAGAGGGAAAGAGAGAGGGAGACAGAGAACATGAGTGATCAAATGCTAATCCTTTACCCACAGAGAAAAATGTATCCTTCTCTCTCTGTTTCTCTTTCCCTCTCATTACATGTATTCTCTATTCTATGAAAATAAAGAACATTCCTTCCTTCACAAGGTTTTTCAATAGTTTTAATATGTTGAAATACCCTCTTGGTATGTTTGGACCAACCAAGCATTATAAAAACATCTCCATTAAACATGACCAGTAGGAAGGAAAGGAAAAGAAGGACCAGGAGGAAGGAAAAGAGAAGAGTGTGGGTGAGGGAGAGAAGGAGGGAGAGGATGATTGGAAGAGAGAGAGGGAAAGAGAGATGGCTATAAAGATGGGTATAAACTTCAATGCATAATGTATGATTGATAGAAACACACAAACTTACATACTCTGCAGACACTCATTGTTGCATACACACACTGAAACAGTCATAACTGATGCACAAACTGCACAACACATACACACTGAAACAGTCATAACTGATGCACAAACTGCACAACATACACAACATAAACATTCACATACACACATTAAAATGTATTTGGTCACTGAAGCGCTAACACAGACACACATAAACACCCACACACACACACACACACACACACACACACACACACACACACACACACACACACACACACACACACACACACACACACACACACACGTGACGCAGTACTCTCCACTTTACCCCACACTATCTCCTACACACTGTGTCCCTCACAGCCACATACAGTGTCCAGACAGGACACACACAGCAGCAGTCAGGAATGACGTCAGCAGCACTCATCAGGTATATGACAGCTCTCATTTATTAAATATGCTTGTTTCCTGTAGTTCTGACCTCAATACTGACTGTAGTGACGTCCATTCATCCCACACACCTCTATAGAGTTCAACAGGCATACTGGCTGGGTTTGTACACTATGTTATAGAGTCCTGCAGGTATACTGGCTGGGTTTGTACACTATGTTACAGAGTCCTGCAGGCATACTGGCTGGGTTTGTACACTATGTTATAGAGTCCTGCAGGCATACTGGCTGGGTTTGTACACTATGTTACAGAGTCCTGCAGGCATATTGGCTGGGTTTGTAGACTATGTTACAGAGTCCTGCAGGCATACTGGCTGTGTTTGTAGACTATGTTACAGAGTCCTGCAGGCATACTGGCTGGGTTTGTACACTATGTTACAGAGTCCTGCAGGCATACTGGCTGGGTTTGTACACTATGTTATAGAGTCCTGCAGGCATACTGGCTGGGTTTGTACACTATGTTACAGAGTCCTGCAGGCATATTGGCTGGGTTTGTAGACTATGTTACAGAGTCCTGCAGGCATACTGGCTGTGTTTGTAGACTATGTTACAGAGTCCTGCAGGCATACTGGCTGGGTTTGTACACTATGTTACAGAGTCCTGCAGGCATATTGGCTGTGTTTGTAGACTATGTTATAGAGTCATGCAGGCATACTGGCTGGGTTTGTAGAATATGTTATAGAGTCATGCAGGCATACTGGCTGTGTTTGTAGAATATGTTATAGAGTCCTGCAGGCATACTGGCTGTGTTTGTAGACTATGTTACAGAGACCTACAGGCATACTGGCTGGGTTTGTAGACTATGTTACAGAGACCTGCAGGCATACTGGCTGGGTTTGTAGACTATGTTATAGAGTCCTGCAGGCATACTGGCTGTGTTTGTAGACTATGTTACAGAGTCCTGCAGGCATATTGGCTGTGTTTGTAGACTATGTTACAGAGACCTGAAGGCATACTGGCTGGGTTTGTATACTATGTTATAGAGTCATGCAGGCATACTGGCTGGATTTGTAGAATATGTTAGTGGGTTATCTGTTTGAATGGGGTTTTGCATTAAACATAGCAGTTTCTCTATTTTGGCCCCCTGACTCCAAGACACCTCTGTATTTGTGAAATAATTGGAGCACATTCTTCTTGTTACCAGTTCTCTCTCTCTCTCTGTCAGTTTCTTTTAAAATGTATATTTTTCATACTGCAGTTGGGAGATGGCACCTCCATTGTAAACTTTGACAGTGCTTCTCCCTTCTTGACGGTCTTGGATGTCAAAGATTTTAGAAATGGACAGATTTGATAACAACTATGAGAGGAGGGAAGGGGAGGGAAACTTGTCTCCCACAGACTGTGAGGAGGATAAGGTGAGGGATGACACTGTGGAGGTGGAGGGAGGGAACGAGGAAGGACTCTGTGAAGGTGGAGGGAGGGAACGAGGAAGGACTCTGTGAAGGTGGAGGGAGGGAACGAGGAAGGACTCTGTGGAGGTGGAGGGAGGGAACATGGAAGGACTCTGTGGAGGTGGAGGGAGGGAACGTGGAAGGACTATGTGGAAGTGGCGGGAGGGAATGAGGAATGACTCTGTGGAGGTGGAGGGAGGGAACGAGGAAGGACTCTGTGGAGGTGGAGGGAGGGAACGAGGAAGGAATCTGTGGAGGTGAAGGGAGGTAACAAGGAAGGATTCTGTGGAGGAAGAGAACGTGGAAGGACTCTGTGGAGGTGGAGGGAGGGAACGAGGAAGGACTATGTGGAGGTGGAGGAAGGGAACGTGGAAGGAATCTGTGGAGGTTGAGGGAGGGAACGAGAAAGGACTATGGGGAGGTGGAGGGAGGTAACGAGGAAGGAATCTGTGGAGGTCGAAGGAGGGAAGGAAGGATGATGCTGTGGAGGTATAGGGAGGGAACGAGGGATGACACTGGAGGTGGAGGGTGGGAACGAGTGATGATGCTGTGGAGGTGGAGGTAGGGAATGAGGGATGACACTGGAGGTGGAGGGTGAGAACGAGGGATGATTATGTGAAGGTGGAGGGAGGGAATGAGGGATGACACCGTGGAGGTGGATGGTGGGAACGAGGGATGAGACTGTGGTGAGGGTAGGGAACGAGGGATGATGCTGTGGAGGTGGAGGTAGGGAACGAGGGATGATGCTGTGGAGGTGGAGGGAGGGAACGAGGGATGATGCTGTGGAGGTGGAGGTAGGGAATGAGGGATGATGCTGTGGAGGTGGAGGTAGGGAAAGTTGGATGATGCTGTGGAGGTGGAGGTAGGGAACGAGGGATGATGCTGTGGAGGTGGGGAACGAGGGAGGAAGAGAGTCATAGAACAGCACACTGCTGGTCTGCTGTGACCTGATAATGTGTCATTCTTTCTCTCTGTCAGGGAAACAGAGCACCCCCCCCTGTCTCCCCCTCTCATGTATACCTTAAAGTAAAATCCCCATCAATTAGGCTGCTTAGATATTTATATTTATCCATCAATCAGTTACAGCATCTCTCTCCATCACTGGCTCTCTCTCTCTCGCTCTCTCTCTCCCCCCCTTTATCTCTCTCTCTCTCCCCATTCTCTCCCCCCCCCCTTTCTCTCTTTCTCTCCATCAATCAAGGTCAGATGTACTGTTAATTTGAGAACATGCTCAGAAGAGTGTAGGGCTGAGAAGGGGGCGTCGTGGAGGGTTTTAATTATTCACATCTGATGTGAACCTGCTGTCATGTTGACAAATGACCAATGTCACCATTCCCATAGAGGAGCAAAGAATGAACACAAAAAATACTGGATATTCATACATGTATTCATAACATCAGATTGCTGTTACACTCCTTGTTCCAATCACTGATAACGTCACCCTCTGTTACAGTCTGCCCCTACAATAACAAGAACCCAGCCAGATCCAAGGATCGTCGGGATTATCAGGAATTATCTCCATTCTCAACACTCCTTTTTCCCACCCCTGGAAGCCAAAACGTCTCCACTTCTCTTCCTCCTGTAATGGGATGATACTGTGGAGGTGAAGGGAGGGAACGAGGGATGATGCTGTGGAGGTGGAGGGTGGGAGCGAGGGATGATGCCGTGGAGGTGGAGGGTGGGAACGAGGGATGACACCGTGGAGGAGGAGGGTGGGAACGAGGGATGATGCTGTGGACGTGGAGGGGGGGAATGAGGGATGATGCTGTGGAGGTAGAGGGTGGGAACGAGGGATGATGTTGTGGAGGTGGAGGGTGGGAACGAGGGATGATGCTGTGGAGGTGAAGGGAGGGTACGAGGGATGATGCTGTGGAGGTGGAGGGTGGGAACGAAGGATGATGCTGTGGAGGTGGAGGGTGGGAACGAGGGATGATGCTGTGGAGGTGGAGGGTGGGAACGAGGGATGATGCTGTGGAGGTGGAGGGTGGGAACGAGGGATGATGCTGTGGAGGTGGAGGGTGGGAACGAGGGATGATGCTGTGGAGGTGAAGGGAGGGAACGAGTGATGATGCTGTGGAGGTGGAGGGTGGGAACGAGGGATGATGCTGTGGAGGTGGAGGACAGAGGTT